>NW_027520739.1:900000-1196033 GCF_051991255.1 Vanacampus margaritifer | reverse complement strand
GGTTAGGGTTTTAAACTAGGGTTTTACATTAGGGTTAGGGTTTCAAACTAGGGTTTAACATTAGGGTTAGGGTTTCAAACTAGTGTTTTACTTTAGGGTTAATGCTTCAAACTAGGGTTTAACATTAGGGTTAGCGTTTCAAACTAGGGTTTTACATTAGGGTTAGTGTTTCAAACTAGGGTTTTACATTTGGGTTAGGGTTACAAACTAGGGTTTTTTATGAGGGTTAGGGTTTCAAACTAAGGTTTCACATTAGAGTTAGGATTTCAAACAGGGGTTTCAAATTAGGGTTAGGGTTTCAAACTAGGGTTTTACATTAGGGTTAGGGTTTCAAACTAGGGTTTCTAATTAGGGTTAGGGTTTCAAACTAGGGTTTTATATTAGGGTTAGGGTTTCAAACTAGGGTTTCAAATTAGGGTTAGGGTTTCAAACAAGGGTTTTACATTAGGGTTAGGGTTTCAAACAAGGGTTTTACATTAGGCTTAGGGTTTCAAAACAGGGGTTTTAAATTAGGGTTAGGGTTTCAAACTTGGGTTTTACATTAGGTTTAGGGTTTCAAACTAGGGTTTCAAATTAGGGTTTGGGTTTCAAATTGAGGTTTTACATTAGGATTAGGGTTACAAACTAGGGTTTTACATTAGGGTTAGGGTTTCAAACTATGGTTTCAAATTAGGTTTGGGGTTTCAAACTAGGGTTTTACATTAGGGTTAGGGTTTCAAACTAGGGTTTTACATTAGGGTTAGGGTTTCAAAATAGGGTTTTACATTAGGGTTAGGGTTTCAAAATAGGGTTTAACATTAGGGTTAGGGTTTCAAACTAGGGTTTAAATTTAGGGTTAGTGTTTCAAACTAGGGTTTATCATTAGGGTTAGGGTTTCAAACTAGGGTTTTACATTAGGGTTAGGGTTTCAAATATGGGTTTAACATTAGGGTTAGCGTTTCAAACTAGTGTTTTACATTAGGGTTAATGCTTCAAACTAGGGTTTTACATTAGGGTTAGGGTTTTAAACTATGGTTTCAAATTAGATTTGGGGTTTCAAACTAGGGTTTTACATTAGGGTTAGCGTTTCAAACTAGGGTTTTACATTAGGGTTAATGCTTCAAACTAGGGTTTTACATTAGGGTTAGGGTTTCAAACTAGGGTTTTACATTAGTGTTAGGTTTTCAAACTAGGGTTTTACATTTGGGTTAGGGTTACAAACTAGGGTTTTACATTAGGTTTAGGGTTTCAAACTAGGGTTTCAAATTAGGCTTAGGGTTTCAAACTAGGGTTTTACATTAGGGTTAGGGTTTCAAACAAGGGTTTTACATTAGGGTTAGGGTTTCAAACTAGGGTTTAACATTAGGGTTAGGGTTTCAAACTAGGGTTTTACATTAGGATTAGGGTTACAAACTAGGGTTTAACATTAGGATTAGGGTTTCAAACTAGGGTTTTACATTAGGGTTAGGGTTTCAAACAAGGGTTTTACATTAGGGTTAGGGTTTCAAAACAGTCATTTTACATTAGGGTTAGGGTTACAAACTAGGGTTTTACATTAGGGTTAGGGTTTCAAACTAGGGTTTTACATTAGGGTTAGGGTTACAAACTAGGCTTTAACATTAGGGTTAGGGTTTCAAACTAGGGTTTTACATTAGGGTTAGGGTTTCAAACAAGGGTTTTACATTAGGGTTAGGGTTTCAAACTAGGGTTTCAAATTAGGGTTAGGGTTTCAAACTAGGGTTTTACATTAGGGTTAGAGTTTCAAACTAGGGTTTTACATTAGGGTTAGGGTTTCACACTAAGGTTTTACATTAGGGTTAGGGTTTCAAACTAGGGTTTTACATTAGGGTTAGGGTTTCAAACTGGGGTTTCAATTTAGTGTTAGGGTTTCAAACTAGGGTTTAACATTAGGGTTAATGCTTCAAACTAGGGTTTTACATTAGGGTTAGCGTTTCAAACTAGTGTTTTACATTAGGGTTAGTGCTTCAAACTAGGGTTTTACATTAGGGTTAGGGTTTCAAACTAGGGTTTTACATTAGGGTTAGGGTTTCAAACTAGGGTTTTACATTAGGGTTAGGGTTACAAACTAGGGTTTTACATTAGGGTTAGGGTTTCAAACTAGGGTTTTACATTAGGGTTAGGGTTTCTAACTAGGGTTTCAATTTAGGGTTAGGGTTGCAAACTAGGGTTTATCATTAGGGTTAGGGTTTTAAACTAGGGTTTTACATTAGGGTTAGGGTTTCAAACTAGGGTTTAACATTAGGGTTAGGGTTTCAAACTAGTGTTTTACTTTAGGGTTAATGCTTCAAACTAGGGTTTAACATTAGGGTTAGCGTTTCAAACTAGGGTTTTACATTAGGGTTAGTGTTTCAAACTAGGGTTTTACATTTGGGTTAGGGTTACAAACTAGGGTTTTTTATGAGGGTTAGGGTTTCAAACTAAGGTTTCACATTAGAGTTAGGATTTCAAACAGGGGTTTCAAATTAGGGTTAGGGTTTCAAACTAGGGTTTCAAATTAGGGTTAGGGTTTCAAAATAGGGTTTATCATTAGGATTAGGGTTTCAAACTAGGGTTTTACATTAGGGTTAGGTTTTCAAACTAGGGTTTCAAATTAGGGTTAGGGTTTCAAACTAGGGTTTTACATTAGGGTTAGGGTTTCAAACTAGGGTTTAACATTAGGGTTAGGGTTTCAAACTAGGGTTTCAAATTAGGGTTAGGGTTACAAACAAGGGGTTTTACATTAGGGTTAGGGTTTCAAACTAGGGTTTTACATTAGGGTTAGGGTTTCAATCTCGGGTTTCATACTAGGGTTAGGGTTTTCCAAACTAGGGCTTTACATTAGGGTTAGGGTTTAAAACTAGGGTTTCAAATTAGGCTTAGGGTTTCAATCTAGGGTTTTGTTTTAGGGTTAGGGTTTCAAACAAGGGTTTTACATTAGGGTTAGGGTTTCAAACTAGGGTTTTACATTAGGGTTAGGGTTTCAAACTAGGGTTTTACATTAGGGTTAGGGTTTCAAACTAGGGTTTTACATTAGGGTTAGGGTTTCAAACTATGGTTTTACATTAGGGTTAGGGTTACAAACTAGGGTTTTACATTAGGGTTAGGGTTTCAAACTAGGGTTTTACCTTAGGGTTAGGGTTTCAAACTAGGGTTTAAATTTAGGGTTAGTGTTTCAAACTAGGGTTTATCATTAGGGTTAGGTTTTCAAACTAGGGTTTTACATTAGGGTTAGGGTTTCAAATTAGGGTTTAACATTAGGGTTAGCGTTTCAAACTAGTGTTTTACATTAGGGTTAATGCTTCAAACTAGGGTTTTACATTAGGGTTAGGGTTTCAAACTAGGGTTTCAAATTAGGGTTAGAGTTTCAAACTAGGGTTTAACATTAGGGTTACTGCTTCAAACTAGGGTTTCAAATTAGGGTTAGGGTTTCAAACTAGGGTTTCAAATTAGGGTTAGGGTTTTTAAACTAGGGTTAATCATTAGGGTTAGGGTTTCAAACTAGGGTTTTACATTAGGGTTAGGGTTTCAAACTAGGCTTTCTAATTAGGGTTAGGGTTTTAAACTAGGGTTTATCATTAGGGTTAGGGTTTCAAACTAGGGTTTTACATTAGGGTTAGGGTTTCAAACTAGGGTTTCTAATTAGGGTTAGGGTTTCAAACTAGGGTTTTATATTAGGGTTAGGGTTTCAAACTAGGGTTTCAAATTATGTTTAGGGTTTCAAACAAGGGTTTTACATTAGGGTTAGGGTTTCAAACAAGGGTTTTACATTAGGCTTAGGGTTTCAAAACAGGGAATTTAAATTAGGGTTAGGGTTTCAAACTTGGGTTTTACATTAGGTTTAGGGTTTCAAACTAGGGTTTCAAATTAGGGTTTGGGTTTCAAATTGAGGTTTTACATTAGGATTAGGGTTACAAACTAGGGTTTTACATTAGGGTTAGGGTTTCAAACTATGGTTTCAAATTAGGTTTGGGGTTTCAAACTAGGGTTTTACATTAGGGTTAGGGTTTCAAACTAGGGTTTTACATTAGGGTTAGGGTTTCAAAATAGGGTTTTACATTAGGGTTAGGGTTTCAAAATAGGGTTTAACATTAGGGTTAGGGTTTCAAACTAGGGTTTAAATTTAGGGTTAGTGTTTCAAACTAGGGTTTATCATTAGGGTTAGGGTTTCAAACTAGGGTTTTACATTAGGGTTAGGGTTTCAAATTAGGGTTTAACATTAGGGTTAGCGTTTCAAACTAGTGTTTTACATTAGGGTTAATGCTTCAAACTAGGGTTTTACATTAGGGTTAGGGTTTTAAACTATGGTTTCAAATTAGATTTGGGGTTTCAAACTAGGGTTTTACATTAGGGTTAGCGTTTCAAACTAGTGTTTTACATTAGGGTTAGTGCTTCAAACTAGGGTTTTACATTAGGGTTAATGCTTCAAACTAGGGTTTTACATTAGGGTTAGGGTTTCAAACTAGGGTTTCAAATTAGGATTAGGGTTTCAAACTAGGGTTTTACATTAGGGTTAGGGTTTCAAACAAGGGTTTTACATTAGGGTTAGGGTTTCAAACTAGGGTTTAACATTAGGGTTAGGGTTTCAAACTAGGGTTTTACATTAGGGTTAGGGTTACAAACTAGGGTTTAACATTAGGATTAGGGTTTCAAACTAGGGTTTTACATTAGGGTTAGGGTTTCAAACAAGGGTTTTACATTAGGGTTAGGGTTTCAAAACAGTCATTTTACATTAGGGTTAGGGTTACAAACTAGGGTTTTACATTAGGGTTAGGGTTTCAAACTAGGGTTTTACATTAGGGTTAGGGTTACAAACTAGGCTTTAACATTA
Source organism: Vanacampus margaritifer (assembly GCF_051991255.1). Classification (NCBI taxonomy): domain Eukaryota; kingdom Metazoa; phylum Chordata; class Actinopteri; order Syngnathiformes; family Syngnathidae; genus Vanacampus; species Vanacampus margaritifer. The sequence goes on along the minus strand of NW_027520739.1, from coordinate 1,191,226 downwards.
GGGTTAGGGTTTCAAACTAGGGTTTTACATTAGGGTTAGGGTTTCAAACAAGGGTTTTACATTAGGGTTAGGGTTTCAAACTAGGGTTTCAAATTAGGGTTAGGGTTTCAAACTAGGGTTTTACATTAGGGTTAGAGTTTCAAACTAGGGTTTTACATTAGGGTTAGGGTTTCACACTAAGGTTTTACATTAGGGTTAGGGTTTCAAACTAGGGTTTTACATTAGGGTTAGGGTTTCAAACTGGGGTTTCAATTTAGTGTTAGGGTTTCAAACTAGGGTTTAACATTAGGGTTAATGCTTCAAACTAGGGTTTTACATTAGGGTTAGCGTTTCAAACTAGTGTTTTACATTAGGGTTAGTGCTTCAAACTAGGGTTTTACATTAGGGTTAGGGTTTCAAACTAGGGTTTTACATTAGGGTTAGGGTTTCAAACTAGGGTTTTACATTAGGGTTAGGGTTACAAACTAGGGTTTTACATTAGGGTTAGGGTTTCAAACTAGGGTTTTACATTAGGGTTAGGGTTTCAAACTAGGGTTTCAATTTAGGGTTAGGGTTGCAAACTAGGGTTTATCATTAGGGTTAGGGTTTCAAACTAGGGTTTTAAATTAGGGTTAGGGTTTCAAACTAGGGTTTAACATTAGGGTTAGGGTTTCAAACTAGTGTTTTACTTTAGGGTTAATGCTTCAAACTAGGGTTTAACATTAGGGTTAGCGTTTCAAACTAGGGTTTTACATTTGGGTTAGTGTTTCAAACTAGGGTTTTACATTTGGGTTAGGGTTACAAACTAGGGTTTTTTATGAGGGTTAGGGTTTCAAACTAAGGTTTCACATTAGAGTTAGGATTTCAAACAGGGGTTTCAAATTAGGGTTAGGCTTTCAAACTAGGGTTTCAAATTAGGGTTAGGGTTTCAAAATAGGGTTTATCATTAGGGTTAGGGTTTCAAACTAGGGTTTTACATTAGCGTTAGGTTTTCAAACTAGGGTTTCAAATTAGGGTTAGGGTTTCAAACTAGGGTTTTACATTAGGGTTAGGGTTTCAAACTAGGGTTTAACATTAGGGTTAGGGTTTCAAACTAGGGTTTCAAATTAGGGTTAGGGTTACAAACAAGGGGTTTTACATTAGGGTTAGGGTTTCAAACTAGGGTTTTAAATTAGGCTTAGGGTTTCAATCTAGGGTTTTGTTTTAGGGTTAGGGTTTCAAACAAGGGTTTTACATTAGGGTTAGGGTTTCAAACTAGGGTTTTACATTAGGGTTAGGGTTTCAAACAGGGGTTTCAAATTAGGGTTAGGGTTTCAAACTAGGGTTTCAAATTAGGGTTAGGGTTTCAAACTAGGGTTTTACCTTAGGGTTAGGGTTTCAAACTAGGGTTAATCATTAGGGTTAGGGTTTCAAACTAGGGTTTTACATTAGGGTTAGGGTTTCAAACTAGGCTTTCTAATTAGGGTTAGGGTTTTAAACTAGGGTTTATCATTAGGGTTAGGGTTTCAAACTAGGGTTTAACATTAGGGTTAATGCTTCAAACTAGGGTTTTACATTAGGGTTAGCGTTTCAAACTAGTGTTTTACATTAGGGTTAGTGCTTCAAACTAGGGTTTTACATTAGGGTTAGGGTTTCAAACTAGGGTTTTACATTAGGGTTAGGGTTTCAAACTAGGGTTTTACATTAGGGTTAGGGTTACAAACTAGGGTTTTACATTAGGGTTAGGGTTTCAAACTAGGGTTTTACATTAGGGTTAGGGTTTCTAACTAGGGTTTCAATTTAGGGTTAGGGTTGCAAACTAGGGTTTATCATTAGGGTTAGGGTTTTAAACTAGGGTTTTACATTAGGGTTAGGGTTTCAAACTAGGGTTTAACATTAGGGTTAGGGTTTCAAACTAGTGTTTTACTTTAGGGTTAATGCTTCAAACTAGGGTTTAACATTAGGGTTAGCGTTTCAAACTAGGGTTTTACATTAGGGTTAGTGTTTCAAACTAGGGTTTTACATTTGGGTTAGGGTTACAAACTAGGGTTTTTTATGAGGGTTAGGGTTTCAAACTAAGGTTTCACATTAGAGTTAGGATTTCAAACAGGGGTTTCAAATTAGGGTTAGGGTTTCAAACTAGGGTTTTACATTAGGGTTAGGGTTTCAAACTAGGGTTTCTAATTAGGGTTAGGGTTTCAAACTAGGGTTTTATATTAGGGTTAGGGTTTCAAACTAGGGTTTCAAATTAGGGTTAGGGTTTCAAACAAGGGTTTTACATTAGGGTTAGGGTTTCAAACAAGGGTTTTACATTAGGCTTAGGGTTTCAAAACAGGGGTTTTAAATTAGGGTTAGGGTTTCAAACTTGGGTTTTACATTAGGTTTAGGGTTTCAAACTAGGGTTTCAAATTAGGGTTTGGGTTTCAAATTGAGGTTTTACATTAGGATTAGGGTTACAAACTAGGGTTTTACATTAGGGTTAGGGTTTCAAACTATGGTTTCAAATTAGGTTTGGGGTTTCAAACTAGGGTTTTACATTAGGGTTAGGGTTTCAAACTAGGGTTTTACATTAGGGTTAGGGTTTCAAAATAGGGTTTTACATTAGGGTTAGGGTTTCAAAATAGGGTTTAACATTAGGGTTAGGGTTTCAAACTAGGGTTTAAATTTAGGGTTAGTGTTTCAAACTAGGGTTTATCATTAGGGTTAGGGTTTCAAACTAGGGTTTTACATTAGGGTTAGGGTTTCAAATATGGGTTTAACATTAGGGTTAGCGTTTCAAACTAGTGTTTTACATTAGGGTTAATGCTTCAAACTAGGGTTTTACATTAGGGTTAGGGTTTTAAACTATGGTTTCAAATTAGATTTGGGGTTTCAAACTAGGGTTTTACATTAGGGTTAGCGTTTCAAACTAGGGTTTTACATTAGGGTTAATGCTTCAAACTAGGGTTTTACATTAGGGTTAGGGTTTCAAACTAGGGTTTTACATTAGTGTTAGGTTTTCAAACTAGGGTTTTACATTTGGGTTAGGGTTACAAACTAGGGTTTTACATTAGGTTTAGGGTTTCAAACTAGGGTTTCAAATTAGGCTTAGGGTTTCAAACTAGGGTTTTACATTAGGGTTAGGGTTTCAAACAAGGGTTTTACATTAGGGTTAGGGTTTCAAACTAGGGTTTAACATTAGGGTTAGGGTTTCAAACTAGGGTTTTACATTAGGATTAGGGTTACAAACTAGGGTTTAACATTAGGATTAGGGTTTCAAACTAGGGTTTTACATTAGGGTTAGGGTTTCAAACAAGGGTTTTACATTAGGGTTAGGGTTTCAAAACAGTCATTTTACATTAGGGTTAGGGTTACAAACTAGGGTTTTACATTAGGGTTAGGGTTTCAAACTAGGGTTTTACATTAGGGTTAGGGTTACAAACTAGGCTTTAACATTAGGGTTAGGGTTTCAAACTAGGGTTTTACATTAGGGTTAGGGTTTCAAACAAGGGTTTTACATTAGGGTTAGGGTTTCAAACTAGGGTTTCAAATTAGGGTTAGGGTTTCAAACTAGGGTTTTACATTAGGGTTAGAGTTTCAAACTAGGGTTTTACATTAGGGTTAGGGTTTCACACTAAGGTTTTACATTAGGGTTAGGGTTTCAAACTAGGGTTTTACATTAGGGTTAGGGTTTCAAACTGGGGTTTCAATTTAGTGTTAGGGTTTCAAACTAGGGTTTAACATTAGGGTTAATGCTTCAAACTAGGGTTTTACATTAGGGTTAGCGTTTCAAACTAGTGTTTTACATTAGGGTTAGTGCTTCAAACTAGGGTTTTACATTAGGGTTAGGGTTTCAAACTAGGGTTTTACATTAGGGTTAGGGTTTCAAACTAGGGTTTTACATTAGGGTTAGGGTTACAAACTAGGGTTTTACATTAGGGTTAGGGTTTCAAACTAGGGTTTTACATTAGGGTTAGGGTTTCTAACTAGGGTTTCAATTTAGGGTTAGGGTTGCAAACTAGGGTTTATCATTAGGGTTAGGGTTTTAAACTAGGGTTTTACATTAGGGTTAGGGTTTCAAACTAGGGTTTAACATTAGGGTTAGGGTTTCAAACTAGTGTTTTACTTTAGGGTTAATGCTTCAAACTAGGGTTTAACATTAGGGTTAGCGTTTCAAACTAGGGTTTTACATTAGGGTTAGTGTTTCAAACTAGGGTTTTACATTTGGGTTAGGGTTACAAACTAGGGTTTTTTATGAGGGTTAGGGTTTCAAACTAAGGTTTCACATTAGAGTTAGGATTTCAAACAGGGGTTTCAAATTAGGGTTAGGGTTTCAAACTAGGGTTTCAAATTAGGGTTAGGGTTTCAAAATAGGGTTTATCATTAGGGTTAGGGTTTCAAACTAGGGTTTTACATTAGGGTTAGGTTTTCAAACTAGGGTTTCAAATTAGGGTTAGGGTTTCAAACTAGGGTTTTACATTAGGGTTAGGGTTTCAAACTAGGGTTTAACATTAGGGTTAGGGTTTCAAACTAGGGTTTCAAATTAGGGTTAGGGTTACAAACAAGGGGTTTTACATTAGGGTTAGGGTTTCAAACTAGGGTTTTACATTAGGGTTAGGGTTTCAATCTCGGGTTTCATACTAGGGTTAGGGTTTTCCAAACTAGGGCTTTACATTAGGGTTAGGGTTTAAAACTAGGGTTTCAAATTAGGCTTAGGGTTTCAATCTAGGGTTTTGTTTTAGGGTTAGGGTTTCAAACAAGGGTTTTACATTAGGGTTAGGGTTTCAAACTAGGGTTTTACATTAGGGTTAGGGTTTCAAACTAGGGTTTTACATTAGGGTTAGGGTTTCAAACTAGGGTTTTACATTAGGGTTAGGGTTTCAAACTATGGTTTTACATTAGGGTTAGGGTTACAAACTAGGGTTTTACATTAGGGTTAGGGTTTCAAACTAGGGTTTTACCTTAGGGTTAGGGTTTCAAACTAGGGTTTAAATTTAGGGTTAGTGTTTCAAACTAGGGTTTATCATTAGGGTTAGGTTTTCAAACTAGGGTTTTACATTAGGGTTAGGGTTTCAAATTAGGGTTTAACATTAGGGTTAGCGTTTCAAACTAGTGTTTTACATTAGGGTTAATGCTTCAAACTAGGGTTTTACATTAGGGTTAGGGTTTCAAACTAGGGTTTCAAATTAGGGTTAGAGTTTCAAACTAGGGTTTAACATTAGGGTTACTGCTTCAAACTAGGGTTTCAAATTAGGGTTAGGGTTTCAAACTAGGGTTTCAAATTAGGGTTAGGGTTTTCAAACTAGGGTTAATCATTAGGGTTAGGGTTTCAAACTAGGGTTTTACATTAGGGTTAGGGTTTCAAACTAGGCTTTCTAATTAGGGTTAGGGTTTTAAACTAGGGTTTATCATTAGGGTTAGGGTTTCAAACTAGGGTTTTACATTAGGGTTAGGGTTTCAAACTAGGGTTTCTAATTAGGGTTAGGGTTTCAAACTAGGGTTTTATATTAGGGTTAGGGTTTCAAACTAGGGTTTCAAATTATGTTTAGGGTTTCAAACAAGGGTTTTACATTAGGGATTGGGTTTCAAACAAGGGTTTTACATTAGGCTTAGGGTTTCAAAACAGGGAATTTAAATTAGGGTTAGGGTTTCAAACTTGGGTTTTACATTAGGTTTAGGGTTTCAAACTAGGGTTTCAAATTAGGGTTTGGGTTTCAAATTGAGGTTTTACATTAGGATTAGGGTTACAAACTAGGGTTTTACATTAGGGTTAGGGTTTCAAACTATGGTTTCAAATTAGGTTTGGGGTTTCAAACTAGGGTTTTACATTAGGGTTAGGGTTTCAAACTAGGGTTTTACATTAGGGTTAGGGTTTCAAAATAGGGTTTTACATTAGGGTTAGGGTTTCAAAATAGGGTTTAACATTAGGGTTAGGGTTTCAAACTAGGGTTTAAATTTAGGGTTAGTGTTTCAAACTAGGGTTTATCATTAGGGTTAGGGTTTCAAACTAGGGTTTTACATTAGGGTTAGGGTTTCAAATTAGGGTTTAACATTAGGGTTAGCGTTTCAAACTAGTGTTTTACATTAGGGTTAATGCTTCAAACTAGGGTTTTACATTAGGGTTAGGGTTTTAAACTATGGTTTCAAATTAGATTTGGGGTTTCAAACTAGGGTTTTACATTAGGGTTAGCGTTTCAAACTAGTGTTTTACATTAGGGTTAGTGCTTCAAACTAGGGTTTTACATTAGGGTTAATGCTTCAAACTAGGGTTTTACATTAGGGTTAGGGTTTCAAACTAGGGTTTCAAATTAGGCTTAGGGTTTCAAACTAGGGTTTTACATTAGGGTTAGGGTTTCAAACAAGGGTTTTACATTAGGGTTAGGGTTTCAAACTAGGGTTTAACATTAGGGTTAGGGTTTCAAACTAGGGTTTTACATTAGGGTTAGGGTTACAAACTAGGGTTTAACATTAGGATTAGGGTTTCAAACTAGGGTTTTACATTAGGGTTAGGGTTTCAAACAAGGGTTTTACATTAGGGTTAGGGTTTCAAAACAGTCATTTTACATTAGGGTTAGGGTTACAAACTAGGGTTTTACATTAGGGTTAGGGTTTCAAACTAGGGTTTTACATTAGGGTTAGGGATACAAACTAGGCTTTAACATTAGGGTTAGGGTTTCAAACTAGGGTTTTACATTAGGGTTAGGGTTTCAAACAAGGGTTTTACATTAGGGTTAGGGTTTCAAACTAGGGTTTCAAATTAGGGTTAGGGTTTCAAACTAGGGTTTTACATTAGGGTTAGAGTTTCAAACTAGGGTTTTACATTAGGGTTAGGGTTTCACACTAAGGTTTTACATTAGGGTTAGGGTTTCAAACTAGGGTTTTACATTAGGGTTAGGGTTTCAAACTGGGGTTTCAATTTAGTGTTAGGGTTTCAAACTAGGGTTTAACATTAGGGTTAATGCTTCAAACTAGGGTTTTACATTAGGGTTAGCGTTTCAAACTAGTGTTTTACATTAGGGTTAGTGCTTCAAACTAGGGTTTTACATTAGGGTTAGGGTTTCAAACTAGGGTTTTACATTAGGGTTAGGGTTTCAAACTAGGGTTTTACATTAGGGTTAGGGTTACAAACTAGGGTTTTACATTAGGGTTAGGGTTTCAAACTAGGGTTTTACATTAGGGTTAGGGTTTCAAACTAGGGTTTCAATTTAGGGTTAGGGTTGCAAACTAGGGTTTATCATTAGGGTTAGGGTTTCAAACTAGGGTTTTAAATTAGGGTTAGGGTTTCAAACTAGGGTTTAACATTAGGGTTAGGGTTTCAAACTAGTGTTTTACTTTAGGGTTAATGCTTCAAACTAGGGTTTAACATTAGGGTTAGCGTTTCAAACTAGGGTTTTACATTTGGGTTAGTGTTTCAAACTAGGGTTTTACATTTGGGTTAGGGTTACAAACTAGGGTTTTTTATGAGGGTTAGGGTTTCAAACTAAGGTTTCACATTAGAGTTAGGATTTCAAACAGGGGTTTCAAATTAGGGTTAGGCTTTCAAACTAGGGTTTCAAATTAGGGTTAGGGTTTCAAAATAGGGTTTATCATTAGGGTTAGGGTTTCAAACTAGGGTTTTACATTAGCGTTAGGTTTTCAAACTAGGGTTTCAAATTAGGGTTAGGGTTTCAAACTAGGGTTTTACATTAGGGTTAGGGTTTCAAACTAGGGTTTAACATTAGGGTTAGGGTTTCAAACTAGGGTTTCAAATTAGGGTTAGGGTTACAAACAAGGGGTTTTACATTAGGGTTAGGGTTTCAAACTAGGGTTTTAAATTAGGCTTAGGGTTTCAATCTAGGGTTTTGTTTTAGGGTTAGGGTTTCAAACAAGGGTTTTACATTAGGGTTAGGGTTTCAAACTAGGGTTTTACATTAGGGTTAGGGTTTCAAACAGGGGTTTCAAATTAGGGTTAGGGTTTCAAACTAGGGTTTCAAATTAGGGTTAGGGTTTCAAACTAGGGTTTTACCTTAGGGTTAGGGTTTCAAACTAGGGTTTAAATTTAGGGTTAGTGTTTCAAACTAGGGTTAATCATTAGGGTTAGGGTTTCAAACTAGGGTTTTACATTAGGGTTAGGGTTTCAAACTAGGCTTTCTAATTAGGGTTAGGGTTTTAAACTAGGGTTTATCATTAGGGTTAGGGTTTCAAACTAGGGTTTTACATTAGGGTTAGGGTTTCAAACTAGGGTTTCTAATTAGGGTTAGGGTTTCAAACTAGGGTTTTATATTAGGGTTAGGGTTTCAAACTAGGGTTTCAAATTATGTTTAGGGTTTCAAACAAGGGTTTTACATTAGGGTTAGGGTTTTAAACAAGGGTTTTACATTAGGCTTAGGGTTTCAAAACAGGGAATTTAAATTAGGGTTAGGGTTTCAAACTTGGGTTTTACATTAGGTTTAGGGTTTCAAACTAGGGTTTCAAATTAGGGTTTGGGTTTCAAATTGAGGTTTTACATTAGGATTAGGGTTACAAACTAGGGTTTTACATTAGGGTTAGGGTTTCAAACTATGGTTTCAAATTAGGTTTGGGGTTTCAAACTAGGGTTTTACATTAGGGTTAGGGTTTCAAACTAGGGTTTTACATTAGGGTTAGGGTTTCAAAATAGGGTTTTACATTAGGGTTAGGGTTTCAAAATAGGGTTTAACATTAGGGTTAGGGTTTCAAACTAGGGTTTAAATTTAGGGTTAGTGTTTCAAACTAGGGTTTATCATTAGGGTTAGGGTTTCAAACTAGGGTTTTACATTAGGGTTAGGGTTTCAAATTAGGGTTTAACATTAGGGTTAGCGTTTCAAACTAGTGTTTTACATTAGGGTTAATGCTTCAAACTAGGGTTTTACATTAGGGTTAGGGTTTTAAACTATGGTTTCAAATTAGATTTGGGGTTTCAAACTAGGGTTTTACATTAGGGTTAGCGTTTCAAACTAGTGTTTTACATTAGGGTTAGTGCTTCAAACTAGGGTTTTACATTAGGGTTAATGCTTCAAACTAGGGTTTTACATTAGGGTTAGGGTTTCAAACTAGGGTTTCAAATTAGGCTTAGGGTTTCAAACTAGGGTTTTACATTAGGGTTAGGGTTTCAAACAAGGGTTTTACATTAGGGTTAGGGTTTCAAACTAGGGTTTAACATTAGGGTTAGGGTTTCAAACTAGGGTTTTACATTAGGGTTAGGGTTACAAACTAGGGTTTAACATTAGGATTAGGGTTTCAAACTAGGGTTTTACATTAGGGTTAGGGTTTCAAACAAGGGTTTTACATTAGGGTTAGGGTTTCAAAACAGTCATTTTACATTAGGGTTAGGGTTACAAACTAGGGTTTTACATTAGGGTTAGGGTTTCAAACTAGGGTTTTACATTAGGGTTAGGGATACAAACTAGGCTTTAACATTAGGGTTAGGGTTTCAAACTAGGGTTTTACATTAGGGTTAGGGTTTCAAACAAGGGTTTTACATTAGGGTTAGGGTTTCAAACTAGGGTTTCAAATTAGGGTTAGGGTTTCAAACTAGGGTTTTACATTAGGGTTAGAGTTTCAAACTAGGGTTTTACATTAGGGTTAGGGTTTCACACTAAGGTTTTACATTAGGGTTAGGGTTTCAAACTAGGGTTTTACATTAGGGTTAGGGTTTCAAACTGGGGTTTCAATTTAGTGTTAGGGTTTCAAACTAGGGTTTAACATTAGGGTTAATGCTTCAAACTAGGGTTTTACATTAGGGTTAGCGTTTCAAACTAGTGTTTTACATTAGGGTTAGTGCTTCAAACTAGGGTTTTACATTAGGGTTAGGGTTTCAAACTAGGGTTTTACATTAGGGTTAGGGTTTCAAACTAGGGTTTTACATTAGGGTTAGGGTTACAAACTAGGGTTTTACATTAGGGTTAGGGTTTCAAACTAGGGTTTTACATTAGGGTTAGGGTTTCAAACTAGGGTTTCAATTTAGGGTTAGGGTTGCAAACTAGGGTTTATCATTAGGGTTAGGGTTTCAAACTAGGGTTTTAAATTAGGGTTAGGGTTTCAAACTAGGGTTTAACATTAGGGTTAGGGTTTCAAACTAGTGTTTTACTTTAGGGTTAATGCTTCAAACTAGGGTTTAACATTAGGGTTAGCGTTTCAAACTAGGGTTTTACATTTGGGTTAGTGTTTCAAACTAGGGTTTTACATTTGGGTTAGGGTTACAAACTAGGGTTTTTTATGAGGGTTAGGGTTTCAAACTAAGGTTTCACATTAGAGTTAGGATTTCAAACAGGGGTTTCAAATTAGGGTTAGGCTTTCAAACTAGGGTTTCAAATTAGGGTTAGGGTTTCAAAATAGGGTTTATCATTAGGGTTAGGGTTTCAAACTAGGGTTTTACATTAGCGTTAGGTTTTCAAACTAGGGTTTCAAATTAGGGTTAGGGTTTCAAACTAGGGTTTTACATTAGGGTTAGGGTTTCAAACTAGGGTTTAACATTAGGGTTAGGGTTTCAAACTAGGGTTTCAAATTAGGGTTAGGGTTACAAACAAGGGGTTTTACATTAGGGTTAGGGTTTCAAACTAGGGTTTTAAATTAGGCTTAGGGTTTCAATCTAGGGTTTTGTTTTAGGGTTAGGGTTTCAAACAAGGGTTTTACATTAGGGTTAGGGTTTCAAACTAGGGTTTTACATTAGGGTTAGGGTTTCAAACAGGGGTTTCAAATTAGGGTTAGGGTTTCAAACTAGGGTTTCAAATTAGGGTTAGGGTTTCAAACTAGGGTTTTACCTTAGGGTTAGGGTTTCAAACTAGGGTTTAAATTTAGGGTTAGTGTTTCAAACTAGGGTTAATCATTAGGGTTAGGGTTTCAAACTAGGGTTTTACATTAGGGTTAGGGTTTCAAACTAGGCTTTCTAATTAGGGTTAGGGTTTTAAACTAGGGTTTATCATTAGGGTTAGGGTTTCAAACTAGGGTTTTACATTAGGGTTAGGGTTTCAAACTAGGGTTTCTAATTAGGGTTAGGGTTTCAAACTAGGGTTTTATATTAGGGTTAGGGTTTCAAACTAGGGTTTCAAATTATGTTTAGGGTTTCAAACAAGGGTTTTACATTAGGGTTAGGGTTTTAAACAAGGGTTTTACATTAGGCTTAGGGTTTCAAAACAGGGAATTTAAATTAGGGTTAGGGTTTCAAACTTGGGTTTTACATTAGGTTTAGGGTTTCAAACTAGGGTTTCAAATTAGGGTTTGGGTTTCAAATTGAGGTTTTACATTAGGATTAGGGTTACAAACTAGGGTTTTACATTAGGGTTAGGGTTTCAAACTATGGTTTCAAATTAGGTTTGGGGTTTCAAACTAGGGTTTTACATTAGGGTTAGGGTTTCAAACTAGGGTTTTACATTAGGGTTAGGGTTTCAAAATAGGGTTTTACATTAGGGTTAGGGTTTCAAAATAGGGTTTAACATTAGGGTTAGGGTTTCAAACTAGGGTTTAAATTTAGGGTTAGTGTTTCAAACTAGGGTTTATCATTAGGGTTAGGGTTTCAAACTAGGGTTTTACATTAGGGTTAGGGTTTCAAATTAGGGTTTAACATTAGGGTTAGCGTTTCAAACTAGTGTTTTACATTAGGGTTAATGCTTCAAACTAGGGTTTTACATTAGGGTTAGGGTTTTAAACTATGGTTTCAAATTAGATTTGGGGTTTCAAACTAGGGTTTTACATTAGGGTTAGCGTTTCAAACTAGTGTTTTACATTAGGGTTAGTGCTTCAAACTAGGGTTTTACATTAGGGTTAATGCTTCAAACTAGGGTTTTACATTAGGGTTAGGGTTTCAAACTAGGGTTTCAAATTAGGCTTAGGGTTTCAAACTAGGGTTTTACATTAGGGTTAGGGTTTCAAACAAGGGTTTTACATTAGGGTTAGGGTTTCAAACTAGGGTTTAACATTAGGGTTAGGGTTTCAAACTAGGGTTTTACATTAGGGTTAGGGTTACAAACTAGGGTTTTACATTAGGGTTAGGGTTTCAAACTAGGGTTTTACATTAGGGTTAGGGTTTCAAAATAGGGTTTTACATTAGGGTTAGGGTTTCAAAATAGGGTTTAACATTAGGGTTAGGGTTTCAAACTAGGGTTTAAATTTAGGGTTAGTGTTTCAAACTAGGGTTTATCATTAGGGTTAGGGTTTCAAACTAGGGTTTTACATTAGGGTTAGGGTTTCAAATTAGGGTTTAACATTAGGGTTAGCGTTTCAAACTAGTGTTTTACATTAGGGTTAATGCTTCAAACTAGGGTTTTACATTAGGGTTAGGGTTTTAAACTATGGTTTCAAATTAGATTTGGGGTTTCAAACTAGGGTTTTACATTAGGGTTAGCGTTTCAAACTAGTGTTTTACATTAGGGTTAGTGCTTCAAACTAGGGTTTTACATTAGGGTTAATGCTTCAAACTAGGGTTTTACATTAGGGTTAGGGTTTCAAACTAGGGTTTCAAATTAGGCTTAGGGTTTCAAACTAGGGTTTTACATTAGGGTTAGGGTTTCAAACAAGGGTTTTACATTAGGGTTAGGGTTTCAAACTAGGGTTTAACATTAGGGTTAGGGTTTCAAACTAGGGTTTTACATTAGGGTTAGGGTTACAAACTAGGGTTTAACATTAGGATTAGGGTTTCAAACTAGGGTTTTACATTAGGGTTAGGGTTTCAAACAAGGGTTTTACATTAGGGTTAGGGTTTCAAAACAGTCATTTTACATTAGGGTTAGGGTTACAAACTAGGGTTTTACATTAGGGTTAGGGTTTCAAACTAGGGTTTTACATTAGGGTTAGGGTTACAAACTAGGCTTTAACATTAGGGTTAGGGTTTCAAACTAAAGTTTTACATTAGGGTTAGGGTTTCAAACAAGGGTTTTACATTAGGGTTAGGGTTTCAAACTAGGGTTTCAAATTAGGGTTAGGGTTTCAAACTAGGGTTTTACATTAGGGTTAGAGTTTCAAACTAGGGTTTTACATTAGGGTTAGGGTTTCACACTAAGGTTTTACATTAGGGTTAGGGTTTCAAACTAGGGTTTTACATTAGGGTTAGGGTTTCAAACTGGGGTTTCAATTTAGTGTTAGGGTTTCAAACTAGGGTTTAACATTAGGGTTAATGCTTCAAACTAGGGTTTTACATTAGGGTTAGCGTTTCAAACTAGTGTTTTACATTAGGGTTAGTGCTTCAAACTAGGGTTTTACATTAGGGTTAGGGTTTCAAACTAGGGTTTTACATTAGGGTTAGGGTTTCAAACTAGGGTTTTACATTAGGGTTAGGGTTACAAACTAGGGTTTTACATTAGGGTTAGGGTTTCAAACTAGGGTTTTACATTAGGGTTAGGGTTTCAAACTAGGGTTTCAATTTAGGGTTAGGGTTGCAAACTAGGGTTTATCATTAGGGTTAGGGTTTCAAACTAGGGTTTTAAATTAGGGTTAGGGTTTCAAACTAGGGTTTAACATTAGGGTTAGGGTTTCAAACTAGTGTTTTACTTTAGGGTTAATGCTTCAAACTAGGGTTTAACATTAGGGTTAGCGTTTCAAACTAGGGTTTTACATTTGGGTTAGTGTTTCAAACTAGGGTTTTACATTTGGGTTAGGGTTACAAACTAGGGTTTTTTATGAGGGTTAGGGTTTCAAACTAAGGTTTCACATTAGAGTTAGGATTTCAAACAGGGGTTTCAAATTAGGGTTAGGGTTTCAAACTAGGGTTTTACATTAGTGTTAGGTTTTCAAACTAGGGTTTTACATTAGGGTTAGGGTTACAAACTAGGGTTTTACATTAGGTTTCGGGTTTCAAACAAGGGTTTCAAATTAGGCTTAGGGTTTCAAACTAGGGTTTTACATTAGGGTTAGGGTTTCAAACAAGGGTTTTACATTAGGGTTTCAAACTAGGGTTTAACATTAGGGTTAGGGTTTCAAACTAGGGTTTTACATTAGGGTTAGGGTTACAAACTAGGGTTTAACATTAGGATTAGGGTTTCAAACTAGGGTTTTACATTAGGGTTAGGTTTTCAATCAAGGGTTTTACATTAGGGTTAGGGTTTCAAAACAGTCATTTTACATTAGGGTTAGGGTTACAAACTAGGGTTTTACATTAGGGTTAGGGTTTCAAACAAGGGTTTTACATTAGGGTTTCAAACTAGGGTTTAACATTAGGGTTAGGGTTTCAAACTAGGGTTTTACATTAGGGTTAGGGTTTCAAACTAGGGTTTTGCATTAGGGTTAGGGTTTCAAACTAGGGTTTATCATTAGGGTTAGGGTTTCAAACTAGGGTTTTACATTAGGGTTAGGGTTTCAAACTAGGGTTTAACATTAGGGTTAGGGTTACAAACTAGGGTTTTACATTACGGTTAGGGTTTCAAACTGGGGTTTTACATTAGGGTAAGAGTTTCAAACTAGGGTTATAATTTAGGGTTAGTGCTTCAAACTAGGGTTTTACATTAGGGTTAGGCTTTCAAACTAGGGTTTTAAATTAGGGTTAGGGTTTCAAACTATGGTTTTACATTAGGGTTAGGGTTACAAACTAGGGTTTTACATTAGGGTTAGGGTTCCAAACTAGGGTTTTACCTTAGGGTTAGGGTTTCAAAGTAGGGTTTAAATTTAGGGTTAGGGTTTCAAACTAGGGTTTATCATTAGGGTTAGGGTTTCAAACTAGGGTTTTACATTAGGGTTAGGGTTTCAAATTAGGGTTTAACATTAGGGTTAGCGTTTCAAACTAGTGTTTTACATTAGGGTTAATGCTTCAAACTAGGGTTTTATATTAGGTTTAGGGTTTTAAACTATGGTTTCAAATTAGATTTGGGGTTTCAAACTAGGGTTTTACATTAGGGTTAGCGTTTCAAACTAGTGTTTTACATTAGGGTTAGTGCTTCAAACTAGGGTTTTACATTAGGGTTAGGGTTTCAAACTAAGGTTTTACATTAGGGTTAGGGTTTCAAACAAGGGTTTTACATTAGGGTTAGGGTTTCAAACTAGGGTTTCAAATTAGGGTTAGGGTTTCAAACTAGGGTTTTACATTAGGGTTAGAGTTTCAAACTAGGGTTTTACATTAGGGTTAGGGTTTCACACTAAGGTTTTACATTAGGGTTAGGGGTACAAACTAGGGTTTTACATTAGGGTTAGGGTTTCAAACTAGGGTTTTACATTAGGGTTAGGGTTTCAAACTGGGGTTTCAATTTAGTGTTATGGTTTCAAACTAGGGTTTAACATTAGGGTTAATGCTTCAAACTAGGGTTTTACATTAGGGTTAGCGTTTCAAACTAGTGTTTTACATTAGGGTTAGTGCTTCAAACTAGGGTTTTACATTAGGGTTAGGGTTTCAAACTAGGGTTTTACATTAGGTTTAGGGTTTCAAACTAGGGTTTTACATTAGGGTTAGGGTTTCAAACTAGGGTTTTACATTAGGGTTAGGGTTACAAACTAGGGTTTTACATTAGGGATAGGGTTTCAAACTAGGGTTTTACATTAGGGTTAGGGTTTCAAACTAGGGTTTCAATTTAGGGTTAGGGTTGCAAACTAGGGTTTATCATTAGGGTTAGGGTTTCAAACTAGGGTTTAACATTAGGGTTAGGGTTTTAAACTAGGGTTTATCATTAGGGTTAGGGTTTCACACTAAGGTTTTACATTAGGGTTAGGGTTACAAACTAGGGTTTTACATTACGGTTAGGGTTTCAAACTAGGGTTTCAAATTAGGGTTAGAGTTTCAAACTAGGGTTTTACATTAGGGTTACTGCTTCAAACTAGGGTTTTACATTAGGGTTAGGGTTTCAAACTAGGGTTTCAAATTAGGGTTAGGGTTTCAAACTAGGGTTTCAAATTAGGGTTAGGGTTTTGAACTAGGGTTTATCATTAGGCTTAGGGTTTCAAACTAGGGTTTTACATTAGGGTTAGGGTTTCAAACTAGGGTTTCTAATTAGGGTTAGGGTTTCAAACTAGGGTTTCAAATTAGGGTTAGGGTTTCAAACAATGGTTTTACATTAGGGTTAGGGTTTCAAACAAGGGTTTTACATTAGGGTTAGGGTTTCAAACTTGGGTTTTACATTAGGTTTAGGGTTTCAAACTAGGGTTTCAAATTAGGGTTTGGGTTTCAAATTGAGGTTTTACATTAGGATTAGGGTTACAAACTAGGGTTTTACATTAGGGTTAGGGTTTCAAACTATGGTTTCAAATTAGGTTTGGGGTTTCAAACTAGGGTTTTACATTAGTGTTAGGTTTTCAAACTAGGGTTTTACATTAGGGTTAGGGTTACAAACTAGGGTTTTACATTAAGGTTAGGGTTTCAAACTAGGGTTTAAATTTAGGGTTAGGGTTTCAAGCTAGGGTTTATTATTAGGGTTAGGGTTTCAAACTAGGGTTTTACATTAGGGTTAGGGTTTCAAATTAGGGTTTAACATTAGGGTTAGCGTTTCAAACTAGTGTTTTACATTTGGGTTATTGCTTCAAACTAGGGTTTTACATTAGGGTTAGAATTTCAAACTAGGGTTTTACATTAGCGTTAGGGTTTCAAACTAGGGTTTAACATTAGGGTTAGGGTTTCAAACTAGGGTTTCAAATTAGGGTTAGGGTTACAAACAAGGGGTTTTACATTAGGTTTAGGGTTTCAAACTAGGGTTTCAAATTAGGGTTAGGGTTACAAACAAGGGGTTTTACATTAGGTTTAGGGTTTCAAACTAGGGTTTTACATTAGGGTTAGGGTTTCAATCTCGGGTTTCAAACTAGGGTTAGGGTTTTCCAAACTAGGGCTTTACATTAGGGTTAGGGTTTAAAACTAGGGTTTCAAATTAGGCTTAGGGTTTCAATCTAGGGTTTTGTTTTAGGGTTAAGGTTTCAAACAAGGGTTTTACATTAGGGTTAGGGTTTCAAACTAGGGTTTTACATTAGGGTTAGAGTTTCAAACTAGGGTTTTACATTAGAGTTAGGGTTACAAACTAGGGTTTTACATTAGGGTTAGGGTTTCAAACTAGGGTTTTACATTAGGGTTAGGGTTTCAAACTATGGTTTTACATTAGGGTTAGGGTTTCAAACTAGGGTTTAACATTAGGGTTAGGGTTACAAACTAGGGTTTTACATTAGTGTTAAGGTTACAAACTAGGGTTTTACATTAGGGTTAGGGTTTCAAACTAGGGTTTCAAATTAGGGTTAGGGTTTTAAACTAGGGTTTATCATTAGGGTTAGGGTTTCAAACTAGGGTTTTACATTAGGGTTAGGGTTTCAAACTAGGGTTTCTAATTAGGGTTAGGGTTTCAAACTAGGGTTTTATATTAGGGTTAGGGTTTCAAACTAGGGTTTCAAATTAGGGTTAGGGTTTCAAACAAGGGTTTTACATTAGGGTTAGGGTTTCAAACAAGGGTTTTACATTAGGGTTAGGGTTTCAAAACAGGGGTTTTAAATTAGGGTTAGGGTTTCAAACTTGGGTTTTACATTAGGTTTAGGGTTTCAAACTAGGGTTTCAAATTAGGGTTTGGGTTTCAAATTGAGGTTTTACATTAGGATTAGGGTTACAAACTAGGGTTTTACATTAGGGTTAGGGTTTCAAACTATGGTTTCAAATTAGGTTTGGGGTTTCAAACTAGGGTTTTACATTAGGGTTAGGGTTTCAAACTAGGGTTTTACATTAGGGTTAGGGTTTCAAAATAGGGTTTTACATTAGGGTTAGGGTTTCAAAATAGGGTTTAACATTAGGGTTAGGGTTTCAAACTAGGGTTTAAATTTAGGGTTAGTGTTTCAAACTAGGGTTTATCATTAGGGTTAGGGTTTCAAACTAGGGTTTTACCTTAGGGTTAGGGTTTCAAACTAGGGTTTAAATTTAGGGTTAGTGTTTCAAACTAGGGTTTATCATTAGGGTTAGGGTTTCAAACTAGGGTTTTACATTAGGATTAGGGTTTCAAATTAGGGTTTAACATTAGGGTTAGCGTTTCAAACTAGTGTTTTACATTAGGGTTAATGCTTCAAAATAGGGTTTTACATTAGGGTTAGGGTTTTAAACTATGGTTTCAAATTAGATTTGGGGTTTCAAACTAGGGTTTTACATTAGGGTTAGCGTTTCAAACTTGTGTTTTACATTAGGGTTAGTGCTTCAAACTAGGGTTTTACATTAGGGTTAATGCTTCAAACTAGGGTTTTACATTAGGGTTAGGGTTTCAAACTAGGGTTTTACATTAGGGTTAGGGTTACAAACTAGGGTTTTACATTAGGTTTAGGGTTTCAAACAAGGGTTTCAAATTAGGCTTAGGGTTTCAAACTAGGGTTTTACATTAGGGTTAGGGTTTCAAAAAAGGGTTTTACATTAGGGTTTCAAACTAGGGTTTAACATTAGGGTTAGGGTTTCAAACTAGGGTTTTACATTAGGGTTAGGGTTACAAACTAGGGTTTAACATTAGGATTAGGGTTTCAAACTAGGGTTTTACATTAGGGTTAGGGTTTCAAACAAGGGTTTTACATTAGGGTTAGGGTTTCAAAACAGTCATTTTACATTAGGGTTAGGGTTACAAACTAGGGTTTTACATTAGGGTTAGGGTTTCAAACTAGGGTTTTACATTAGGGTTAGGGTTTCAAACTAGGGTTTCAAATAAGGCTTAGGGTTTCAAACTAGGGTTTTACATTAGGGTTAGGGTTTCAAACAAGGGTTTTACATTAGGGTAAGTGTTTCAAAACAGGGGTTAAGAATTAGGGTGAGGGTTTCACACTAGGGTTTTACATTAGGGTTAGGTTTTCAAACTAGGGTTTTACATTAGGGTTAGGGTTTCAAACAAAGGTTTTACATTAGGGTTAGGGTTTCAAAACAGTCATTTTACATTAGGGTTAGGGTTACAAACTAGGGTTTTACATTAGGGTTAGGGTTTCAAACTAGGGTTTTACATTAAAATTAGGGTTTCAAACTAGGGTTTCAAATTAGGGTTAGGGTTTCATACTAAGGTTTTACATTAGGGTTAGGGTTACAAACTAGGGTTTTACATTAGGGTTAGGGTTTCAAACTAGGGTTTCAAACTAGGGTTTCAATTTAGGGTTAGGGTTTCAAACTAGGGTTTAACATTAGGGTTAGGGTTTCAAACTAGGGTTTAACATTAGGGTTAATGCTTCAAACTAGGGTTTTACATTAGGGTTAGGGTTTCAAACTAGGGTTTTACATTAGGGTTAGGGTTTCAAACAAGGGTTTTACATTAGGGTTAGGGTTTCAAAACAGTCATTTTACATTAGGGTTAGGGTTACAAACTAGGGTTTTACATTAGGGTTAGGGTTTCAAACTAGGGTTTTACATTAGGGTTAGGGTTTCAAACTAGGGTTTCAAATAAGGCTTAGGGTTTCAAACTAGGGTTTTACATTAGGGTTAGGGTTTCAAACAAGGGTTTTACATTAGGGTAAGTGTTTCAAAACAGGGGTTAAGAATTAGGGTGAGGGTTTCACACTAGGGTTTTACATTAGGGTTAGGTTTTCAAACTAGGGTTTTACATTAGGGTTAGGGTTTCAAACAAAGGTTTTACATTAGGGTTAGGGTTTCAAAACAGTCATTTTACATTAGGGTTAGGGTTACAAACTAGGGTTTTACATTAGGGTTAGGGTTTCAAACTAGGGTTTTACATTAAAATTAGGGTTTCAAACTAGGGTTTCAAATTAGGGTTAGGGTTTCATACTAAGGTTTTACATTAGGGTTAGGGTTACAAACTAGGGTTTTACATTAGGGTTAGGGTTTCAAACTAGGGTTTCAAACTAGGGTTTCAATTTAGGGTTAGGGTTTCAAACTAGGGTTTAACATTAGGGTTAGGGTTTCAAACTAGGGTTTAACATTAGGGTTAATGCTTCAAACTAGGGTTTTACATTAGGGTTAGGGTTTCAAACTAGGGTTTTACATTAGGGTTAGGGTTTCAAACTAGGGTTTCAATTTAGGGTTAGGGTTTCAAACTAGGGTTTATCATTAGGGTTAGGGTTTCAAACTAGTGTTTTACATTAGGGTTAATGCTTCAAACTAGGGTTTTACATTAGGGTTGGGTTTCAAACTAGGGTTTTACATTTGGGTTAGGTTTACAAACAAGAGTTTTACTTTAGGGTTAGGGTTTCAAACTAGGGTTTTGCATTAGGGTTAGGGTTTTAAACTAGGGTTTATCATTAGGGTTAGGGTTTCAAACTAGGGTTTTACATTAGGGTTAGGGTTTCAAACTAGGGTTTAACATTAGGGTTAGGGTTACAAACTAGGGTTTTACATTACGGTTAGGGTTTCAAACTGGGGTTTTACATTAGGGTAAGAGTTTCAAACTAGGGTTATAATTTAGGGTTAGTGCTTCAAACTAGGGTTTAACATTAGGGTTAGGGTTTCAAACTAGGGTTTTAAATTAGGGTTAGTGCTTCAAACTAGGGTTTTACATTAGGGTTAGGGTTTCAAACTAGGGTTTTACATTAGCGTTAGGCTTTCAAACTAGGGTTTTACATTAGGGTTAGGGTGACAAACTAGGGTTTTACATTAGGGTTAGGGTTTAACATTTGGGTTAGGGTTTCAAACTAGGGTTTTACATTAGTGTTAATGCTTCAAACTAGGATTTTACATTAGGGTTAGGGTTTCAAACTAGGGTTTTACATTAGGGTTAGGGTTTCAAACTAGGGTTTTACATTTGGGTTAGGGTTACAAACTAGGGTTTTACATTAGGGTTAGGGTTTCAAACTAGGGTTTCAAATTAGGCTTAGTGTTTCAAACTAGGGTTTTACATTAGGGTTAGGGTTTCAAACAAGGGTTTTACATTAGGGTTAGGGTTTCAAACTAGGGTTTTACATTAGGGTTAGGGTTTCAAACTAGGGTTTTACATTAGGGTTAAGGTTTCACACTAAGGTTTTACATTAGGGTTAGGGTTACAAACTAGGGTTTTACATTACGGTTAGGGTTTCAAACTAGGGTTTAACGTTAGGGTTAGGGTTTCAAACTAGGGTTTTACATTAGGGTTAATGCTTCAAACTAGGGTTTTACATTAGGGTTACGCTTTCAAACTAGGGTTTTACATTAGGGTTAGGGTTTCAAACTAGGGTTTCAAATTAGGGTTAGGGTTACAAACTAGGGTTTTACATTAGGGTTAGGGTTTCAAACTAGGGTTTTACATTAGGGTTAGGGTTTCAAACTAGGGTTTCAATTTAGGGTTAGGGTTTCAAACTAGGATTTATCATTAGGGTTAGGGTTTCAAACTAGGGTTTTACATTAGGGTTAGGGTTTCAAACTAGGGTTTATAATTAGGGTTAGGGTTTCAAACTAGTGTTTTACATTAGGGTTAATGCTTCAAACTAGGGTTTTACATTAGGGTTGGGTTTCAAACTAGGGTTTTACATTAGGGTTAGGGTTTCAAACAAGGGTTTTACATTAGGGTTAGGGTTTCAAAACAGGGGTTTTAAATTAGGGTTAGGGTTTCAAACAAGGGTTTTACATTAGGGTTAGGGTTTCAAACAAGGGTTTTACATTAGGGTTAGGGTTTCAAACTAGGGTTTTGCATTAGGGTTAGGGTTTCAAACTAGGGTTTCAAATTAGGGTTAGGGTTTCAAACTAGGGTTTCAAATTAGGGTTAGGGTTTTAAACTAGGGTTTATCATTAGGGTTAGGGTTTCAAACTAGGGTTTTACATTAGGGTTAGGGTTTCAAACTAGGGTTTCTAATTAGGGTTAGGGTTTCAAACTAGGGTTTTATATTAGGGTTAGGGTTTCAAACTAGGGTTTCAAATTAGGGTTAGGGTTTCAAACAATGGTTTTACATTAGGGTTAGGGTTTCAAACAAGGGTTTTACATTAGGGTTAGGGTTTCAATCTTGGGTTTTACATTAGGTTTAGGGTTTCAAACTAGGGTTTCAAATTAGGGTTTGGGTTTCAAATTGAGGTTTTACATTAGGATTAGGGTTACAAACTAGGGTTTTACATTAGGGTTAGGGTTTCAAACTATGGTTTCAAATTAGGTTTGGGGTTTCAAACTAGGGTTTTACATTAGTGTTAGGTTTTCAAACTAGGGTTTTACATTAGGGTTAGGGTTACAAACTAGGGTTTTACATTAGGTTTAGGGTTTCAAACTAGGGTTTTACCTTAAGGTTAGGGTTTCAAACTAGGGTTTAAATTTAGGGTTAGGGTTTCAAACTAGGGTTTATTATTAGGGTTAGGGTTTCAAACTAGGGTTTTACATTAGGGTTAGGGTTTCAAATTAGGGTTTAACATTAGGGTTAGCGTTTCAAACTAGTGTTTTACATTTGGGTTATTGCTTCAAACTAGGGTTTTATATTAGGTTTAGGGTTTTAAACTATGGTTTCAAATTAGATTTGGGGTTTCAAACTAGGGTTTTACATTAGGGTTAGCGTTTCAAACTAGTGTTTTACATTAGGGTTAGTGCTTCAAACTAGGGTTTTACATTAGGGTTAGGGTTTCAAACTAGGGTTTTACATTAGCGTTAGGGTTTCAAACTAGGGTTTAACATTAGGGTTAGGGTTTCAAACTAGGGTTTCAAATTAGGGTTAGGGTTACAAACAAGGGGTTTTACATTAGGTTTAGGGTTTCAAACTAGGGTTTTACATTAGGGTTAGGGTTTCAATCTCGGGTTTCAAACTAGGGTTAGGGTTTTCCAAACTAGGGCTTTACATTAGGGTTAGGGTTTAAAACTAGGGTTTCAAATTAGGCTTAGGGTTTCAATCTAGGGTTTTGTTTTATGGTTAAGGTTTCAAACAAGGGTTTTACATTAGGGTTAGGGTTTCAAACTAGGGTTTTACATTAGGGTTAGAGTTTCAAACTAGGGTTTTACATTAGAGTTAGGGTTACAAACTAGGGTTTTACATTAGGGTTAGGGTTTCAAACTAGGGTTTTACATTAGGGTTAGGGTTTCAAACTATGGTTTTACATTAGGGTTAGGGTTTCAAACTAGGGTTTAACATTAGGGTTAGGGTTCCAAACTAGGGTTTCAAATAAGGCTTAGGGTTTCAAACTAGGGTTTTACATTAGGGTTAGGGTTTCAAACAAGGGTTTTACATTAGGGTAAGTGTTTCAAAACAGGGGTTAAAAATTAGGGTTAGGGTTTCACACTAGGGTTTTACATTAGGGTTAGGTTTTAAAACTAGGGTTTTACATTAGGGTTAGGGTTTCAAACAAGGGTTTTTCATTAGGGTTAGGGTTTCAAAACAGTCATTTTACATTAGGGTTAGGGTTACAAACTAGGGTTTTACATTAGGGTTAGGGTTTCAAACTAGGGTTTTACATTAGGGTTAGGGTTTCAAACTAGGGTTTCAAATTAGGGTTAGGGTTTCATACTAAGGTTTTACATTAGGGTTAGGGTTACAAACTAGGGTTTTACATTAGGGTTAGGGTTTCAAACTAGGGTTTCAAACTAGGGTTTCAATTTAGGGTTAGGGTTTCAAACTAGGGTTTAACATTAGGGTTAGGGTTTCAAACAAGGGTTTTACATTAGGGTAAGTGTTTCAAAACAGGGGTTAAAAATTAGGGTTAGGGTTTCACACTAGGGTTTTACATTAGGGTTAGGTTTTCAAACTAGGGTTTTACATTAGGGTTAGGGTTTCAAACAAGGGTTTTACATTAGGGTTAGGGTTTCAAAACAGTCATTTTACATTAGGGTTAGGGTTACAAACTAGGGTTTTACATTAGGGTTAGGGTTTCAAACTAGGGTTTTACATTAGGGTTAGGGTTTCAAACTAGGGTTTCAATTTAGGGTTAGGGTTTCAAACTAGGATTTATCATTAGGGTTAGGGTTTCAAACTAGGGTTTTACATTAGGGTTAGGGTTTCAAACTAGGGTTTATAATTAGGGTTAGGGTTTCAAACTAGTGTTTTACATTAGGGTTAATGCTTCAAACTAGGGTTCATAATTAGGGTTGGGTTTCAAACTAGGGTTTTACATTTGGGTTAGGGTTACAAACAAGGGTTTTACATTAGGGTTAGGGTTTCAAACTAGGGTTTAGGGTTAGGGTTAGGGTTACAAACTAGGGTTTTACATTACGGTTAGGGTTTCGAACTGGAGTTTTACATTAGGGTAAGAGTTTCAAACTAGGGTTATAATTTAGGGTTAGTGCTTCAAACTAGGGTTTTACATTAGGGTTAGGGTTTCAAACTAGGGTTTTAAATTAGGGTTAGGGTTTCAAACTATGGTTTTACATTAGGGTTAGGGTTACAAACTAGGGTTTTACATTAGGGTTAGGGTTTCAAACTAGGGTTTTACCTTAGGGTTAGGGTTTCAAACTAGGGTTTAAATTTAGGGTTAGGGTTTCAAACTAGGGTTTATCATTAGGGTTAGGGTTTCAAACTAGGGTTTTACATTAGGGTTAGGGTTTCAAATTAGGGTTTAACATTAGGGTTAGCGTTTCAAACTAGTGTTTTACATTAGGGTTAATGCTTCAAACTAGGGTTTTATATTAGGTTTAGGGTTTTAAACTATGGTTTCAAATTAGATTTGGGGTTTCAAACTAGGGTTTTACATTAGGGTTAGCGTTTCAAACTAGTGTTTTACATTAGGGTTAGTGCTTCAAACTAGGGTTTTACATTAGGGTTAGGGTTTCAAACTAGGGTTTTATATTAGCGTTAGGGTTTCAAACTAGGGTTTTACATTAGGGTTAGGGTGACAAACTAGGGTTTTACATTAGGGTTAGGGTTTCAAACTAGGGTTTTACATTAGGGTTAGGGTTTCAAACTAGGGTTTCAATTTAGGGTTAGGGTTTCAAACTAGGGTTTAACATTTGGGTTAGGGTTTCAAACTAGGGTTTTACATTAGGGTTAATGCTTTAAACTAGGGTTTTACATTAGGGTTAGGGTTTCAAACTAGGGTTTTACATTAGGGTTAGGGTTTCAAACTAGGGTTTTACATTTGGGTTAGGGTTACAAACTAGGGTTTTACATTAGGGTTAGGGTTTCAAACTAGGGTTTCAAATTAGGCTTAGGGTTTCAAACTAGGGTTTTACATTAGGGTTAGGGTTTCAAACAAGGGTTTTACATTAGGGTTAGGGTTTCAAACAAGGATTTTAAATTAGGGTTAGGGTTTCAAACTAGGGTTTTACATTAGGGTTAGGGTTTCACACTAAGGTTTTACATTAGGGTTAGGGTTACAAACTAGGGTTTTACATTACGGTTAGGGTTTCAAACTAGGGTTTAACGTTAGGGTTAGGGTTTCAAACTAGGGTTTTACATTAGAGTTAGGGTTTCAAACTAGGGTTTCAATTTAGGGTTAGGGTTACAACCAAGGGGTTTTACATTAGGTTTAGGGTTTCAAACTAGGGTTTCAAATTAGGGTTAGGGTTACAAACAAGGGGTTTTACATTAGGTTTAGGGTTTCAAACTAGGGTTTTACATTAGGGTTAGGGTTTCAATCTCGGGTTTCAAACTAGGGTTAGGGTTTTCCAAACTAGGGCTTTACATTAGGGTTAGGGTTTAAAACTAGGGTTTCAAATTAGGCTTAGGGTTTCAATCTAGGGTTTTGTTTTAGGGTTAAGGTTTCAAACAAGGGTTTTACATTAGGGTTAGGGTTTCAAACTAGGGTTTTACATTAGGGTTAGAGTTTCAAACTAGGGTTTTACATTAGGGTTAGGGTTTCAAACTATGGTTTTACATTAGGGTTAGGGTTTCAAACTAGGGTTTAACATTAGGGTTAGGGTTCCAAACTAGGGTTTCAAATAAGGCTTAGGGTTTCAAACTAGGGTTTTACATTAGGGTTAGGGTTTCAAACAAGGGTTTTACATTAGGGTAAGTGTTTCAAAACAGGGGTTAAAAATTAGGGTTAGGGTTTCACACTAGGGTTTTACATTAGGGTTAGGTTTTAAAACTAGGGTTTTACATTAGGGTTTGGGTTTCAAACAAGGGTTTTACATTAGGGTTAGGGTTTCAAAACAGTCATTTTACATTAGGGTTAGGGTTACAAACTAGGGTTTTACATTAGGGTTAGGGTTTCAAACGGGTTTTACATTAGGGTTAGGGTTTCAAACTAGGGTTTCAAATTAGGGTTAGGGTTTCATACTAAGGTTTTACATTAGGGTTAGGGTTACAAACTAGGGTTTTACATTAGGGTTAGGGTTTCAAACTAAGGTTTCAAACTAGGGTTTCAATTTAGGGTTAGGGTTTCAAACTAGGGTTTAACATTAGGGTTAGGGTTTCAAACAAGGGTTTTACATTAGGGTAAGTGTTTCAAAACAGGGGTTAAAAATTAGGGTTAGGGTTTCACACTAGGGTTTTACATTAGGGTTAGGTTTTCAAACTAGGGTTTTACATTAGGGTTAGGGTTTCAAACAAGGGTTTTACATTAGGGTTAGGGTTTCAAAACAGTCATTTTACATTAGGGTTAGGGTTACAAACTAGAGTTTTACATTAGGGTTAGGGTTTCAAACTAGGGTTTTACATTAGGGTTAGGGTTTCAAACTAGGGTTTCAATTTAGGGTTAGGGTTTCAAACTAGGATTTATCATTAGGGTTAGGGTTTCAAACTAGGGTTTTACATTAGGGTTAGGGTTTCAAACTAGGGTTTATAATTAGGGTTAGGGTTTCAAACTAGTGTTTTACATTTGGGTTAATGCTTCAAACTAGGGTTTATAATTAGGGTTGGGTTTCAAACTAGGGTTTTACATTTGGGTTAGGGTTACAAACAAGGGTTTTACATTAGGGTTAGGGTTTCAAACTAGGGTTTAGGGTTAGGGTTAGGGTTACAAACTAGGGTTTTACATTAGGGTTAGGGTTTCAAACTAGGGTTTTACATTAGGGTTAGGGTTTCAAATTAGGGTTTAACATTAGGGTTAGCGTTTCAAACTAGTGTTTTACATTAGGGTTAATGCTTCAAACTAGGGTTTTATATTAGGTTTAGGGTTTTAAACTATGGTTTCAAATTAGATTTGGGGTTTCAAACTAGGGTTTTACATTAGGGTTAGCGTTTCAAACTAGTGTTTTACATTAGGGTTAGTGCTTCAAACTAGGGTTTTACATTAGGGTTAGGGTTTCAAACTAGGGTTTTATATTAGCGTTAGGGTTTCAAAC
Organism: Vanacampus margaritifer; assembly: GCF_051991255.1. Taxonomy (NCBI): domain Eukaryota; kingdom Metazoa; phylum Chordata; class Actinopteri; order Syngnathiformes; family Syngnathidae; genus Vanacampus; species Vanacampus margaritifer. Next base: position 1,164,335 of record NW_027520739.1, on the reverse strand, counting down.
TAGGGTTTTACATTAGGGTTAGGGTGACAAACTAGGGTTTTACATTAGGGTTAGGGTTTCAAACTAGGGTTTTACATTAGGGTTAGGGTTTCAAACTAGGGTTTCAATTTAGGGTTAGGGTTTCAAACTAGGGTTTAACATTTGGGTTAGGGTTTCAAACTAGGGTTTTACATTAGGGTTAATGCTTTAAACTAGGGTTTTACATTAGGGTTAGGGTTTCAAACTAGGGTTTTACATTAGGGTTAGGGTTTCAAACTAGGGTTTTACATTTGGGTTAGGGTTACAAACTAGGGTTTTACATTAGGGTTAGGGTTTCAAACTAGGGTTTCAAATTAGGCTTAGGGTTTCAAACTAGGGTTTTACATTAGGGTTAGGGTTTCAAACAAGGGTTTTACATTAGGGTTAGGGTTTCAAACAAGGATTTTAAATTAGGGTTAGGGTTTCAAACTAGGGTTTTACATTAGGGTTAGGGTTTCACACTAAGGTTTTACATTAGGGTTAGGGTTACAAACTAGGGTTTTACATTACGGTTAGGGTTTCAAACTAGGGTTTAACGTTAGGGTTAGGGTTTCAAACTAGTGTTTTACATTAGGGTTAATGCTTCAAACTAGGGTTTTACATTAGGGTTACGCTTTCAAACTAGGGTTTTACATTAGGGTTAGGGTTTCAAACTAGGGTTTCAAATTAGGGTTAGAGTTTCAAACTAGGGTTTTACATTAGGGTTACTGCTTCAAACTAGGGTTTTACATTAGGGTTAGGGTTTCAAACTAGGGTTTCAAATTAGGGTTAGGGTTTCAAACTAGGGTTTCAAATTAGGGTTAGGGTTTTAAACTAGGGTTTATCATTAGGGTTAGGGTTTCAAACTAGTGTTTTACATTAGGGTTAGGGTTTCAAACTAGGGTTTCTAATTAGGGTTAGGGTTTCAAACTAGGGTTTTATATTAGGGTTAGGGTTTCAAACTAGGGTTTCAAATTAGGGTTAGGGTTTCAAACAATGGTTTTACATTAGGGTTAGGGTTTCAAACAAGGGTTTTACATTAGGGTTAGGGTTTCAAACTTGGGTTTTACATTAGGTTTAGGGTTTCAAACTAGGGTTTCAAATTAGGGTTTGGGTTTCAAATTGAGGTTTTACATTAGGATTAGGGTTACAAACTAGGGTTTTACATTAGGGTTAGGGTTTCAAACTATGGTTTCAAATTAGGTTTGGGGTTTCAAACTAGGGTTTTACATTAGTGTTAGGTTTTCAAACTAGGGTTTTACATTAGGGTTAGGGTTACAAACTAGGGTTTTACATTAAGGTTAGGGTTTCAAACTAGGGTTTAAATTTAGGGTTAGGGTTTCAAGCTAGGGTTTATTATTAGGGTTAGGGTTTCAAACTAGGGTTTTACATTAGGGTTAGGGTTTCAAACTAGGGTTTTACATTAGAGTTAGGGTTACAAACTAGGGTTTTACATTAGGGTTAGGGTTTCAAACTAGGGTTTTACATTAGGGTTAGGGTTTCAAACTATGGTTTTACATTAGGGTTAGGGTTTCAAACTAGGGTTTAACATTAGGGTTAGGGTTCCAAACTAGGGTTTCAAATAAGGCTTAGGGTTTCAAACTAGGGTTTTACATTAGGGTTAGGGTTTCAAACAAGGGTTTTACATTAGGGTAAGTGTTTCAAAACAGGGGTTAAAAATTAGGGTTAGGGTTTCACACTAGGGTTTTACATTAGGGTTAGGTTTTAAAACTAGGGTTTTACATTAGGGTTTGGGTTTCAAACAAGGGTTTTACATTAGGGTTAGGGTTTCAAAACAGTCATTTTACATTAGGGTTAGGGTTACAAACTAGGGTTTTACATTAGGGTTAGGGTTTCAAACTAGGGTTTTACATTAGGGTTAGGGTTTCAAACTAGGGTTTCAAATTAGGGTTAGGGTTTCATACTAAGGTTTTACATTAGGGTTAGGGTTACAAACTAGGGTTTTACATTAGGGTTAGGGTTTCAAACTAAGGTTTCAAACTAGGGTTTCAATTTAGGGTTAGGGTTTCAAACTAGGGTTTAACATTAGGGTTAGGGTTTCAAACAAGGGTTTTACATTAGGGTAAGTGTTTCAAAACAGGGGTTAAAAATTAGGGTTAGGGTTTCACACTAGGGTTTTACATTAGGGTTAGGTTTTCAAACTAGGGTTTTACATTAGGGTTAGGGTTTCAAACAAGGGTTTTACATTAGGGTTAGGGTTTCAAAACAGTCATTTTACATTAGGGTTAGGGTTACAAACTAGAGTTTTACATTAGGGTTAGGGTTTCAAACTAGGGTTTTACATTAGGGTTAGGGTTTCAAACTAGGGTTTCAATTTAGGGTTAGGGTTTCAAACTAGGATTTATCATTAGGGTTAGGGTTTCAAACTAGGGTTTTACATTAGGGTTAGGGTTTCAAACTAGGGTTTATAATTAGGGTTAGGGTTTCAAACTAGTGTTTTACATTAGGGTTAATGCTTCAAACTAGGGTTTATAATTAGGGTTGGGTTTCAAACTAGGGTTTTACATTTGGGTTAGGGTTACAAACAAGGGTTTTACATTAGGGTTAGGGTTTCAAACTAGGGTTTAGGGTTAGGGTTAGGGTTACAAACTAGGGTTTTACATTACGGTTAGGGTTTCGAACTGGAGTTTTACATTAGGGTAAGAGTTTCAAACTAGGGTTATAATTTAGGGTTAGTGCTTCAAACTAGGGTTTTACATTAGGGTTAGGGTTTCAAACTAGGGTTTTAAATTAGGGTTAGGGTTTCAAACTATGGTTTTACATTAGGGTTAGGGTTACAAACTAGGGTTTTACATTAGGGTTAGGGTTTCAAACTAGGGTTTTACCTTAGGGTTAGGGTTTCAAACTAGGGTTTAAATTTAGGGTTAGGGTTTCAAACTAGGGTTTATCATTAGGGTTAGGGTTTCAAACTAGGGTTTTACATTAGGGTTAGGGTTTCAAATTAGGGTTTAACATTAGGGTTAGCGTTTCAAACTAGTGTTTTACATTAGGGTTAATGCTTCAAACTAGGGTTTTATATTAGGTTTAGGGTTTTAAACTATGGTTTCAAATTAGATTTGGGGTTTCAAACTAGGGTTTTACATTAGGGTTAGCGTTTCAAACTAGTGTTTTACATTAGGGTTAGTGCTTCAAACTAGGGTTTTACATTAGGGTTAGGGTTTCAAACTAGGGTTTTATATTAGCGTTAGGGTTTCAAACTAGGGTTTTACATTAGGGTTAGGGTGACAAACTAGGGTTTTACATTAGGGTTAGGGTTTCAAACTAGGGTTTTACATTAGGGTTAGGGTTTCAAACTAGGGTTTCAATTTAGGGTTAGGGTTTCAAACTAGGGTTTAACATTTGGGTTAGGGTTTCAAACTAGGGTTTTACATTAGGGTTAATGCTTTAAACTAGGGTTTTACATTAGGGTTAGGGTTTCAAACTAGGGTTTTACATTAGGGTTAGGGTTTCAAACTAGGGTTTTACATTTGGGTTAGGGTTACAAACTAGGGTTTTACATTAGGGTTAGGGTTTCAAACTAGGGTTTCAAATTAGGCTTAGGGTTTCAAACTAGGGTTTTACATTAGGGTTAGGGTTTCAAACAAGGGTTTTACATTAGGGTTAGGGTTTCAAACAAGGATTTTAAATTAGGGTTAGGGTTTCAAACTAGGGTTTTACATTAGGGTTAGGGTTTCACACTAAGGTTTTACATTAGGGTTAATGCTTCAAACTAGGGTTTTACATTAGGGTTACGCTTTCAAACTAGGGTTTTACATTAGGGTTAGGGTTTCAAACTAGGGTTTCAAATTAGGGTTAGAGTTTCAAACTAGGGTTTTACATTAGGGTTACTGCTTCAAACTAGGGTTTTACATTAGGGTTAGGGTTTCAAACTAGGGTTTCAAATTAGGGTTAGGGTTTCAAACTAGGGTTTCAAATTAGGGTTAGGGTTTTAAACTAGGGTTTATCATTAGGGTTAGGGTTTCAAACTAGGGTTTTACATTAGGGTTAGGGTTTCAAACTAGGGTTTCTAATTAGGGTTAGGGTTTCAAACTAGGGTTTTATATTAGGGTTAGGGTTTCAAACTAGGGTTTCAAATTAGGGTTAGGGTTTCAAACAATGGTTTTACATTAGGGTTAGGGTTTCAAACAAGGGTTTTACATTAGGGTTAGGGTTTCAAACTTGGGTTTTACATTAGGTTTAGGGTTTCAAACTAGGGTTTCAAATTAGGGTTTGGGTTTCAAATTGAGGTTTTACATTAGGATTAGGGTTACAAACTAGGGTTTTACATTAGGGTTAGGGTTTCAAACTATGGTTTCAAATTAGGTTTGGGGTTTCAAACTAGGGTTTTACATTAGTGTTAGGTTTTCAAACTAGGGTTTTACATTAGGGTTAGGGTTACAAACTAGGGTTTTACATTAAGGTTAGGGTTTCAAACTAGGGTTTAAATTTAGGGTTAGGGTTTCAAGCTAGGGTTTATTATTAGGGTTAGGGTTTCAAACTAGGGTTTTACATTAGGGTTAGGGTTTCAAATTAGGGTTTAACATTAGGGTTAGCGTTTCAAACTAGTGTTTTACATTTGGGTTATTGCTTCAAACTAGGGTTTTATATTAGGTTTAGGGTTTTAAACTATGGTTTCAAATTAGATTTGGGGTTTCAAACTAGGGTTTTACATTAGGGTTAGCGTTTCAAACTAGTGTTTTACATTAGGGTTAGTGCTTCAAACTAGGGTTTTACATTAGGGTTAGGGTTTCAAACTAGGGTTTTACATTAGCGTTAGGGTTTCAAACTAGGGTTTAACATTAGGGTTAGGGTTTCAAACTAGGGTTTCAAATTAGGGTTAGGGTTACAAACAAGGGGTTTTACATTAGGTTTAGGGTTTCAAACTAGGGTTTCAAATTAGGGTTAGGGTTACAAACAAGGGGTTTTACATTAGGTTTAGGGTTTCAAACTAGGGTTTTACATTAGGGTTAGGGTTTCAATCTCGGGTTTCAAACTAGGGTTAGGGTTTTCCAAACTAGGGCTTTACATTAGGGTTAGGGTTTAAAACTAGGGTTTCAAATTAGGCTTAGGGTTTCAATCTAGGGTTTTGTTTTAGGGTTAAGGTTTCAAACAAGGGTTTTACATTAGGGTTAGGGTTTCAAACTAGGGTTTTACATTAGGGTTAGAGTTTCAAACTAGGGTTTTACATTAGAGTTAGGGTTACAAACTAGGGTTTTACATTAAGGTTAGGGTTTCAAACTAGGGTTTAAATTTAGGGTTAGGGTTTCAAGCTAGGGTTTATTATTAGGGTTAGGGTTTCAAACTAGGGTTTTACATTAGGGTTAGGGTTTCAAATTAGGGTTTAACATTAGGGTTAGCGTTTCAAACTAGTGTTTTACATTTGGGTTATTGCTTCAAACTAGGGTTTTATATTAGGTTTAGGGTTTTAAACTATGGTTTCAAATTAGATTTGGGGTTTCAAACTAGGGTTTTACATTAGGGTTAGCGTTTCAAACTAGTGTTTTACATTAGGGTTAGTGCTTCAAACTAGGGTTTTACATTAGGGTTAGGGTTTCAAACTAGGGTTTTACATTAGCGTTAGGGTTTCAAACTAGGGTTTAACATTAGGGTTAGGGTTTCAAACTAGGGTTTCAAATTAGGGTTAGGGTTACAAACAAGGGGTTTTACATTAGGTTTAGGGTTTCAAACTAGGGTTTCAAATTAGGGTTAGGGTTACAAACAAGGGGTTTTACATTAGGTTTAGGGTTTCAAACTAGGGTTTTACATTAGGGTTAGGGTTTCAATCTCGGGTTTCAAACTAGGGTTAGGGTTTTCCAAACTAGGGCTTTACATTAGGGTTAGGGTTTAAAACTAGGGTTTCAAATTAGGCTTAGGGTTTCAATCTAGGGTTTTGTTTTATGGTTAAGGTTTCAAACAAGGGTTTTACATTAGGGTTAGGGTTTCAAACTAGGGTTTTACATTAGGGTTAGAGTTTCAAACTAGGGTTTTACATTAGAGTTAGGGTTACAAACTAGGGTTTTACATTAGGGTTAGGGTTTCAAACTAGGGTTTTACATTAGGGTTAGGGTTTCAAACTATGGTTTTACATTAGGGTTAGGGTTTCAAACTAGGGTTTAACATTAGGGTTAGGGTTCCAAACTAGGGTTTCAAATAAGGCTTAGGGTTTCAAACTAGGGTTTTACATTAGGGTTAGGGTTTCAAACAAGGGTTTTACATTAGGGTAAGTGTTTCAAAACAGGGGTTAAAAATTAGGGTTAGGGTTTCACACTAGGGTTTTACATTAGGGTTAGGTTTTAAAACTAGGGTTTTACATTAGGGTTAGGGTTTCAAACAAGGGTTTTTCATTAGGGTTAGGGTTTCAAAACAGTCATTTTACATTAGGGTTAGGGTTACAAACTAGGGTTTTACATTAGGGTTAGGGTTTCAAACTAGGGTTTTACATTAGGGTTAGGGTTTCAAACTAGGGTTTCAAATTAGGGTTAGGGTTTCATACTAAGGTTTTACATTAGGGTTAGGGTTACAAACTAGGGTTTTACATTAGGGTTAGGGTTTCAAACTAGGGTTTCAAACTAGGGTTTCAATTTAGGGTTAGGGTTTCAAACTAGGGTTTAACATTAGGGTTAGGGTTTCAAACAAGGGTTTTACATTAGGGTAAGTGTTTCAAAACAGGGGTTAAAAATTAGGGTTAGGGTTTCACACTAGGGTTTTACATTAGGGTTAGGTTTTCAAACTAGGGTTTTACATTAGGGTTAGGGTTTCAAACAAGGGTTTTACATTAGGGTTAGGGTTTCAAAACAGTCATTTTACATTAGGGTTAGGGTTACAAACTAGGGTTTTACATTAGGGTTAGGGTTTCAAACTAGGGTTTTACATTAGGGTTAGGGTTTCAAACTAGGGTTTCAATTTAGGGTTAGGGTTTCAAACTAGGATTTATCATTAGGGTTAGGGTTTCAAACTAGGGTTTTACATTAGGGTTAGGGTTTCAAACTAGGGTTTATAATTAGGGTTAGGGTTTCAAACTAGTGTTTTACATTAGGGTTAATGCTTCAAACTAGGGTTCATAATTAGGGTTGGGTTTCAAACTAGGGTTTTACATTTGGGTTAGGGTTACAAACAAGGGTTTTACATTAGGGTTAGGGTTTCAAACTAGGGTTTAGGGTTAGGGTTAGGGTTACAAACTAGGGTTTTACATTACGGTTAGGGTTTCGAACTGGAGTTTTACATTAGGGTAAGAGTTTCAAACTAGGGTTATAATTTAGGGTTAGTGCTTCAAACTAGGGTTTTACATTAGGGTTAGGGTTTCAAACTAGGGTTTTAAATTAGGGTTAGGGTTTCAAACTATGGTTTTACATTAGGGTTAGGGTTACAAACTAGGGTTTTACATTAGGGTTAGGGTTTCAAACTAGGGTTTTACCTTAGGGTTAGGGTTTCAAACTAGGGTTTAAATTTAGGGTTAGGGTTTCAAACTAGGGTTTATCATTAGGGTTAGGGTTTCAAACTAGGGTTTTACATTAGGGTTAGGGTTTCAAATTAGGGTTTAACATTAGGGTTAGCGTTTCAAACTAGTGTTTTACATTAGGGTTAATGCTTCAAACTAGGGTTTTATATTAGGTTTAGGGTTTTAAACTATGGTTTCAAATTAGATTTGGGGTTTCAAACTAGGGTTTTACATTAGGGTTAGCGTTTCAAACTAGTGTTTTACATTAGGGTTAGTGCTTCAAACTAGGGTTTTACATTAGGGTTAGGGTTTCAAACTAGGGTTTTATATTAGCGTTAGGGTTTCAAACTAGGGTTTTACATTAGGGTTAGGGTGACAAACTAGGGTTTTACATTAGGGTTAGGGTTTCAAACTAGGGTTTTACATTAGGGTTAGGGTTTCAAACTAGGGTTTCAATTTAGGGTTAGGGTTTCAAACTAGGGTTTAACATTTGGGTTAGGGTTTCAAACTAGGGTTTTACATTAGGGTTAATGCTTTAAACTAGGGTTTTACATTAGGGTTAGGGTTTCAAACTAGGGTTTTACATTAGGGTTAGGGTTTCAAACTAGGGTTTTACATTTGGGTTAGGGTTACAAACTAGGGTTTTACATTAGGGTTAGGGTTTCAAACTAGGGTTTCAAATTAGGCTTAGGGTTTCAAACTAGGGTTTTACATTAGGGTTAGGGTTTCAAACAAGGGTTTTACATTAGGGTTAGGGTTTCAAACAAGGATTTTAAATTAGGGTTAGGGTTTCAAACTAGGGTTTTACATTAGCGTTAGGGTTTCACACTAAGGTTTTACATTAGGGTTAGGGTTACAAACTAGGGTTTTACATTACGGTTAGGGTTTCAAACTAGGGTTTAACGTTAGGGTTAGGGTTTCAAACTAGGGTTTTACATTAGAGTTAGGGTTTCAAACTAGGGTTTCAATTTAGGGTTAGGGTTACAACCAAGGGGTTTTACATTAGGTTTAGGGTTTCAAACTAGGGTTTCAAATTAGGGTTAGGGTTACAAACAAGGGGTTTTACATTAGGTTTAGGGTTTCAAACTAGGGTTTTACATTAGGGTTAGGGTTTCAATCTCGGGTTTCAAACTAGGGTTAGGGTTTTCCAAACTAGGGCTTTACATTAGGGTTAGGGTTTAAAACTAGGGTTTCAAATTAGGCTTAGGGTTTCAATCTAGGGTTTTGTTTTAGGGTTAAGGTTTCAAACAAGGGTTTTACATTAGGGTTAGGGTTTCAAACTAGGGTTTTACATTAGGGTTAGAGTTTCAAACTAGGGTTTTACATTAGAGTTAGGGTTACAAACTAGGGTTTTACATTAGGGTTAGGGTTTCAAACTAGGGTTTTACATTAGGGTTAGGGTTTCAAACTATGGTTTTACATTAGGGTTAGGGTTTCAAACTAGGGTTTAACATTAGGGTTAGGGTTCCAAACTAGGGTTTCAAATAAGGCTTAGGGTTTCAAACTAGGGTTTTACATTAGGGTTAGGGTTTCAAACAAGGGTTTTACATTAGGGTAAGTGTTTCAAAACAGGGGTTAAAAATTAGGGTTAGGGTTTCACACTAGGGTTTTACATTAGGGTTAGGTTTTAAAACTAGGGTTTTACATTAGGGTTTGGGTTTCAAACAAGGGTTTTACATTAGGGTTAGGGTTTCAAAACAGTCATTTTACATTAGGGTTAGGGTTACAAACTAGGGTTTTACATTAGGGTTAGGGTTTCAAACTAGGGTTTTACATTAGGGTTAGGGTTTCAAACTAGGGTTTCAAATTAGGGTTAGGGTTTCATACTAAGGTTTTACATTAGGGTTAGGGTTACAAACTAGGGTTTTACATTAGGGTTAGGGTTTCAAACTAAGGTTTCAAACTAGGGTTTCAATTTAGGGTTAGGGTTTCAAACTAGGGTTTAACATTAGGGTTAGGGTTTCAAACAAGGGTTTTACATTAGGGTAAGTGTTTCAAAACAGGGGTTAAAAATTAGGGTTAGGGTTTCACACTAGGGTTTTACATTAGGGTTAGGTTTTCAAACTAGGGTTTTACATTAGGGTTAGGGTTTCAAACAAGGGTTTTACATTAGGGTTAGGGTTTCAAAACAGTCATTTTACATTAGGGTTAGGGTTACAAACTAGAGTTTTACATTAGGGTTAGGGTTTCAAACTAGGGTTTTACATTAGGGTTAGGGTTTCAAACTAGGGTTTCAATTTAGGGTTAGGGTTTCAAACTAGGATTTATCATTAGGGTTAGGGTTTCAAACTAGGGTTTTACATTAGGGTTAGGGTTTCAAACTAGGGTTTATAATTAGGGTTAGGGTTTCAAACTAGTGTTTTACATTAGGGTTAATGCTTCAAACTAGGGTTTATAATTAGGGTTGGGTTTCAAACTAGGGTTTTACATTTGGGTTAGGGTTACAAACAAGGGTTTTACATTAGGGTTAGGGTTTCAAACTAGGGTTTAGGGTTAGGGTTAGGGTTACAAACTAGGGTTTTACATTAGGGTTAGGGTTTCAAACTAGGGTTTTACATTAGGGTTAGGGTTTCAAATTAGGGTTTAACATTAGGGTTAGCGTTTCAAACTAGTGTTTTACATTAGGGTTAATGCTTCAAACTAGGGTTTTATATTAGGTTTAGGGTTTTAAACTATGGTTTCAAATTAGATTTGGGGTTTCAAACTAGGGTTTTACATTAGGGTTAGCGTTTCAAACTAGTGTTTTACATTAGGGTTAGTGCTTCAAACTAGGGTTTTACATTAGGGTTAGGGTTTCAAACTAGGGTTTTATATTAGCGTTAGGGTTTCAAACTAGGGTTTTACATTAGGGTTAGGGTGACAAACTAGGGTTTTACATTAGGGTTAGGGTTTCAAACTAGGGTTTTACATTAGGGTTAGGGTTTCAAACTAGGGTTTCAATTTAGGGTTAGGGTTTCAAACTAGGGTTTAACATTTGGGTTAGGGTTTCAAACTAGGGTTTTACATTAGGGTTAATGCTTTAAACTAGGGTTTTACATTAGGGTTAGGGTTTCAAACTAGGGTTTTACATTAGGGTTAGGGTTTCAAACTAGGGTTTTACATTTGGGTTAGGGTTACAAACTAGGGTTTTACATTAGGGTTAGGGTTTCAAACTAGGGTTTCAAATTAGGCTTAGGGTTTCAAACTAGGGTTTTACATTAGGGTTAGGGTTTCAAACAAGGGTTTTACATTAGGGTTAGGGTTTCAAACAAGGATTTTAAATTAGGGTTAGGGTTTCAAACTAGGGTTTTACATTAGGGTTAGGGTTTCACACTAAGGTTTTACATTAGGGTTAGGGTTACAAACTAGGGTTTTACATTACGGTTAGGGTTTCAAACTAGGGTTTAACGTTAGGGTTAGGGTTTCAAACTAGTGTTTTACATTAGGGTTAATGCTTCAAACTAGGGTTTTACATTAGGGTTACGCTTTCAAACTAGGGTTTTACATTAGGGTTAGGGTTTCAAACTAGGGTTTCAAATTAGGGTTAGAGTTTCAAACTAGGGTTTTACATTAGGGTTACTGCTTCAAACTAGGGTTTTACATTAGGGTTAGGGTTTCAAACTAGGGTTTCTAATTAGGGTTAGGGTTTCAAACTAGGGTTTCAAATTAGGGTTAGGGTTTTAAACTAGGGTTTATCATTAGGGTTAGGGTTTCAAACTAGTGTTTTACATTAGGGTTAGGGTTTCAAACTAGGGTTTCTAATTAGGGTTAGGGTTTCAAACTAGGGTTTTATATTAGGGTTAGGGTTTCAAACTAGGGTTTCAAATTAGGGTTAGGGTTTCAAACAATGGTTTTACATTAGGGTTAGGGTTTCAAACAAGGGTTTTACATTAGGGTTAGGGTTTCAAACTTGGGTTTTACATTAGGTTTAGGGTTTCAAACTAGGGTTTCAAATTAGGGTTTGGGTTTCAAATTGAGGTTTTACATTAGGATTAGGGTTACAAACTAGGGTTTTACATTAGGGTTAGGGTTTCAAACTATGGTTTCAAATTAGGTTTGGGGTTTCAAACTAGGGTTTTACATTAGTGTTAGGTTTTCAAACTAGGGTTTTACATTAGGGTTAGGGTTACAAACTAGGGTTTTACATTAAGGTTAGGGTTTCAAACTAGGGTTTAAATTTAGGGTTAGGGTTTCAAGCTAGGGTTTATTATTAGGGTTAGGGTTTCAAACTAGGGTTTTACATTAGGGTTAGGGTTTCAAACTAGGGTTTTACATTAGAGTTAGGTTTACAAACTAGGGTTTTACATTAGGGTTAGGGTTTCAAACTAGGGTTTTACATTAGGGTTAGGGTTTCAAACTATGGTTTTACATTAGGGTTAGGGTTTCAAACTAGGGTTTAACATTAGGGTTAGGGTTCCAAACTAGGGTTTCAAATAAGGCTTAGGGTTTCAAACTAGGGTTTTACATTAGGGTTAGGGTTTCAAACAAGGGTTTTACATTAGGGTAAGTGTTTCAAAACAGGGGTTAAAAATTAGGGTTAGGGTTTCACACTAGGGTTTTACATTAGGGTTAGGTTTTAAAACTAGGGTTTTACATTAGGGTTTGGGTTTCAAACAAGGGTTTTACATTAGGGTTAGGGTTTCAAAACAGTCATTTTACATTAGGGTTAGGGTTACAAACTAGGGTTTTACATTAGGGTTAGGGTTTCAAACTAGGGTTTTACATTAGGGTTAGGGTTTCAAACTAGGGTTTCAAATTAGGGTTAGGGTTTCATACTAAGGTTTTACATTAGGGTTAGGGTTACAAACTAGGGTTTTACATTAGGGTTAGGGTTTCAAACTAAGGTTTCAAACTAGGGTTTCAATTTAGGGTTAGGGTTTCAAACTAGGGTTTAACATTAGGGTTAGGGTTTCAAACAAGGGTTTTACATTAGGGTAAGTGTTTCAAAACAGGGGTTAAAAATTAGGGTTAGGGTTTCACACTAGGGTTTTACATTAGGGTTAGGTTTTCAAACTAGGGTTTTACATTTGGGTTAGGGTTTCAAACAAGGGTTTTACATTAGGGTTAGGGTTTCAAAACAGTCATTTTACATTAGGGTTAGGGTTACAAACTAGAGTTTTACATTAGGGTTAGGGTTTCAAACTAGGGTTTTACATTAGGGTTAGGGTTTCAAACTAGGGTTTCAATTTAGGGTTAGGGTTTCAAACTAGGATTTATCATTAGGGTTAGGGTTTCAAACTAGGGTTTTACATTAGGGTTAGGGTTTCAAACTAGGGTTTATAATTAGGGTTAGGGTTTCAAACTAGTGTTTTACATTAGGGTTAATGCTTCAAACTAGGGTTTATAATTAGGGTTGGGTTTCAAACTAGGGTTTTACATTTGGGTTAGGGTTACAAACAAGGGTTTTACATTAGGGTTAGGGTTTCAAACTAGGGTTTAGGGTTAGGGTTAGGGTTACAAACTAGGGTTTTACATTACGGTTAGGGTTTCGAACTGGAGTTTTACATTAGGGTAAGAGTTTCAAACTAGGGTTATAATTTAGGGTTAGTGCTTCAAACTAGGGTTTTACATTAGGGTTAGGGTTTCAAACTAGGGTTTTAAATTAGGGTTAGGGTTTCAAACTATGGTTTTACATTAGGGTTAGGGTTACAAACTAGGGTTTTACATTAGGGTTAGGGTTTCAAACTAGGGTTTTACCTTAGGGTTAGGGTTTCAAACTAGGGTTTAAATTTAGGGTTAGGGTTTCAAACTAGGGTTTATCATTAGGGTTAGGGTTTCAAACTAGGGTTTTACATTAGGGTTAGGGTTTGAAATTAGGGTTTAACATTAGGGTTAGCGTTTCAAACTAGTGTTTTACATTAGGGTTAATGCTTCAAACTAGGGTTTTATATTAGGTTTAGGGTTTTAAACTATGGTTTCAAATTAGATTTGGGGTTTCAAACTAGGGTTTTACATTAGGGTTAGCGTTTCAAACTAGTGTTTTACATTAGGGTTAGTGCTTCAAACTAGGGTTTTACATTAGGGTTAGGGTTTCAAACTAGGGTTTTATATTAGCGTTAGGGTTTCAAACTAGGGTTTTACATTAGGGTTAGGGTGACAAACTAGGGTTTTACATTAGGGTTAGGGTTTCAAACTAGGGTTTTACATTAGGGTTAGGGTTTCAAACTAGGGTTTCAATTTAGGGTTAGGGTTTCAAACTAGGGTTTAACATTTGGGTTAGGGTTTCAAACTAGGGTTTTACATTAGGGTTAATGCTTTAAACTAGGGTTTTACATTAGGGTTAGGGTTTCAAACTAGGGTTTTACATTAGGGTTAGGGTTTCAAACTAGGGTTTTACATTTGGGTTAGGGTTACAAACTAGGGTTTTACATTAGGGTTAGGGTTTCAAACTAGGGTTTCAAATTAGGCTTAGGGTTTCAAACTAGGGTTTTACATTAGGGTTAGGGTTTCAAACAAGGGTTTTACATTAGGGTTAGGGTTTCAAACAAGGATTTTAAATTAGGGTTAGGGTTTCAAACTAGGGTTTTACATTAGGGTTAGGGTTTCACACTAAGGTTTTACATTAGGGTTAATGCTTCAAACTAGGGTTTTACATTAGGGTTACGCTTTCAAACTAGGGTTTTACATTAGGGTTAGGGTTTCAAACTAGGGTTTCAAATTAGGGTTAGAGTTTCAAACTAGGGTTTTACATTAGGGTTACTGCTTCAAACTAGGGTTTTACATTAGGGTTAGGGTTTCAAACTAGGGTTTCAAATTAGGGTTAGGGTTTCAAACTAGGGTTTCAAATTAGGGTTAGGGTTTTAAACTAGGGTTTATCATTAGGGTTAGGGTTTCAAACTAGGGTTTTACATTAGGGTTAGGGTTTCAAACTAGGGTTTCTAATTAGGGTTAGGGTTTCAAACTAGGGTTTTATATTAGGGTTAGGGTTTCAAACTAGGGTTTCAAATTAGGGTTAGGGTTTCAAACAATGGTTTTACATTAGGGTTAGGGTTTCAAACAAGGGTTTTACATTAGGGTTAGGGTTTCAAACTTGGGTTTTACATTAGGTTTAGGGTTTCAAACTAGGGTTTCAAATTAGGGTTTGGGTTTCAAATTGAGGTTTTACATTAGGATTAGGGTTACAAACTAGGGTTTTACATTAGGGTTAGGGTTTCAAACTATGGTTTCAAATTAGGTTTGGGGTTTCAAACTAGGGTTTTACATTAGTGTTAGGTTTTCAAACTAGGGTTTTACATTAGGGTTAGGGTTACAAACTAGGGTTTTACATTAAGGTTAGGGTTTCAAACTAGGGTTTAAATTTAGGGTTAGGGTTTCAAGCTAGGGTTTATTATTAGGGTTAGGGTTTCAAACTAGGGTTTTTCATTAGGGTTAGGGTTTCAAATTAGGGTTTAACATTAGGGTTAGCGTTTCAAACTAGTGTTTTACATTTGGGTTATTGCTTCAAACTAGGGTTTTATATTAGGTTTAGGGTTTTAAACTATGGTTTCAAATTAGATTTGGGGTTTCAAACTAGGGTTTTACATTAGGGTTAGCGTTTCAAACTAGTGTTTTACATTAGGGTTAGTGCTTCAAACTAGGGTTTTACATTAGGGTTAGGGTTTCAAACTAGGGTTTTACATTAGCGTTAGGGTTTCAAACTAGGGTTTAACATTAGGGTTAGGGTTTCAAACTAGGGTTTCAAATTAGGGTTAGGGTTACAAACAAGGGGTTTTACATTAGGTTTAGGGTTTCAAACTAGGGTTTCAAATTAGGGTTAGGGTTACAAACAAGGGGTTTTACATTAGGTTTAGGGTTTCAAACTAGGGTTTTACATTAGGGTTAGGGTTTCAATCTCGGGTTTCAAACTAGGGTTAGGGTTTTCCAAACTAGGGCTTTACATTAGGGTTAGGGTTTAAAACTAGGGTTTCAAATTAGGCTTAGGGTTTCAATCTAGGGTTTTGTTTTAGGGTTAAGGTTTCAAACAAGGGTTTTACATTAGGGTTAGGGTTTCAAACTAGGGTTTTACATTAGGGTTAGAGTTTCAAACTAGGGTTTTACATTAGAGTTAGGGTTACAAACTAGGGTTTTACATTAAGGTTAGGGTTTCAAACTAGGGTTTAAATTTAGGGTTAGGGTTTCAAGCTAGGGTTTATTATTAGGGTTAGGGTTTCAAACTAGGGTTTTACATTAGGGTTAGGGTTTCAAATTAGGGTTTAACATTAGGGTTAGCGTTTCAAACTAGTGTTTTACATTTGGGTTATTGCTTCAAACTAGGGTTTTATATTAGGTTTAGGGTTTTAAACTATGGTTTCAAATTAGATTTGGGGTTTCAAACTAGGGTTTTACATTAGGGTTAGCGTTTCAAACTAGTGTTTTACATTAGGGTTAGTGCTTCAAACTAGGGTTTTACATTAGGGTTAGGGTTTCAAACTAGGGTTTTACATTAGCGTTAGGGTTTCAAACTAGGGTTTAACATTAGGGTTAGGGTTTCAAACTAGGGTTTCAAATTAGGGTTAGGGTTACAAACAAGGGGTTTTACATTAGGTTTAGGGTTTCAAACTAGGGTTTCAAATTAGGGTTAGGGTTACAAACAAGGGGTTTTACATTAGGTTTAGGGTTTCAAACTAGGGTTTTACATTAGGGTTAGGGTTTCAATCTCGGGTTTCAAACTAGGGTTAGGGTTTTCCAAACTAGGGCTTTACATTAGGGTTAGGGTTTAAAACTAGGGTTTCAAATTAGGCTTAGGGTTTCAATCTAGGGTTTTGTTTTAGGGTTAAGGTTTCAAACAAGGGTTTTACATTAGGGTTAGGGTTTCAAACTAGGGTTTTACATTAGGGTTAGAGTTTCAAACTAGGGTTTTACATTAGAGTTAGGGTTACAAACTAGGGTTTTACATTAGGGTTAGGGTTTCAAACTAGGGTTTTACATTAGGGTTAGGGTTTCAAACTATGGTTTTACATTAGGGTTAGGGTTTCAAACTAGGGTTTAACATTAGTGTTAAGGTTACAAACTAGGGTTTTACATTAGGGTTAGGGTTTCAAACTAGGGTTTCAAATTAGGGTTAGGGTTTCAAACTAGGGTTTCAAATTAGGGTTAGGGTTTTAAACTAGGGTTTATCATTAGGGTTAGGGTTTCAAACTAGGGTTTTACATTAGGGTTAGGGTTTCAAACTAGGGTTTCTAATTAGGGTTAGGGTTTCAAACTAGGGTTTTATATTAGGGTTAGGGTTTCAAACTAGGGTTTCAAATTAGGGTTAGGGTTTCAAACAAGGGTTTTACATTAGGGTTAGGGTTTCAAACAAGGGTTTTACATTAGGGTTAGGGTTTCAAAACAGGGGTTTTAAATTAGGGTTAGGGTTTCAAACTTGGGTTTTACATTAGGTTTAGGGTTTCAAACTAGGGTTTCAAATTAGGGTTTGGGTTTCAAATTGAGGTTTTACATTAGGATTAGGGTTACAAACTAGGGTTTTACATTAGGGTTAGGGTTACAAACTATGGTTTCAAATTAGGTTTGGGATTTCAAACTAGGGTTTTAAATTAGGGTTAGGGTTTCAAACTAGGGTTTTACATTAGCGTTAGGGTTTCAAAATAGGGTTTTACATTAGGGTTAGGGTTTCAAAATAGGGTTTAACATTAGGGTTAGGGTTTCAAACTAGGGTTTAAATTTAGGGTTAGTGTTTCAAACTAGGGTTTATCATTAGGGTTAGGGTTTCAAACTAGGGTTTTACCTTAGGGTTAGGGTTTCAAACTAGGGTTTAAATTTAGGGTTAGTGTTTCAAACTAGGGTTTATCATTAGGGTTAGGGTTTCAAACTAGGGTTTTACATTAGGATTAGGGTTTCAAATTAGGGTTTAACATTAGGGTTAGCGTTTCAAACTAGTGTTTTACATTAGGGTTAATGCTTCAAAATAGGGTTTTACATTAGGGTTAGGGTTTTAAACTATGGTTTCAAATTAGATTTGGGGTTTCAAACTAGGGTTTTACATTAGGGTTAGCGTTTCAAACTAGTGTTTTACATTAGGGTTAGTGCTTCAAACTAGGGTTTTACATTAGGGTTAGGGTTTTAAACTATGGTTTCAAATTAGATTTGGGGTTTCAAACTAGGATTTTACATTAGGGTTAGCGTTTCAAACTAGGGTTTTACATTAGGATTAGGGTTTCAAATTAGGGTTTAACATTAGGGTTAGCGTTTCAAACTAGTGTTTAACATTAGGGTTAATGCTTCAAAATAGGGTTTTACATTAGGGTTAGGGTTTTAAACTATGGTTTCAAATTAGATTTGGGGTTTCAAACTAGGGTTTTACATTAGGGTTAGCGTTTCAAACTAGTGTTTTACATTAGGGTTAGTGCTTCAAACTAGGGTTTTACATTAGGGTTAATGCTTCAAACTAGGGTTTTACATTAGGGTTAGGGTTTCAAACTAGGGTTTTACATTAGGGTTAGGGTTACAAACTAGGGTTTTACATTAGGTTTAGGGTTTCAAACAAGGGTTTCAAATTAGGCTTAGGGTTTCAAACTAGGGTTTTACATTAGGGTTAGGGTTTCAAACAAGGGTTTTACATTAGGGTTTCAAACTAGGGTTTAACATTAGGGTTAGGGTTTCAAACTAGGGTTTTACATTAGGGTTAGGGTTACAAACTAGGGTTTAACATTAGGATTAGGGTTTCAAACTAGGGTTTTACATTAGGGTTAGGGTTTCAAACAAGGGTTTTACATTAGGGTTAGGGTTTCAAAACAGTCATTTTACATTAGGGTTAGGGTTACAAACTAGGGTTTTACATTAGGGTTAGGGTTTCAAACTAGGGTTTTACATTAGGGTTAGGGTTTCAAACTAGGGTTTCAAATAAGGCTTAGGGTTTTAAACTAGGGTTTTACATTAGGGTTAGGGTTTCAAACAAGGGTTTTACATTAGGGTAAGTGTTTCAAAACAGGGGTTAAGAATTAGGGTGAGGGTTTCACACTAGGGTTTTACATTAGGGTTAGGTTTTCAAACTAGGGTTTTACATTAGGGTTAGGGTTTCAAACAAAGGTTTTACATTAGGGTTAGGGTTTCAAAACAGTCATTTTACATTAGGGTTAGGGTTACAAACTAGGGTTTTACATTAGGGTTAGGGTTTCAAACTAGGGTTTCAAACTAGGGTTTCAATTTAGGGTTAGGGTTTCAAACTAGGGTTTAACATTAGGGTTAGGGTTTCAAACTAGGGTTTAACATTAGGGTTAATGCTTCAAACTAGGGTTTTACATTAGGGTTAGGGTTTCAAACTAGGGTTTTACATTAGGGTTAGGGTTTCAAACTAGGGTTTCAATTTAGGGTTAGGGTTTCAAACTAGGGTTTATCATTAGGGTTAGGGTTTCAAACTAGTGTTTTACATTAGGGTTAATGCTTCAAACTAGGGTTTTACATTAGGGTTGGGTTTCAAACTAGGGTTTTACATTTGGGTTAGGTTTACAAACAAGAGTTTTACTTTAGGGTTAGGGTTTCAAACTAGGGTTTTGCATTAGGGTTAGGGTTTTAAACTAGGGTTTATCATTAGGGTTAGGGTTTCAAACTAGGGTTTTACATTAGGGTTAGGGTTTCAAACTAGGGTTTAACATTAGGGTTAGGGTTACAAACTAGGGTTTTACATTACGGTTAGGGTTTCAAACTGGGGTTTTACATTAGGGTAAGAGTTTCAAACTAGGGTTATAATTTAGGGTTAGTGCTTCAAACTAGGGTTTAACATTAGGGTTAGGGTTTCAAACTAGGGTTTTAAATTAGGGTTAGTGCTTCAAACTAGGGTTTTACATTAGGGTTAGGGTTTCAAACTAGGGTTTTACATTAGCGTTAGGGTTTCAAACTAGGGTTTTACATTAGGGTTAGGGTGACAAACTAGGGTTTTACATTAGGGTTAGGGTTTCAAACTAGGGTTTTACATTAGGGTTAGGGTTTCAAACTAGGGTTTCAATTTAGGGTTAGGGTTTCAAACTAGGGTTTAACATTTGGGTTAGGGTTTCAAACTAGGGTTTTACATTAGTGTTAATGCTTCAAACTAGGATTTTACATTAGGGTTAGGGTTTCAAACTAGGGTTTTACATTAGGGTTAGGGTTTCAAACTAGGGTTTTACATTTGGGTTAGGGTTACAAACTAGGGTTTTACATTAGGGTTAGGGTTTCAAACTAGGGTTTCAAATTAGGCTTAGTGTTTCAAACTAGGGTTTTACATTAGGGTTAGGGTTTCAAACAAGGGTTTTACATTAGGGTTAGGGTTTCAAACTAGGGTTTTACATTAGGGTTAGGGTTTCAAACTAGGGTTTTACATTAGGGTTAAGGTTTCACACTAAGGTTTTACATTAGGGTTAGGGTTACAAACTAGGGTTTTACATTACGGTTAGGGTTTCAAACTAGGGTTTAACATTAGGGTTAGGGTTTCAAACTAGGGTTTCAAATTAGGGTTAGGGTTTCAAACAAGGGTTTTACATTAGGGTTAGGGTTTCAAACAAGGGTTTTACATTAGGGTTAGGGTTTCAAAACAGGGGTTTTAAATTAGGGTTAGGGTTTCAAACTTGGGTTTTACATTAGGTTTAGGGTTTCAAACTAGGGTTTCAAATTAGGGTTTGGGTTTCAAATTGAGGTTTTACATTAGGATTAGGGTTACAAACTAGGGTTTTACATTAGGGTTAGGGTTACAAACTATGGTTTCAAATTAGGTTTGGGATTTCAAACTAGGGTTTTAAATTAGGGTTAGGGTTTCAAACTAGGGTTTTACATTAGCGTTAGGGTTTCAAAATAGGGTTTTACATTAGGGTTAGGGTTTCAAAATAGGGTTTAACATTAGGGTTAGGGTTTCAAACTAGGGTTTAAATTTAGGGTTAGTGTTTCAAACTAGGGTTTATCATTAGGGTTAGGGTTTCAAACTAGGGTTTTACCTTAGGGTTAGGGTTTCAAACTAGGGTTTAAATTTAGGGTTAGTGTTTCAAACTAGGGTTTATCATTAGGGTTAGGGTTTCAAACTAGGGTTTTACATTAGGATTAGGGTTTCAAATTAGGGTTTAACATTAGGGTTAGCGTTTCAAACTAGTGTTTTACATTAGGGTTAATGCTTCAAAATAGGGTTTTACATTAGGGTTAGGGTTTTAAACTATGGTTTCAAATTAGATTTGGGGTTTCAAACTAGGGTTTTACATTAGGGTTAGCGTTTCAAACTAGTGTTTTACATTAGGGTTAGTGCTTCAAACTAGGGTTTTACATTAGGGTTAGGGTTTTAAACTATGGTTTCAAATTAGATTTGGGGTTTCAAACTAGGATTTTACATTAGGGTTAGCGTTTCAAACTAGGGTTTTACATTAGGATTAGGGTTTCAAATTAGGGTTTAACATTAGGGTTAGCGTTTCAAACTAGTGTTTAACATTAGGGTTAATGCTTCAAAATAGGGTTTTACATTAGGGTTAGGGTTTTAAACTATGGTTTCAAATTAGATTTGGGGTTTCAAACTAGGGTTTTACATTAGGGTTAGCGTTTCAAACTAGTGTTTTACATTAGGGTTAGTGCTTCAAACTAGGGTTTTACATTAGGGTTAATGCTTCAAACTAGGGTTTTACATTAGGGTTAGGGTTTCAAACTAGGGTTTTACATTAGGGTTAGGGTTACAAACTAGGGTTTTACATTAGGTTTAGGGTTTCAAACAAGGGTTTCAAATTAGGCTTAGGGTTTCAAACTAGGGTTTTACATTAGGGTTAGGGTTTCAAACAAGGGTTTTACATTAGGGTTTCAAACTAGGGTTTAACATTAGGGTTAGGGTTTCAAACTAGGGTTTTACATTAGGGTTAGGGTTACAAACTAGGGTTTAACATTAGGATTAGGGTTTCAAACTAGGGTTTTACATTAGGGTTAGGGTTTCAAACAAGGGTTTTACATTAGGGTTAGGGTTTCAAAACAGTCATTTTACATTAGGGTTAGGGTTACAAACTAGGGTTTTACATTAGGGTTAGGGTTTCAAACTAGGGTTTTACATTAGGGTTAGGGTTTCAAACTAGGGTTTCAAATAAGGCTTAGGGTTTCAAACTAGGGTTTTACATTAGGGTTAGGGTTTCAAACAAGGGTTTTACATTAGGGTAAGTGTTTCAAAACAGGGGTTAAGAATTAGGGTGAGGGTTTCACACTAGGGTTTTACATTAGGGTTAGGTTTTCAAACTAGGGTTTTACATTAGGGTTAGGGTTTCAAACAAAGGTTTTACATTAGGGTTAGGGTTTCAAAACAGTCATTTTACATTAGGGTTAGGGTTACAAACTAGGGTTTTACATTAGGGTTAGGGTTTCAAACTAGGGTTTCAAACTAGGGTTTCAATTTAGGGTTAGGGTTTCAAACTAGGGTTTAACATTAGGGTTAGGGTTTCAAACTAGGGTTTAACATTAGGGTTAATGCTTCAAACTAGGGTTTTACATTAGGGTTAGGGTTTCAAACTAGGGTTTTACATTAGGGTTAGGGTTTCAAACTAGGGTTTCAATTTAGGGTTAGGGTTTCAAACTAGGGTTTATCATTAGGGTTAGGGTTTCAAACTAGTGTTTTACATTAGGGTTAATGCTTCAAACTAGGGTTTTACATTAGGGTTGGGTTTCAAACTAGGGTTTTACATTTGGGTTAGGTTTACAAACAAGAGTTTTACTTTAGGGTTAGGGTTTCAAACTAGGGTTTTGCATTAGGGTTAGGGTTTTAAACTAGGGTTTATCATTAGGGTTAGGGTTTCAAACTAGGGTTTTACATTAGGGTTAGGGTTTCAAACTAGGGTTTAACATTAGGGTTAGGGTTACAAACTAGGGTTTTACATTACGGTTAGGGTTTCAAACTGGGGTTTTACATTAGGGTAAGAGTTTCAAACTAGGGTTATAATTTAGGGTTAGTGCTTCAAACTAGGGTTTAACATTAGGGTTAGGGTTTCAAACTAGGGTTTTAAATTAGGGTTAGTGCTTCAAACTAGGGTTTTACATTAGGGTTAGGGTTTCAAACTAGGGTTTTACATTAGCGTTAGGGTTTCAAACTAGGGTTTTACATTAGGGTTAGGGTGACAAACTAGGGTTTTACATTAGGGTTAGGGTTTCAAACTAGGGTTTTTTATTAGGGTTAGGGTTTCAAACTAGGGTTTCAATTTAGGGTTAGGGTTTCAAACTAGGGTTTAACATTTGGGTTAGGGTTTCAAACTAGGGTTTTACATTAGTGTTAATGCTTCAAACTAGGATTTTACATTAGGGTTAGGGTTTCAAACTAGGGTTTTACATTAGGGTTAGGGTTTCAAACTAGGGTTTTACATTTGGGTTAGGGTTACAAACTAGGGTTTTACATTAGGGTTAGGGTTTCAAACTAGGGTTTCAAATTAGGCTTAGTGTTTCAAACTAGGGTTTTACATTAGGGTTAGGGTTTCAAACAAGGGTTTTACATTAGGGTTAGGGTTTCAAACTAGGGTTTTACATTAGGGTTAGGGTTTCAAACTAGGGTTTTACATTAGGGTTAAGGTTTCACACTAAGGTTTTACATTAGGGTTAGGGTTACAAACTAGGGTTTTACATTACGGTTAGGGTTTCAAACTAGGGTTTAACGTTAGGGTTAGGGTTTCAAACTAGGGTTTTACATTAGGGTTAATGCTTCAAACTAGGGTTTTACATTAGGGTTACGCTTTCAAACTAGGGTTTTACATTAGGGTTAGGGTTTCAAACTAGGGTTTCAAATTAGGGTTAGGGTTACAAACTAGGGTTTTACATTAGGGTTAGGGTTTCAAACTAGTTTTTACATTAGGGTTAGGGTTTCAAACTAGGGTTTCAATTTAGGGTTAGGGTTTCAAACTAGGATTTATCATTAGGGTTAGGGTTTCAAACTAGGGTTTTACATTAGGGTAAGGGTTTCAAAATAGGGTTTATAATTAGGGTTAGGGTTTCAAACTAGTGTTTTACATTAGGGTTAATGCTTCAAACTAGGGTTTTACATTAGGGTTGGGTTTCAAACTAGGGTTTTACATTTGGGTTAGGGTTACAAACAAGGGTTTTACATTAGGGTTAGGGTTTCAAACTAGGGTTTTGCATTAGGGTTAGGGTTTCAAACTAGGGTTTTACATTAGGGTTAGGGTTTCAAACTAGGGTTTAACATTAGGGTTAGCGTTACAAACTAGGGTTTTACATTACGGTTAGGGTTTCGAACTGGAGTTTTACATTAGGGTAAGAGTTTCAAACTAGGGTTATAATTTAGGGTTAGTGCTTCAAACTAGGGTTTTACATTAGGGTTAGGGTTTCAAACTAGGGTTTTAAATTAGGGTTAGGGTTTCAAACTATGGTTTTACATTAGGGTTAGGGTTACAAACTAGGGTTTTACATTAGGGTTAGGGTTTCAAACTAGGGTTTTACCTTAGGGTTAGGGTTTCAAACTAGGGTTTAAATTTAGGGTTAGGGTTTCAAACTAGGGTTTATCATTAGGGTTAGGGTTTCAAACTAGTGTTTTACATTAGGGTTAATGCGTCAAACTAGGGTTTTATATTAGGTTTAGGGTTTTAAACTATGGTTTCAAATTAGATTTGGGGTTTCAAACTAGGGTTTTACATTAGGGTTAGCGTTTCAAACTAGTGTTTTACATTAGGGTTAGTGCTTCAAACTAGGGTTTTACATTAGGGTTAGGGTTTCAAACTAGGGTTTTATATTAGCGTTAGGGTTTCAAACTAGGGTTTTACATTAGGGTTAGGGTGACAAACTAGGGTTTTACATTAGGGTTAGGGTTTCAAACTAGGGTTTTACATTAGGGTTAGGGTTTCAAACTAGGGTTTCAATTTAGGGTTAGGGTTTCAAACTAGGGTTTAACATTTGGGTTAGGGTTTCAAACTAGGGTTTTACATTAGGGTTAATGCTTTAAACTAGGGTTTTACATTAGGGTTAGGGTTTCAAACTAGGGTTTTACATTAGGGTTAGGGTTTCAAACTAGGGTTTTACATTTGGGTTAGGGTTACAAACTAGGGTTTTACATTAGGGTTAGGGTTTCAAACTAGGGTTTCAAATTAGGCTTAGGGTTTCAAACTAGGGTTTTACATTAGGGTTAGGGTTTCAAACAAGGGTTTTACATTAGGGTTAGGGTTTCAAACAAGGATTTTACATTAGGGTTAGGGTTTCAAACTAGGGTTTTACATTAGGGTTAGGGTTTCACACTAAGGTTTTACATTAGGGTTAGGGTTACAAACTAGGGTTTTACATTACGGTTAGGGTTTCAAACTAGGGTTTAACGTTAGGGTTAGGGTTTCAAACTAGGGTTTTACATTAGGGTTAATGCTTCAAACTAGGGTTTTACATTAGGGTTAGGGTTTCAAACTAGGGTTTTACATTAGGGTTAGGGTTTCAAACTAGGGTTTTACATTTGGGTTAGGGTTACAAACTAGGGTTTTACATTAGGGTTAGGGTTTCAAACTAGGGTTTCAAATTAGGCTTAGGGTTTCAAACTAGGGTTTTACATTAGGGTTAGGGTTTCAAACAAGGGTTTTACATTAGGGTTAGGGTTTCAAACAAGGATTTTACATTACGGTTAGGGTTTCAAACTAGGGTTTAACGTTAGGGTTAGGGTTTCAAACTAGGGTTTTACATTAGGGTTAATGCTTCAAACTAGGGTTTTACATTAGGGTTAGGGTTTCAAACTAGGGTTTCTAATTAGGGTTAGGGTTTTAAACTAGGGTTTTATATGAGGGTTAGGGTTTCAAACTAGGGTTTCAAATTAGGGTTAGGGTTTCAAACAATGGTTTTACATTAGGATTAGGGTTTCAAACAAGGGTTTTACATTAGGGTTAGGGTTTCAAACTTGGGTTTTACATTAGGTTTAGGGTTTCAAACTAGGGTTTCAAATTAGGGTTTGGGTTTCAAATTGAGGTTTTACATTAGGATTAGGGTTACAAACTAGGGTTTTACGTTAGGGTTTCAAACTATGGTTTCAAATTAGGTTTGGGGTTTCAAACTAGGGTTTTACATTAGTGTTAGGTTTTCAAACTAGGGTTTTACATTAGGGTTAGGGTTACAAACTAGGGTTTTACATTAGGTTTAGGGTTTCAAACTAGGGTTTTACCTTAAGGTTAGGGTTTCAAACTAGGGTTTAAATTTAGGGTTAGGGTTTCAAACTAGGGTTTATTATTAGGGTTAGGGTTTCAAACTAGGGTTTTACATTAGGGTTAGGGTTTCAAATTAGGGTTTAACATTAGAGTTAGCGTTTCAAACTAGTGTTTTACATTTGGGTTATTGCTTCAAACTAGGGTTTTATATTAGGTTTAGGGTTTTAAACTATGGTTTCAAATTAGATTTGGGGTTTCAAACTAGGGTTTTACATTAGGGTTAGCGTTTCAAACTAGTGTTTTACATTAGGGTTAGTGCTTCAAACTAGGGTTTTACATTAGGGTTAGGGTTTCAAACTAGGGTTTTACATTAGCGTTAGGGTTTCAAACTAGGGTTTAACATTAGGGTTAGGGTTTCAAACTAGGGTTTCAAATTAGGGTTAGGGTTACAAACAAGGGGTTTTACATTAGGTTTAGGGTTTCAAACTAGGGTTTCAAATTAGGGTTAGGGTTACAAACAAGGGGTTTTACATTAGGTTTAGGGTTTCAAACTAGGGTTTTACATTAGGGTTAGGGTTTCAATCTCGGGTTTCAAACTAGGGTTAGGGTTTTCCAAACTAGGGCTTTACATTAGGGTTAGGGTTTAAAACTAGGGTTTCAAATTAGGCTTAGGGTTTCAATCTAGGGTTTTGTTTTAGGGTTAAGGTTTCAAACAAGGGTTTTACATTAGGGTTAGGGTTTCAAACTAGGGTTTTACATTAGGGTTAGAGTTTCAAACTAGGGTTTTACATTAGAGTTAGGGTTACAAACTAGGGTTTTACATTAGGGTTAGGGTTTCAAACTAGGGTTTTACATTAGGGTTAGGGTTTCAAACTATGGTTTTACATTAGGGTTAGGGTTTCAAACTAGGGTTTAACATTAGGGTTAGGGTTCCAAACTAGGGTTTTACATTAGTGTTAAGGTTACAAACTAGGGTTTTACATTAGGGTTAGGGTTTCAAACTAGGGTTTCAAATTAGGGTTAGGGTTTCAAACTAGGGTTTCAAATTAGGGTTAGGGTTTTAAACTAGGGTTTATCATTAGGGTTAGGGTTTCAAACTAGGGTTTTACATTAGGGTTAGGGTTTCAAACTAGGGTTTCTAATTAGGGTTAGGGTTTCAAACTAGGGTTTTATATTAGGGTTAGGGTTTCAAACTAGGGTTTCAAATTAGGGTTAGGGTTTCAAACAAGGGTTTTACATTAGGGTTAGGGTTTCAAACAAGGGTTTTACATTAGGGTTAGGGTTTCAAAACAGGAGTTTTAAATTAGGGTTAGGGTTTCAAACTTGGGTTTTACATTAGGTTTAGGGTTTCAAACTAGGGTTTCAAATTAGGGTTTGGGTTTCAAATTGAGGTTTTACATTAGGATTAGGGTTACAAACTAGGGTTTTACATTAGGGTTAGGGTTTCAAACTATGGTTTCAAATTAGGGTTAGAGTTTCAAACTAGGGTTTTACATTAGGGTTACTGCTTCAAACTAGGGTTTTACATTAGGGTTAGGGTTTCAAACTAGGGTTTCAAATTAGGGTTAGGGTTTCAAACTAGGGTTTCAAATTAGGGTTAGGGTTTTAAACTAGGGTTTATCATTAGGGTTAGGGTTTCAAACTAGGGTTTTACATTAGGGTTAGGGTTTCAAACTAGGGTTTCTAATTAGGGTTAGGGTTTCAAACTAGGGTTTTATATTAGGGTTAGGGTTTCAAACTAGGGTTTCAAATTAGGGTTAGGGTTTCAAACAATGGTTTTACATTAGGGTTAGGGTTTCAAACTAGGGTTTTACATTAGGGTTAGGGTTTCAAACTAGGGTTTCAAATTAGGGTTAGAGTTTCAAACTAGGGTTTTACATTAGGGTTACTGCTTCAAACTAGGGTTTTACATTAGGGTTAGGGTTTCAAACTAGGGGTTCAAATTAGGGTTAGGGTTTCAAACTAGGGTTTCAAATTAGGGTTAGGGTTTTAAACTAGGGTTTATCATTAGGGTTAGGGTTTCAAACTAGGGTTTTACATTAGGGTTAGGGTTTCAAACTAGGGTTTCTAATTAGGGTTAGGGTTTCAAACTAGGGTTTTATATTAGGGTTAGGGTTTCAAACTAGGGTTTCAAATTAGGGTTAGGGTTTCAAACAATGGTTTTACATTAGGGTTAGGGTTTCAAACAAGGGTTTTACATTAGGGTTAGGGTTTCAAACTTGGGTTTTACATTAGGTTTAGGGTTTCAAACTAGGGTTTCAAATTAGGGTTTGGGTTTCAAATTGAGGTTTTACATTAGGATTAGGGTTACAAACTAGGGTTTTACATTAGGGTTAGGGTTTCAAACTATGGTTTCAAATTAGGTTTGGGGTTTCAAACTAGGGTTTTACATTAGTGTTAGGTTTTCAAACTAGGGTTTTACATTAGGGTTAGGGTTACAAACTAGGGTTTTACATTAAGGTTAGGGTTTCAAACTAGGGTTTAAATTTAGGGTTAGGGTTTCAAGCTAGGGTTTATTATTAGGGTTAGGGTTTCAAACTAGGGTTTTACATTAGGGTTAGGGTTTCAAACTAGGGTTTTACATTAGAGTTAGGGTTACAAACTAGGGTTTTACATTAGGGTTAGGGTTTCAAACTAGGGTTTTACATTAGGGTTAGGGTTTCAAACTATGGTTTTACATTAGGGTTAGGGTTTCAAACTAGGGTTTAACATTAGGGTTAGGGTTCCAAACTAGGGTTTCAAATAAGGCTTAGGGTTTCAAACTAGGGTTTTACATTAGGGTTAGGGTTTCAAACAAGGGTTTTACATTAGGGTAAGTGTTTCAAAACAGGGGTTAAAAATTAGGGTTAGGGTTTCACACTAGGGTTTTACATTAGGGTTAGGTTTTAAAACTAGGGTTTTACATTAGGGTTTGGGTTTCAAACAAGGGTTTTACATTAGGGTTAGGGTTTCAAAACAGTCATTTTACATTAGGGTTAGGATTACAAACTAGGGTTTTACATTAGGGTTAGGGTTTCAAACTAGGGTTTTACATTAGGGTTAGGGTTTCAAACTAGGGTTTCAAATTAGGGTTAGGGTTTCATACTAAGGTTTTACATTAGGGTTAGGGTTACAAACTAGGGTTTTACATTAGGGTTAGGGTTTCAAACTAAGGTTTCAAACTAGGGTTTCAATTTAGGGTTAGGGTTTCAAACTAGGGTTTAACATTAGGGTTAGGGTTTCAAACAAGGGTTTTACATTAGGGTAAGTGTTTCAAAACAGGGGTTAAAAATTAGGGTTAGGGTTTCACACTAGGGTTTTACATTAGGGTTAGGTTTTCAAACTAGGGTTTTACATTAGGGTTAGGGTTTCAAACAAGGGTTTTACATTAGGGTTAGGGTTTCAAAACAGTCATTTTACATTAGGGTTAGGGTTACAAACTAGAGTTTTACATTAGGGTTAGGGTTTCAAACTAGGGTTTTACATTAGGGTTAGGGTTTCAAACTAGGGTTTCAATTTAGGGTTAGGGTTTCAAACTAGGATTTATCATTAGGGTTAGGGTTTCAAACTAGGGTTTTACATTAGGGTTAGGGTTTCAAACTAGGGTTTATAATTAGGGTTAGGGTTTCAAACTAGTGTTTTACATTAGGGTTAATGCTTCAAACTAGGGTTTATAATTAGGGTTGGGTTTCAAACTAGGGTTTTACATTTGGGTTAGGGTTACAAACAAGGGTTTTACATTAGGGTTAGGGTTTCAAACTAGGGTTTAGGGTTAGGGTTAGGGTTACAAACTAGGGTTTTACATTACGGTTAGGGTTTCGAACTGGAGTTTTACATTAGGGTAAGAGTTTCAAACTAGGGTTATAATTTAGGGTTAGTGCTTCAAACTAGGGTTTTACATTAGGGTTAGGGTTTCAAACTAGGGTTTTAAATTAGGGTTAGGGTTTCAAACTATGGTTTTACATTTGGGTTAGGGTTACAAACTAGGGTTTTACATTAGGGTTAGGGTTTCAAACTAGGGTTTTACCTTAGGGTTAGGGTTTCAAACTAGGGTTTAAATTTAGGGTTAGGGTTTCAAACTAGGGTTTATCATTAGGGTTAGGGTTTCAAACTAGGGTTTTACATTAGGGTTAGGGTTTCAAATTAGGGTTTAACATTAGGGTTAGCGTTTCAAACTAGTGTTTTACATTAGGGTTAATGCTTCAAACTAGGGTTTTATATTAGGTTTAGGGTTTTAAACTATGGTTTCAAATTAGATTTGGGGTTTCAAACTAGGGTTTTACATTAGGGTTAGCGTTTCAAACTAGTGTTTTACATTAGGGTTAGTGCTTCAAACTAGGGTTTTACATTAGGGTTAGGGTTTCAAACTAGGGTTTTATATTAGCGTTAGGGTTTCAAACTAGGGTTTTACATTAGGGTTAGGGTGACAAACTAGGGTTTTACATTAGGGTTAGGGTTTCAAACTAGGGTTTTACATTAGGGTTAGGGTTTCAAACTAGGGTTTCAATTTAGGGTTAGGGTTTCAAACTAGGGTTTAACATTTGGGTTAGGGTTTCAAACTAGGGTTTTACATTAGGGTTAATGCTTTAAACTAGGGTTTTACATTAGGGTTAGGGTTTCAAACTAGGGTTTTACATTAGGGTTAGGGTTTCAAACTAGGGTTTTACATTTGGGTTAGGGTTACAAACTAGGGTTTTACATTAGGGTTAGGGTTTCAAACTAGGGTTTTACATTAGGGTTAGGGTTTCACACTAAGGTTTTACATTAGGGTTAGGGTTACAAACTAGGGTTTTACATTACGGTTAGGGTTTCAAACTAGGGTTTAACGTTAGGGTTAGGGTTTCAAACTAGTGTTTTACATTAGGGTTAATGCTTCAAACTAGGGTTTTACATTAGGGTTACGCTTTCAAACTAGGGTTTTACATTAGGGTTAGGGTTTCAAACTAGGGTTTCAAATTAGGGTTAGAGTTTCAAACTAGGGTTTTACATTAGGGTTACTGCTTCAAACTAGGGTTTTACATTAGGGTTAGGGTTTCAAACTAGGGTTTCAAATTAGGGTTAGGGTTTCAAACTAGGGTTTCAAATTAGGGTTAGGGTTTTAAACTAGGGTTTATCATTAGGGTTAGGGTTTCAAACTAGGGTTTTACATTAGGGTTAGGGTTTCAAACTAGGGTTTCTAATTAGGGTTAGGGTTTCAAACTAGGGTTTTATATTAGGGTTAGGGTTTCAAACTAGGGTTTCAAATTAGGGTTAGGGTTTCAAACAATGGTTTTACATTAGGGTTAGGGTTTCAAACAAGGGTTTTACATTAGGGTTAGGGTTTCAAACTTGGGTTTTACATTAGGTTTAGGGTTTCAAACTAGGGTTTAAAATTAGGGTTTGGGTTTCAAATTGAGGTTTTACATTAGGATTAGGGTTACAAACTAGGGTTTTACATTAGGGTTAGGGTTTCAAACTATGGTTTCAAATTAGGTTTGGGGTTTCAAACTAGGGTTTTACATTAGTGTTAGGTTTTCAAACTAGGGTTTTACATTAGGGTTAGGGTTACAAACTAGGGTTTTACATTAAGGTTAGGGTTTCAAACTAGGGTTTAAATTTAGGGTTAGGGTTTCAAGCTAGGGTTTATTATTAGGGTTAGGGTTTCAAACTAGGGTTTTACATTAGGGTTAGGGTTTCAAATTAGGGTTTAACATTAGGGTTAGCGTTTCAAACTAGTGTTTTACATTTGGGTTATTGCTTCAAACTAGGGTTTTATATTAGGTTTAGGGTTTTAAACTATGGTTTCAAATTAGATTTGGGGTTTCAAACTAGGGTTTTACATTAGGGTTAGCGTTTCAAACTAGTGTTTTACATTAGGGTTAGTGCTTCAAACTAGGGTTTTACATTAGGGTTAGGGTTTCAAACTAGGGTTTTACATTAGCGTTAGGGTTTCAAACTAGGGTTTAACATTAGGGTTAGGGTTTCAAACTAGGGTTTCAAATTAGGGTTAGGGTTACAAACAAGGGGTTTTACATTAGGTTTAGGGTTTCAAACTAGGGTTTCAAATTAGGGTTAGGGTTACAAACAAGGGGTTTTACATTAGGTTTAGGGTTTCAAACTAGGGTTTTACATTAGGGTTAGGGTTTCAATCTCGGGTTTCAAACTAGGGTTAGGGTTTTCCAAACTAGGGCTTTACATTAGGGTTAGGGTTTAAAACTAGGGTTTCAAATTAGGCTTAGGGTTTCAATCTAGGGTTTTGTTTTAGGGTTAAGGTTTCAAACAAGGGTTTTACATTAGGGTTAGGGTTTCAAACTAGGGTTTTACATTAGGGTTAGAGTTTCAAACTAGGGTTTTACATTAGAGTTAGGGTTACAAACTAGGGTTTTACATTAGGGTTAGGGTTTCAAACTAGGGTTTTACATTAGGGTTAGGGTTTCAAACTATGGTTTTACATTAGGGTTAGGGTTTCAAACTAGGGTTTAACATTAGTGTTAAGGTTACAAACTAGGGTTTTACATTAGGGTTAGGGTTTCAAACTAGGGTTTCAAATTAGGGTTAGGGTTTCAAACTAGGGTTTCAAATTAGGGTTAGGGTTTTAAACTAGGGTTTATCATTAGGGTTAGGGTTTCAAACTAGGGTTTTACATTAGGGTTAGGGTTTCAAACTAGGGTTTCTAATTAGGGTTAGGGTTTCAAACTAGGGTTTTATATTAGGGTTAGGGTTTCAAACTAGGGTTTCAAATTAGGGTTAGGGTTTCAAACAAGGGTTTTACATTAGGGTTAGGGTTTCAAACAAGGGTTTTACATTAGGGTTAGGGTTTCAAAACAGGGGTTTTAAATTAGGGTTAGGGTTTCAAACTTGGGTTTTACATTAGGTTTAGGGTTTCAAACTAGGGTTTCAAATTAGGGTTTGGGTTTCAAATTGAGGTTTTACATTAGGATTAGGGTTACAAACTAGGGTTTTACATTAGGGTTAGGGTTACAAACTATGGTTTCAAATTAGGTTTGGGGTTTCAAACTAGGGTTTTAAATTAGGGTTAGGGTTTCAAACTAGGGTTTTACATTAGCGTTAGGGTTTCAAAATAGGGTTTTACATTAGGGTTAGGGTTTCAAAATAGGGTTTAACATTAGGGTTAGGGTTTCAAACTAGGGTTTAAATTTAGGGTTAGTGTTTCAAACTAGGGTTTATCATTAGGGTTAGGGTTTCAAACTAGGGTTTTACCTTAGGGTTAGGGTTTCAAACTAGGGTTTAAATTTAGGGTTAGTGTTTCAAACTAGGGTTTATCATTAGGGTTAGGGTTTCAAACTAGGGTTTTACATTAGGATTAGGGTTTCAAATTAGGGTTTAACATTAGGGTTAGCGTTTCAAACTAGTGTTTTACATTAGGGTTAATGCTTCAAAATAGGGTTTTACATTAGGGTTAGGGTTTTAAACTATGGTTTCAAATTAGATTTGGGGTTTCAAACTAGGGTTTTACATTAGGGTTAGCGTTTCAAACTAGTGTTTTACATTAGGGTTAGTGCTTCAAACTAGGGTTTTACATTAGGGTTAGGGTTTTAAACTATGGTTTCAAATTAGATTTGGGGTTTCAAACTAGGATTTTACATTAGGGTTAGCGTTTCAAACTAGGGTTTTACATTAGGATTAGGGTTTCAAATTAGGGTTTAACATTAGGGTTAGCGTTTCAAACTAGTGTTTAACATTAGGGTTAATGCTTCAAAATAGGGTTTTACATTAGGGTTAGGGTTTTAAACTATGGTTTCAAATTAGATTTGGGGTTTCAAACTAGGGTTTTACATTAGGGTTAGCGTTTCAAACTAGTGTTTTACATTAGGGTTAGTGCTTCAAACTAGGGTTTTACATTAGGGTTAATGCTTCAAACTAGGGTTTTACATTAGGGTTAGGGTTTCAAACTAGGGTTTTACATTAGGGTTAGGGTTACAAACTAGGGTTTTACATTAGGTTTAGGGTTTCAAACAAGGGTTTCAAATTAGGCTTAGGGTTTCAAACTAGGGTTTTACATTAGGGTTAGGGTTTCAAACTAGGGTTTCAAATAAGGCTTAGGGTTTCAAACTAGGGTTTTACATTAGGGTTAGGGTTTCAAACAAGGGTTTTACATTAGGGTAAGTGTTTCAAAACAGGGGTTAAGAATTAGGGTGAGGGTTTCACACTAGGGTTTTACATTAGGGTTAGGTTTTCAAACTAGGGTTTTACATTAGGGTTAGGGTTTCAAACAAAGGTTTTACATTAGGGTTAGGGTTTCAAAACAGTCATTTTACATTAGGGTTAGGGTTACAAACTAGGGTTTTACATTAGGGTTAGGGTTTCAAACTAGGGTTTTACATTAAAATTAGGGATTCAAACTAGGGTTTCAAATTAGGGTTAGGGTTTCATACTAAGGTTTTACATTAGGGTTAGGGTTACAAACTAGGGTTTTACATTAGGGTTAGGGTTTCAAACTAGGGTTTCAAACTAGGGTTTCAATTTAGGGTTAGGGTTTCAAACTAGGGTTTAACATTAGGGTTAGGGTTTCAAACTAGGGTTTAACATTAGGGTTAATGCTTCAAACTAGGGTTTTACATTAGGGTTAGGGTTTCAAACTAGGGTTTTACATTAGGGTTAGGGTTTCAAACTAGGGTTTCAATTTAGGGTTAGGGTTTCAAACTAGGGTTTATCATTAGGGTTAGGGTTTCAAACTAGTGTTTTACATTAGGGTTAATGCTTCAAACTAGGGTTTTACATTAGGGTTGGGTTTCAAACTAGGGTTTTACATTTGGGTTAGGTTTACAAACAAGAGTTTTACTTTAGGGTTAGGGTTTCAAACTAGGGTTTTGCATTAGGGTTAGGGTTTTAAACTAGGGTTTATCATTAGGGTTAGGGTTTCAAACTAGGGTTTTACATTAGGGTTAGGGTTTCAAACTAGGGTTTAACATTAGGGTTAGGGTTACAAACTAGGGTTTTACATTACGGTTAGGGTTTCAAACTGGGGTTTTACATTAGGGTAAGAGTTTCAAACTAGGGTTATAATTTAGGGTTAGTGCTTCAAACTAGGGTTTAACATTAGGGTTAGGGTTTCAAACTAGGGTTTTAAATTAGGGTTAGTGCTTCAAACTAGGGTTTTACATTAGGGTTAGGGTTTCAAACTAGGGTTTTACATTAGCGTTAGGGTTTCAAACTAGGGTTTTACATTAGGGTTAGGGTGACAAACTAGGGTTTTACATTAGGGTTAGGGTTTCAAACTAGGGTTTTACATTAGGGTTAGGGTTTCAAACTAGGGTTTCAATTTAGGGTTAGGGTTTCAAACTAGGGTTTAACATTTGGGTTAGGGTTTCAAACTAGGGTTTTACATTAGTGTTAATGCTTCAAACTAGGATTTTACATTAGGGTTAGGGTTTCAAACTAGGGTTTTACATTAGGGTTAGGGTTTCAAACTAGGGTTTTACATTTGGGTTAGGGTTACAAACTAGGGTTTTACATTAGGGTTAGGGTTTCAAACTAGGGTTTCAAATTAGGCTTAGTGTTTCAAACTAGGGTTTTACATTAGGGTTAGGGTTTCAAACAAGGGTTTTACATTAGGGTTAGGGTTTCAAACTAGGGTTTTACATTAGGGTTAGGGTTTCAAACTAGGGTTTTACATTAGGGTTAAGGTTTCACACTAAGGTTTTACATTAGGGTTAGGGTTACAAACTAGGGTTTTACATTACGGTTAGGGTTTCAAACTAGGGTTTAACGTTAGGGTTAGGGTTTCAAACTAGGGTTTTACATTAGGGTTAATGCTTCAAACTAGGGTTTTACATTAGGGTTACGCTTTCAAACTAGGGTTTTACATTAGGGTTAGGGTTTCAAACTAGGGTTTCAAATTAGGGTTAGGGTTACAAACTAGGGTTTTACATTAGGGTTAGGGTTTCAAACTAGTTTTTACATTAGGGTTAGGGTTTCAAACTAGGGTTTCAATTTAGGGTTAGGGTTTCAAACTAGGATTTATCATTAGGGTTAGGGTTTCAAACTAGGGTTTTACATTAGGGTAAGGGTTTCAAAATAGGGTTTATAATTAGGGTTAGGGTTTCAAACTAGTGTTTTACATTAGGGTTAATGCTTCAAACTAGGGTTTTACATTAGGGTTGGGTTTCAAACTAGGGTTTTACATTTGGGTTAGGGTTACAAACAAGGGTTTTACATTAGGGTTAGGGTTTCAAACTAGGGTTTTGCATTAGGGTTAGGGTTTCAAACTAGGGTTTTACATTAGGGTTAGGGTTTCAAACTAGGGTTTAACATTAGGGTTAGGGTTACAAACTAGGGTTTTACATTACGGTTAGGGTTTCGAACTGGAGTTTTACATTAGGGTAAGAGTTTCAAACTAGGGTTATAATTTAGGGTTAGTGCTTCAAACTAGGGTTTTACATTAGGGTTAGGGTTTCAAACTAGGGTTTTAAATTAGGGTTAGGGTTTCAAACTATGGTTTTACATTAGGGTTAGGGTTACAAACTAGGGTTTTACATTAGGGTTAGGGTTTCAAACTAGGGTTTTACCTTAGGGTTAGGGTTTCAAACTAGGGTTTAAATTTAGGGTTAGGGTTTCAAACTAGGGTTTATCATTAGGGTTAGGGTTTCAAACTAGTGTTTTACATTAGGGTTAATGCGTCAAACTAGGGTTTTATATTAGGTTTAGGGTTTTAAACTATGGTTTCAAATTAGATTTGGGGTTTCAAACTAGGGTTTTACATTAGGGTTAGCGTTTCAAACTAGTGTTTTACATTAGGGTTAGTGCTTCAAACTAGGGTTTTACATTAGGGTTAGGGTTTCAAACTAGGGTTTTATATTAGCGTTAGGGTTTCAAACTAGGGTTTTACATTAGGGTTAGGGTGACAAACTAGGGTTTTACATTAGGGTTAGGGTTTCAAACTAGGGTTTTACATTAGGGTTAGGGTTTCAAACTAGGGTTTCAATTTAGGGTTAGGGTTTCAAACTAGGGTTTAACATTTGGGTTAGGGTTTCAAACTAGGGTTTTACATTAGGGTTAATGCTTTAAACTAGGGTTTTACATTAGGGTTAGGGTTTCAAACTAGGGTTTTACATTAGGGTTAGGGTTTCAAACTAGGGTTTTACATTTGGGTTAGGGTTACAAACTAGGGTTTTACATTAGGGTTAGGGTTTCAAACTAGGGTTTCAAATTAGGCTTAGGGTTTCAAACTAGGGTTTTACATTAGGGTTAGGGTTTCAAACAAGGGTTTTACATTAGGGTTAGGGTTTCAAACAAGGATTTTACATTAGGGTTAGGGTTTCAAACTAGGGTTTTACATTAGGGTTAGGGTTTCACACTAAGGTTTTACATTAGGGTTAGGGTTACAAACTAGGGTTTTACATTACGGTTAGGGTTTCAAACTAGGGTTTAACGTTAGGGTTAGGGTTTCAAACTAGGGTTTTACATTAGGGTTAATGCTTCAAACTAGGGTTTTACATTAGGGTTAGGGTTTCAAACTCGGGTTTTACATTAGGGTTAGGGTTTCAAACTAGGGTTTTACATTTGGGTTAGGGTTACAAACTAGGGTTTTACATTAGGGTTAGGGTTTCAAACTAGGGTTTCAAATTAGGCTTAGGGTTTCAAACTAGGGTTTTACATTAGGGTTAGGGTTTCAAACAAGGGTTTTACATTAGGGTTAGGGTTTCAAACAAGGATTTTACATTAGGGTTAGGGTTTCAAACTAGGGTTTTACATTAGGGTTAGGGTTTCACACTAAGGTTTTACATTAGGGTTTGGGTTACAAACTAGGGTTTTACATTACGGTTAGGGTTTCAAACTAGGGTTTAACGTTAGGGTTAGGGTTTCAAACTAGGGTTTTACATTAGGGTTAATGCTTCAAACTAGGGTTTTACATTAGGGTTAGGGTTTCAAACTAGGGTTTCTAATTAGGGTTAGGGTTTCAAACTAGGGTTTTATATGAGGGTTAGGGTTTCAAACTAGGGTTTCAAATTAGGGTTAGGGTTTCAAACAATGGTTTTACATTAGGATTAGGGTTTCAAACAAGGGTTTTACATTAGGGTTAGGGTTTCAAACTTGGGTTTTACATTAGGTTTAGGGTTTCAAACTAGGGTTTCAAATTAGGGTTTGGGTTTCAAATTGAGGTTTTACATTAGGATTAGGGTTACAAACTAGGGTTTTACATTAGGGTTAGGGTTTCAAACTATGGTTTCAAATTAGGTTTGGGGTTTCAAACTAGGGTTTTACATTAGTGTTAGGTTTTCAAACTAGGGTTTTACATTAGGGTTAGGGTTACAAACTAGGGTTTTACATTAGGTTTAGGGTTTCAAACTAGGGTTTTACCTTAAGGTTAGGGTTTCAAACTAGGGTTTAAATTTAGGGTTAGGGTTTCAAACTAGGGTTTATTATTAGGGTTAGGGTTTCAAACTAGGGTTTTACATTAGGGTTAGGGTTTCAAATTAGGGTTTAACATTAGAGTTAGCGTTTCAAACTAGTGTTTTACATTTGGGTTATTGCTTCAAACTAGGGTTTTATATTAGGTTTAGGGTTTTAAACTATGGTTTCAAATTAGATTTGGGGTTTCAAACTAGGGTTTTACATTAGGGTTAGGGTTTCAAACTAGTGTTTTACATTAGGGTTAGTGCTTCAAACTAGGGTTTTACATTAGGGTTAGGGTTTCAAACTAGGGTTTTACATTAGCGTTAGGGTTTCAAACTAGGGTTTAACATTAGGGTTAGGGTTTCAAACTAGGGTTTCAAATTAGGGTTAGGGTTACAAACAAGGGGTTTTACATTAGGTTTAGGGTTTCAAACTAGGGTTTCAAATTAGGGTTAGGGTTACAAACAAGGGGTTTTACATTAGGTTTAGGGTTTCAAACTAGGGTTTTACATTAGTGTTAGGGTTTCAATCTCGGGTTTCAAACTAGGGTTAGGGTTTTCCAAACTAGGGCTTTACATTAGGGTTAGGGTTTAAAACTAGGGTTTCAAATTAGGCTTAGGGTTTCAATCTAGGGTTTTGTTTTCGGGTTAAGGTTTCAAACAAGGGTTTTACATTAGGGTTAGGGTTTCAAACTAGGGTTTTACATTAGGGTTAGAGTTTCAAACTAGGGTTTTACATTAGAGTTAGGGTTACAAACTAGGGTTTAACATTAGGGTTAGGGTTCCAAACTAGGGTTTTACATTAGTGTTAAGGTTACAAACTAGGGTTTTACATTAGGGTTAGGGTTTCAAACTAGGGTTTCAAATTAGGGTTAGGGTTTCAAACTAGGGTTTCAAATTAGGGTTAGGGTTTTAAACTAGGGTTTATCATTAGGGTTAGGGTTTCAAACTAGGGTTTTACATTAGGGTTAGGGTTTCAAACTAGGGTTTCTAATTAGGGTTAGGGTTTCAAACTAGGGTTTTATATTAGGGTTAGGGTTTCAAACTAGGGTTTCAAATTAGGGTTAGGGTTTCAAACAAGGGTTTTACATTAGGGTTAGGGTTTCAAACAAGGGTTTTACATTAGGGTTAGGGTTTCAAAACAGGAGTTTTAAATTAGGGTTAGGGTTTCAAACTTGGGTTTTACATTAGGTTTAGGGTTTCAAACTAGGGTTTCAAATTAGGGTTTGGGTTTCAAATTGAGGTTTTACATTAGGATTAGGGTTACAAACTAGGGTTTTACATTAGGGTTAGGGTTTCAAACTATGGTTTCAAATTAGGGTTAGAGTTTCAAACTAGGGTTTTACATTAGGGTTACTGCTTCAAACTAGGGTTTTACATTAGGGTTAGGGTTTCAAACTAGGGTTTCAAATTAGGGTTAGGGTTTCAAACTAGGGTTTCAAATTAGGGTTAGGGTTTTAAACTAGGGTTTATCATTAGGGTTAGGGTTTCAAACTAGGGTTTTACATTAGGGTTAGGGTTTCAAACTAGGGTTTCTAATTAGGGTTAGGGTTTCAAACTAGGGTTTTATATTAGGGTTAGGGTTTCAAACTAGGGTTTCAAATTAGGGTTAGGGTTTCAAACAATGGTTTTACATTAGGGTTAGGGTTTCAAACTAGGGTTTTACATTAGGGTTAGGGTTTCAAACTAGGGTTTCAAATTAGGGTTAGAGTTTCAAACTAGGGTTTTACATTAGGGTTACTGCTTCAAACTAGGGTTTTACATTAGGGTTAGGGTTTCAAACTAGGGTTTCAAATTAGGGTTAGGGTTTCAAACTAGGGTTTCAAATTAGGGTTAGGGTTTTAAACTAGGGTTTATCATTAGGGTTAGGGTTTCAAACTAGGGTTTTACATTAGGGTTAGGGTTTCAAACTAGGGTTTCTAATTAGGGTTAGGGTTTCAAACTAGGGTTTTATATTAGGGTTAGGGTTTCAAACTAGGGTTTCAAATTAGGGTTAGGGTTTCAAACAATGGTTTTACATTAGGGTTAGGGTTTCAAACAAGGGTTTTACATAAGGGTTAGGGTTTCAAACTTGGGTTTTACATTAGGTTTAGGGTTTCAAACTAGGGTTTCAAATTAGGGTTTGGGTTTCAAATTGAGGTTTTACATTAGGATTAGGGTTACAAACTAGGGTTTTACATTAGGGTTAGGGTTTCAAACTATGGTTTCAAATTAGGTTTGGGGTTTCAAACTAGGGTTTTACATTAGTGTTAGGTTTTCAAACTAGGGTTTTACATTAGGGTTAGGGTTACAAACTAGGGTTTTACATTAAGGTTAGGGTTTCAAACTAGGGTTTAAATTTAGGGTTAGGGTTACAAGCTAGGGTTTATTATTAGGGTTAGGGTTTCAAACTAGGGTTTTACATTAGGGTTAGGGTTTCAAACTAGGGTTTTACATTAGAGTTAGGGTTACAAACTAGGGTTTTACATTAGGGTTAGGGTTTCAAACTAGGGTTTTACATTAGGGTTAGGGTTTCAAACTATGGTTTTACATTAGGGTTAGGGTTTCAAACTAGGGTTTAACATTAGGGTTAGGGTTCCAAACTAGGGTTTCAAATAAGGCTTAGGGTTTCAAACTAGGGTTTTACATTAGGGTTAGGGTTTCAAACAAGGGTTTTACATTAGGGTAAGTGTTTCAAAACAGGGGTTAAAAATTAGGGTTAGGGTTTCACACTAGGGTTTTACATTAGGGTTAGGTTTTAAAACTAGGGTTTTACATTAGGGTTTGGGTTTCAAACAAGGGTTTTACATTAGGGTTAGGGTTTCAAAACAGTCATTTTACATTAGGGTTAGGGTTACAAACTAGGGTTTTACATTAGGGTTAGGGTTTCAAACTAGGGTTTTACATTAGTGTTAGGGTTTCAAACTAGGGTTTCAAATTAGGGTTAGGGTTTCATACTAAGGTTTTACATTAGGGTTAGGGTTACAAACTAGGGTTTTACATTAGGGTTAGGGTTTCAAACTAAGGTTTCAAACTAGGGTTTCAATTTAGGGTTAGGGTTTCAAACTAGGGTTTAACATTAGGGTTAGGGTTTCAAACAAGGGTTTTACATTAGGGTAAGTGTTTCAAAACAGGGGTTAAAAATTAGGGTTAGGGTTTCACACTAGGGTTTTACATTAGGGTTAGGTTTTCAAACTAGGGTTTTACATTAGGGTTAGGGTTTCAAACAAGGGTTTTACATTAGGGTTAGGGTTTCAAAACAGTCATTTTACATTAGGGTTAGGGTTACAAACTAGAGTTTTACATTAGGGTTAGGGTTTCAAACTAGGGTTTTACATTAGGGTTAGGGTTTCAAACTAGGGTTTCAATTTAGGGTTAGGGTTTCAAACTAGGATTTATCATTAGGGTTAGGGTTTCAAACTAGGGTTTTACAATAGGGTTAGGGTTTCAAACTAGGGTTTATAATTAGGGTTAGGGTTTCAAACTAGTGTTTTACATTAGGGTTAATGCTTCAAACTAGGGTTTATAATTAGGGTTGGGTTTCAAACTAGGGTTTTACATTTGGGTTAGGGTTACAAACAAGGGTTTTACATTAGGGTTAGGGTTTCAAACTAGGGTTTAGGGTTAGGGTTAGGGTTACAAACTAGGGTTTTACATTACGGTTAGGGTTTCGAACTGGAGTTTTACATTAGGGTAAGAGTTTCAAACTAGGGTTATAATTTAGGGTTAGTGCTTCAAACTAGGGTTTTACATTAGGGTTAGGGTTTCAAACTAGGGTTTTAAATTAGGGTTAGGGTTTCAAACTATGGTTTTACATTAGGGTTAGGGTTACAAACTAGGGTTTTACATTAGGGTTAGGGTTTCAAACTAGGGTTTTACCTTAGGGTTAGGGTTTCAAACTAGGGTTTAAATTTAGGGTTAGGGTTTCAAACTAGGGTT
The DNA here is from genome assembly GCF_051991255.1 of Vanacampus margaritifer. Classification (NCBI taxonomy): domain Eukaryota; kingdom Metazoa; phylum Chordata; class Actinopteri; order Syngnathiformes; family Syngnathidae; genus Vanacampus; species Vanacampus margaritifer. The sequence continues at coordinate 1,122,669 of NW_027520739.1, read as the reverse complement.
TATCATTAGGGTTAGGGTTTCAAACTAGGGTTTTACATTAGGGTTAGGGTTTCAAATTAGGGTTTAACATTAGGGTTAGCGTTTCAAACTAGTGTTTTACATTAGGGTTAATGCTTCAAACTAGGGTTTTATATTAGGTTTAGGGTTTTAAACTATGGTTTCAAATTAGATTTGGGGTTTCAAACTAGGGTTTTACATTAGGGTTAGCGTTTCAAACTAGTGTTTTACATTAGGGTTAGTGCTTCAAACTAGGGTTTTACATTAGGGTTAGGGTTTCAAACTAGGGTTTTATATTAGCGTTAGGGTTTCAAACTAGGGTTTTACATTAGGGTTAGGGTGACAAACTAGGGTTTTACATTAGGGTTAGGGTTTCAAACTATGGTTTTACATTAGGGTTAGGGTTTCAAACTAGGGTTTAACATTAGGGTTAGGGTTCCAAACTAGGGTTTCAAATAAGGCTTAGGGTTTCAAACTAGGGTTTTACATTAGGGTTAGGGTTTCAAACAAGGGTTTTACATTAGGGTAAGTGTTTCAAAACAGGGGTTAAAAATTAGGGTTAGGGTTTCACACTAGGGTTTTACATTAGGGTTAGGTTTTAAAACTAGGGTTTTACATTAGGGTTTGGGTTTCAAACAAGGGTTTTACATTAGGGTTAGGGTTTCAAAACAGTCATTTTACATTAGGGTTAGGGTTACAAACTAGGGTTTTACATTAGGGTTAGGGTTTCAAACTAGGGTTTTACATTAGTGTTAGGGTTTCAAACTAGGGTTTCAAATTAGGGTTAGGGTTTCATACTAAGGTTTTACATTAGGGTTAGGGTTACAAACTAGGGTTTTACATTAGGGTTAGGGTTTCAAACTAAGGTTTCAAACTAGGGTTTCAATTTAGGGTTAGGGTTTCAAACTAGGGTTTAACATTAGGGTTAGGGTTTCAAACAAGGGTTTTACATTAGGGTAAGTGTTTCAAAACAGGGGTTAAAAATTAGGGTTAGGGTTTCACACTAGGGTTTTACATTAGGGTTAGGTTTTCAAACTAGGGTTTTACATTAGGGTTAGGGTTTCAAACAAGGGTTTTACATTAGGGTTAGGGTTTCAAAACAGTCATTTTACATTAGGGTTAGGGTTACAAACTAGAGTTTTACATTAGGGTTAGGGTTTCAAACTAGGGTTTTACATTAGGGTTAGGGTTTCAAACTAGGGTTTCAATTTAGGGTTAGGGTTTCAAACTAGGATTTATCATTAGGGTTAGGGTTTCAAACTAGGGTTTTACAATAGGGTTAGGGTTTCAAACTAGGGTTTATAATTAGGGTTAGGGTTTCAAACTAGTGTTTTACATTAGGGTTAATGCTTCAAACTAGGGTTTATAATTAGGGTTGGGTTTCAAACTAGGGTTTTACATTTGGGTTAGGGTTACAAACAAGGGTTTTACATTAGGGTTAGGGTTTCAAACTAGGGTTTAGGGTTAGGGTTAGGGTTACAAACTAGGGTTTTACATTACGGTTAGGGTTTCGAACTGGAGTTTTACATTAGGGTAAGAGTTTCAAACTAGGGTTATAATTTAGGGTTAGTGCTTCAAACTAGGGTTTTACATTAGGGTTAGGGTTTCAAACTAGGGTTTTAAATTAGGGTTAGGGTTTCAAACTATGGTTTTACATTAGGGTTAGGGTTACAAACTAGGGTTTTACATTAGGGTTAGGGTTTCAAACTAGGGTTTTACCTTAGGGTTAGGGTTTCAAACTAGGGTTTAAATTTAGGGTTAGGGTTTCAAACTAGGGTTTATCATTAGGGTTAGGGTTTCAAACTAGGGTTTTACATTAGGGTTAGGGTTTCAAATTAGGGTTTAACATTAGGGTTAGCGTTTCAAACTAGTGTTTTACATTAGGGTTAATGCTTCAAACTAGGGTTTTATATTAGGTTTAGGGTTTTAAACTATGGTTTCAAATTAGATTTGGGGTTTCAAACTAGGGTTTTACATTAGGGTTAGCGTTTCAAACTAGTGTTTTACATTAGGGTTAGTGCTTCAAACTAGGGTTTTACATTAGGGTTAGGGTTTCAAACTAGGGTTTTATATTAGCGTTAGGGTTTCAAACTAGGGTTTTACATTAGGGTTAGGGTGACAAACTAGGGTTTTACATTAGGGTTAGGGTTTCAAACTAGGGTTTTACATTAGGGTTAGGGTTTCAAACTAGGGTTTCAATTTAGGGTTAGGGTTTCAAACTAGGGTTTAACATTTGGGTTAGGGTTTCAAACTAGGGTTTTACATTAGGGTTAATGCTTTAAACTAGGGTTTTACATTTGGGTTAGGGTTTCAAACTAGGGTTTTACATTAGGGTTAGGGTTTCAAACTAGGGTTTTACATTTGGGTTAGGGTTACAAACTAGGGTTTTACATTAGGGTTAGGGTTTCAAACTAGGGTTTCAAATTAGGCTTAGGGTTTCAAACTAGGGTATTACATTAGGGTTAGGGTTTCAAACAAGGGTTTTACATTAGGGTTAGGGTTTCAAACAAGGATTTTAAATTAGGGTTAGGGTTTCAAACTAGGGTTTTACATTAGGGTTAGGGTTTCACACTAAGGTTTTACATTAGGGTTAGGGTTACAAACTAGGGTTTTACATTACGGTTAGGGTTTCAAACTAGGGTTTAACGTTAGGGTTAGGGTTTCAAACTAGTGTTTTACATTAGGGTTAATGCTTCAAACTAGGGTTTTACATTAGGGTTACGCTTTCAAACTAGGGTTTTACATTAGGGTTAGGGTTTCAAACTAGGGTTTCAAATTAGGGTTAGAGTTTCAAACTAGGGTTTTACATTAGGGTTACTGCTTCAAACTAGGGTTTTACATTAGGGTTAGGGTTTCAAACTAGGGTTTCAAATTAGGGTTAGGGTTTCAAACTAGGGTTTCAAATTAGGGTTAGGGTTTTAAACTAGGGTTTATCATTAGGGTTAGGGTTTCAAACTAGGGTTTTACATTAGGGTTAGGGTTTCAAACTAGGGTTTCTAATTAGGGTTAGGGTTTCAAACTAGGGTTTTATATTAGGGTTAGGGTTTCAAACTAGGGTTTCAAATTAGGGTTAGGGTTTCAAACAATGGTTTTACATTAGGGTTAGGGTTTCAAACAAGGGTTTTACATTAGGGTTAGGGTTTCAAACTTGGGTTTTACATTAGGTTTAGGGTTTCAAACTAGGGTTTCAAATTAGGGTTTGGGTTTCAAATTGAGGTTTTACATTAGGATTAGGGTTACAAACTAGGGTTTTACATTAGGGTTAGGGTTTCAAACTATGGTTTCAAATTAGGTTTGTGGTTTCAAACTAGGGTTTTACATTAGTGTTAGGTTTTCAAACTAGGGTTTTACATTAGGGTTAGGGTTACAAACTAGGGTTTTACATTAAGGTTAGGGTTTCAAACTAGGGTTTAAATTTAGGGTTAGGGTTTCAAGCTAGGGTTTATTATTAGGGTTAGGGTTTCAAACTAGGGTTTTACATTAGGGTTAGGGTTTCAAATTAGGGTTTAACATTAGGGTTAGCGTTTCAAACTAGTGTTTTACATTTGGGTTATTGCTTCAAACTAGGGTTTTATATTAGGTTTAGGGTTTTAAACTATGGTTTCAAATTAGATTTGGGGTTTCAAACTAGGGTTTTACATTAGGGTTAGCGTTTCAAACTAGTGTTTTACATTAGGGTTAGTGCTTCAAACTAGGGTTTTACATTAGGGTTAGGGTTTCAAACTAGGGTTTTACATTAGCGTTAGGGTTTCAAACTAGGGTTTAACATTAGGGTTAGGGTTTCAAACTAGGGTTTCAAATTAGGGTTAGGGTTACAAACAAGGGGTTTTACATTAGGTTTAGGGTTTCAAACTAGGGTTTCAAATTAGGGTTAGGGTTACAAACAAGGGGTTTTACATTACGTTTAGGGTTTCAAACTAGGGTTTTACATTAGGGTTAGGGTTTCAATCTCGGGTTTCAAACTAGGGTTAGGGTTTTCCAAACTAGGGCTTTACATTAGGGTTAGGGTTTAAAACTAGGGTTTCAAATTAGGCTTAGGGTTTCAATCTAGGGTTTTGTTTTAGGGTTAAGGTTTCAAACAAGGGTTTTACATTAGGGTTAGGGTTTCAAACTAGGGTTTTACATTAGGGTTAGAGTTTCAAACTAGGGTTTTACATTAGAGTTAGGGTTACAAACTAGGGTTTTACATTAGGGTTAGGGTTTCAAACTAGGGTTTTACATTAGGGTTAGGGTTTCAAACTATGGTTTTACATTAGGGTTAGGGTTTCAAACTAGGGTTTAACATTAGTGTTAAGGTTACAAACTAGGGTTTTACATTAGGGTTAGGGTTTCAAACTAGGGTTTCAAATTAGGGTTAGGGTTTCAAACTAGGGTTTCAAATTAGGGTTAGGGTTTTAAACTAGGGTTTATCATTAGGGTTAGGGTTTCAAACTAGGGTTTTACATTAGGGTTAGGGTTTCAAACTAGGGTTTCTAATTAGGGTTAGGGTTTCAAACTAGGGTTTTATATTAGGGTTAGGGTTTCAAACTAGGGTTTCAAATTAGGGTTAGGGTTTCAAACAAGGGTTTTACATTAGGGTTAGGGTTTCAAACAAGGGTTTTACATTAGGGTTAGGGTTTCAAAACAGGGGTTTTAAATTAGGGTTAGGGTTTCAAACTTGGGTTTTACATTAGGTTTAGGGTTTCAAACTAGGGTTTCAAATTAGGGTTTGGGTTTCAAATTGAGGTTTTACATTAGGATTAGGGTTACAAACTAGGGTTTTACATTAGGGTTAGGGTTACAAACTATGGTTTCAAATTAGGTTTGGGGTTTCAAACTAGGGTTTTAAATTAGGGTTAGGGTTTCAAACTAGGGTTTTACATTAGCGTTAGGGTTTCAAAATAGGGTTTTACATTAGGGTTAGGGTTTCAAAATAGGGTTTAACATTAGGGTTAGGGTTTCAAACTAGGGTTTAAATTTAGGGTTAGTGTTTCAAACTAGGGTTTATCATTAGGGTTAGGGTTTCAAACTAGGGTTTTACCTTAGGGTTAGGGTTTCAAACTAGGGTTTAAATTTAGGGTTAGTGTTTCAAACTAGGGTTTATCATTAGGGTTAGGGTTTCAAACTAGGGTTTTACATTAGGATTAGGGTTTCAAATTAGGGTTTAACATTAGGGTTAGCGTTTCAAACTAGTGTTTTACATTAGGGTTAATGCTTCAAAATAGGGTTTTACATTAGGGTTAGGGTTTTAAACTATGGTTTCAAATTAGATTTGGGGTTTCAAACTAGGGTTTTACATTAGGGTTAGCGTTTCAAACTAGTGTTTTACATTAGGGTTAGTGCTTCAAACTAGGGTTTTACATTAGGGTTAGGGTTTTAAACTATGGTTTCAAATTAGATTTGGGGTTTCAAACTAGGATTTTACATTAGGGTTAGCGTTTCAAACTAGGGTTTTACATTAGGATTAGGGTTTCAAATTAGGGTTTAACATTAGGGTTAGCGTTTCAAACTAGTGTTTAACATTAGGGTTAATGCTTCAAAATAGGGTTTTACATTAGGGTTAGGGTTTTAAACTATGGTTTCAAATTAGATTTGGGGTTTCAAACTAGGGTTTTACATTAGGGTTAGCGTTTCAAACTAGTGTTTTACATTAGGGTTAGTGCTTCAAACTAGGGTTTTACATTAGGGTTAATGCTTCAAACTAGGGTTTTACATTAGGGTTAGGGTTTCAAACTAGGGTTTTACATTAGGGTTAGGGTTACAAACTAGGGTTTTACATTAGGTTTAGGGTTTCAAACAAGGGTTTCAAATTAGGCTTAGGGTTTCAAACTAGGGTTTTACATTAGGGTTAGGGTTTCAAACAAGGGTTTTACATTAGGGTTTCAAACTAGGGTTTAACATTAGGGTTAGGGTTTCAAACTAGGGTTTTACATTAGGGTTAGGGTTACAAACTAGGGTTTAACATTAGGATTAGGGTTTCAAACTAGGGTTTTACATTAGGGTTAGGGTTTCAAACAAGGGTTTTACATTAGGGTTAGGGTTTCAAAACAGTCATTTTACATTAGGGTTAGGGTTACAAACTAGGGTTTTACATTAGGGTTAGGGTTTCAAACTAGGGTTTTACATTAGGGTTAGGGTTTCAAACTAGGGTTTCAAATAAGGCTTAGGGTTTCAAACTAGGGTTTTACATTAGGGTTAGGGTTTCAAACAAGGGTTTTACATTAGGGTAAGTGTTTCAAAACAGGGGTTAAGAATTAGGGTGAGGGTTTTACACTAGGGTTTTACATTAGGGTTAGGTTTTCAAACTAGGGTTTTACATTAGGGTTAGGGTTTCAAACAAAGGTTTTACATTAGGGTTAGGGTTTCAAAACAGTCATTTTACATTAGGGTTAGGGTTACAAACTAGGGTTTTACATTAGGGTTAGGGTTTCAAACTAGGGTTTTACATTAAAATTAGGGATTCAAACTAGGGTTTCAAATTAGGGTTAGGGTTTCATACTAAGGTTTTACATTAGGGTTAGGGTTACAAACTAGGGTTTTACATTAGGGTTAGGGTTTCAAACTAGGGTTTCAAACTAGGGTTTCAATTTAGGGTTAGGGTTTCAAACTAGGGTTTAACATTAGGGTTAGGGTTTCAAACTAGGGTTTAACATTAGGGTTAATGCTTCAAACTAGGGTTTTACATTAGGGTTAGGGTTTCAAACTAGGGTTTTACATTAGGGTTAGGGTTTCAAACTAGGGTTTCAATTTAGGGTTAGGGTTTCAAACTAGGGTTTATCATTAGGGTTAGGGTTTCAAACTAGTGTTTTACATTAGGGTTAATGCTTCAAACTAGGGTTTTACATTAGGGTTGGGTTTCAAACTAGGGTTTTACATTTGGGTTAGGTTTACAAACAAGAGTTTTACTTTAGGGTTAGGGTTTCAAACTAGGGTTTTGCATTAGGGTTAGGGTTTTAAACTAGGGTTTATCATTAGGGTTAGGGTTTCAAACTAGGGTTTTACATTAGGGTTAGGGTTTCAAACTAGGGTTTAACATTAGGGTTAGGGTTACAAACTAGGGTTTTACATTACGGTTAGGGTTTCAAACTGGGGTTTTACATTAGGGTAAGAGTTTCAAACTAGGGTTATAATTTAGGGTTAGTGCTTCAAACTAGGGTTTAACATTAGGGTTAGGGTTTCAAACTAGGGTTTTAAATTAGGGTTAGTGCTTCAAACTAGGGTTTTACATTAGGGTTAGGGTTTCAAACTAGGGTTTTACATTAGCGTTAGGGTTTCAAACTAGGGTTTTACATTAGGGTTAGGGTGACAAACTAGGGTTTTACATTAGGGTTAGGGTTTCAAACTAGGGTTTTACATTAGGGTTAGGGTTTCAAACTAGGGTTTCAATTTAGGGTTAGGGTTTCAAACTAGGGTTTAACATTTGGGTTAGGGTTTCAAACTAGGGTTTTACATTAGTGTTAATGCTTCAAACTAGGATTTTACATTAGGGTTAGGGTTTCAAACTAGGGTTTTACATTAGGGTTAGGGTTTCAAACTAGGGTTTTACATTTGGGTTAGGGTTACAAACTAGGGTTTTACATTAGGGTTAGGGTTTCAAACTAGGGTTTCAAATTAGGCTTAGTGTTTCAAACTAGGGTTTTACATTAGGGTTAGGGTTTCAAACAAGGGTTTTACATTAGGGTTAGGGTTTCAAACTAGGGTTTTACATTAGGGTTAGGGTTTCAAACTAGGGTTTTACATTAGGGTTAAGGTTTCACACTAAGGTTTTACATTAGGGTTAGGGTTACAAACTAGGGTTTTACATTACGGTTAGGGTTTCAAACTAGGGTTTAACGTTAGGGTTAGGGTTTCAAACTAGGGTTTTACATTAGGGTTAATGCTTCAAACTAGGGTTTTACATTAGGGTTACGCTTTCAAACTAGGGTTTTACATTAGGGTTAGGGTTTCAAACTAGGGTTTCAAATTAGGGTTAGGGTTACAAACTAGGGTTTTACATTAGGGTTAGGGTTTCAAACTAGTTTTTACATTAGGGTTAGGGTTTCAAACTAGGGTTTCAATTTAGGGTTAGGGTTTCAAACTAGGATTTATCATTAGGGTTAGGGTTTCAAACTAGGGTTTTACATTAGGGTAAGGGTTTCAAAATAGGGTTTATAATTAGGGTTAGGGTTTCAAACTAGTGTTTTACATTAGGGTTAATGCTTCAAACTAGGGTTTTACATTAGGGTTGGGTTTCAAACTAGGGTTTTACATTTGGGTTAGGGTTACAAACAAGGGTTTTACATTAGGGTTAGGGTTTCAAACTAGGGTTTTGCATTAGGGTTAGGGTTTCAAACTAGGGTTTTACATTAGGGTTAGGGTTTCAAACTAGGGTTTAACATTAGGGTTAGGGTTACAAACTAGGGTTTTACATTACGGTTAGGGTTTCGAACTGGAGTTTTACATTAGGGTAAGAGTTTCAAACTAGGGTTATAATTTAGGGTTAGTGCTTCAAACTAGGGTTTTACATTAGGGTTAGGGTTTCAAACTAGGGTTTTAAATTAGGGTTAGGGTTTCAAACTATGGTTTTACATTAGGGTTAGGGTTACAAACTAGGGTTTTACATTAGGGTTAGGGTTTCAAACTAGGGTTTTACCTTAGGGTTAGGGTTTCAAACTAGGGTTTAAATTTAGGGTTAGGGTTTCAAACTAGGGTTTATCATTAGGGTTAGGGTTTCAAACTAGTGTTTTACATTAGGGTTAATGCGTCAAACTAGGGTTTTATATTAGGTTTAGGGTTTTAAACTATGGTTTCAAATTAGATTTGGGGTTTCAAACTAGGGTTTTACATTAGGGTTAGCGTTTCAAACTAGTGTTTTACATTAGGGTTAGTGCTTCAAACTAGGGTTTTACATTAGGGTTAGGGTTTCAAACTAGGGTTTTATATTAGCGTTAGGGTTTCAAACTAGGGTTTTACATTAGGGTTAGGGTGACAAACTAGGGTTTTACATTAGGGTTAGGGTTTCAAACTAGGGTTTTACATTAGGGTTAGGGTTTCAAACTAGGGTTTCAATTTAGGGTTAGGGTTTCAAACTAGGGTTTAACATTTGGGTTAGGGTTTCAAACTAGGGTTTTACATTAGGGTTAATGCTTTAAACTAGGGTTTTACATTAGGGTTAGGGTTTCAAACTAGGGTTTTACATTAGGGTTAGGGTTTCAAACTAGGGTTTTACATTTGGGTTAGGGTTACAAACTAGGGTTTTACATTAGGGTTAGGGTTTCAAACTAGGGTTTCAAATTAGGCTTAGGGTTTCAAACTAGGGTTTTACATTAGGGTTAGGGTTTCAAACAAGGGTTTTACATTAGGGTTAGGGTTTCAAACAAGGATTTTACATTAGGGTTAGGGTTTCAAACTAGGGTTTTACATTAGGGTTAGGGTTTCACACTAAGGTTTTACATTAGGGTTAGGGTTACAAACTAGGGTTTTACATTACGGTTAGGGTTTCAAACTAGGGTTTAACGTTAGGGTTAGGGTTTCAAACTAGGGTTTTACATTAGGGTTAATGCTTCAAACTAGGGTTTTACATTAGGGTTAGGGTTTCAAACTAGGGTTTTACATTAGGGTTAGGGTTTCAAACTAGGGTTTTACATTTGGGTTAGGGTTACAAACTAGGGTTTTACATTAGGGTTAGGGTTTCAAACTAGGGTTTCAAATTAGGCTTAGGGTTTCAAACTAGGGTTTTACATTAGGGTTAGGGTTTCAAACAAGGGTTTTACATTAGGGTTAGGGTTTCAAACAAGGATTTTACATTAGGGTTAGGGTTTCAAACTAGGGTTTTACATTAGGGTTAGGGTTTCACACTCAGGTTTTACATTAGGGTTTGGGTTACAAACTAGGGTTTTACATTACGGTTAGGGTTTCAAACTAGGGTTTAACGTTAGGGTTAGGGTTTCAAACTAGGGTTTTACATTAGGGTTAATGCTTCAAACTAGGGTTTTACATTAGGGTTAGGGTTTCAAACTAGGGTTTCTAATTAGGGTTAGGGTTTCAAACTAGGGTTTTATATGAGGGTTAGGGTTTCAAACTAGGGTTTCAAATTAGGGTTAGGGTTTCAAACAATGGTTTTACATTAGGATTAGGGTTTCAAACAAGGGTTTTACATTAGGGTTAGGGTTTCAAACTTGGGTTTTACATTAGGTTTAGGGTTTCAAACTAGGGTTTCAAATTAGGGTTTGGGTTTCAAATTGAGGTTTTACATTAGGATTAGGGTTACAAACTAGGGTTTTACATTAGGGTTAGGGTTTCAAACTATGGTTTCAAATTAGGTTTGGGGTTTCAAACTAGGGTTTTACATTAGTGTTAGGTTTTCAAACTAGGGTTTTACATTAGGGTTAGGGTTACAAACTAGGGTTTTACATTAGGTTTAGGGTTTCAAACTAGGGTTTTACCTTAAGGTTAGGGTTTCAAACTAGGGTTTAAATTTAGGGTTAGGGTTTCAAACTAGGGTTTATTATTAGGGTTAGGGTTTCAAACTAGGGTTTTACATTAGGGTTAGGTTTTCAAATTAGGGTTTAACATTAGAGTTAGCGTTTCAAACTAGTGTTTTACATTTGGGTTATTGCTTCAAACTAGGGTTTTATATTAGGTTTAGGGTTTTAAACTATGGTTTCAAATTAGATTTGGGGTTTCAAACTAGGGTTTTACATTAGGGTTAGCGTTTCAAACTAGTGTTTTACATTAGGGTTAGTGCTTCAAACTAGGGTTTTACATTAGGGTTAGGGTTTCAAACTAGGGTTTTACATTAGCGTTAGGGTTTCAAACTAGGGTTTAACATTAGGGTTAGGGTTTCAAACTAGGGTTTCAAATTAGGGTTAGGGTTACAAACAAGGGGTTTTACATTAGGTTTAGGGTTTCAAACTAGGGTTTCAAATTAGGGTTAGGGTTACAAACAAGGGGTTTTACATTAGGTTTAGGGTTTCAAACTAGGGTTTTACATTAGGGTTAGGGTTTCAATCTCGGGTTTCAAACTAGGGTTAGGGTTTTCCAAACTAGGGCTTTACATTAGGGTTAGGGTTTAAAACTAGGGTTTCAAATTAGGCTTAGGGTTTCAATCTAGGGTTTTGTTTTAGGGTTAAGGTTTCAAACAAGGGTTTTACATTAGGGTTAGGGTTTCAAACTAGGGTTTTACATTAGGGTTAGAGTTTCAAACTAGGGTTTTACATTAGAGTTAGGGTTACAAACTAGGGTTTTACATTAGGGTTAGGGTTTCAAACTAGGGTTTTACATTAGGGTTAGGGTTTCAAACTATGGTTTTACATTAGGGTTAGGGTTTCAAACTAGGGTTTATTATTAGGGTTAGGGTTCCAAACTAGGGTTTTACATTAGTGTTAAGGTTACAAACTAGGGTTTTACATTAGGGTTAGGGTTTCAAACTAGGGTTTCAAATTAGGGTTAGGGTTTCAAACTAGGGTTTCAAATTAGGGTTAGGGTTTTAAACTAGGGTTTATCATTAGGGTTAGGGTTTCAAACTAGGGTTTTACATTAGGGTTAGGGTTTCAAACTAGGGTTTTACATTAGGGTTAAGGTTTCACACTAAGGTTTTACATTAGGGTTAGGGTTACAAACTAGGGTTTTACATTACGGTTAGGGTTTCAAACTAGGGTTTAACGTTAGGGTTAGGGTTTCAAACTAGGGTTTTACATTAGGGTTAATGCTTCAAACTAGGGTTTTACATTAGGGTTACGCTTTCAAACTAGGGTTTTACATTAGGGTTAGGGTTTCAAACTAGGGTTTCAAATTAGGGTTAGGGTTACAAACTAGGGTTTTACATTAGGGTTAGGGTTTCAAACTAGTTTTTACATTAGGGTTAGGGTTTCAAACTAGGGTTTCAATTTAGGGTTAGGGTTTCAAACTAGGATTTATCATTAGGGTTAGGGTTTCAAACTAGGGTTTTACATTAGGGTAAGGGTTTCAAAATAGGGTTTATAATTAGGGTTAGGGTTTCAAACTAGTGTTTTACATTAGGGTTAATGCTTCAAACTAGGGTTTTACATTAGGGTTGGGTTTCAAACTAGGGTTTTACATTTGGGTTAGGGTTACAAACAAGGGTTTTACATTAGGGTTAGGGTTTCAAACTAGGGTTTTGCATTAGGGTTAGGGTTTCAAACTAGGGTTTTACATTAGGGTTAGGGTTTCAAACTAGGGTTTAACATTAGGGTTAGGGTTACAAACTAGGGTTTTACATTACGGTTAGGGTTTCGAACTGGAGTTTTACATTAGGGTAAGAGTTTCAAACTAGGGTTATAATTTAGGGTTAGTGCTTCAAACTAGGGTTTTACATTAGGGTTAGGGTTTCAAACTAGGGTTTTAAATTAGGGTTAGGGTTTCAAACTATGGTTTTACATTAGGGTTAGGGTTACAAACTAGGGTTTTACATTAGGGTTAGGGTTTCAAACTAGGGTTTTACCTTAGGGTTAGGGTTTCAAACTAGGGTTTAAATTTAGGGTTAGGGTTTCAAACTAGGGTTTATCATTAGGGTTAGGGTTTCAAACTAGTGTTTTACATTAGGGTTAATGCGTCAAACTAGGGTTTTATATTAGGTTTAGGGTTTTAAACTATGGTTTCAAATTAGATTTGGGGTTTCAAACTAGGGTTTTACATTAGGGTTAGCGTTTCAAACTAGTGTTTTACATTAGGGTTAGTGCTTCAAACTAGGGTTTTACATTAGGGTTAGGGTTTCAAACTAGGGTTTTATATTAGCGTTAGGGTTTCAAACTAGGGTTTTACATTAGGGTTAGGGTGACAAACTAGGGTTTTACATTAGGGTTAGGGTTTCAAACTAGGGTTTTACATTAGGGTTAGGGTTTCAAACTAGGGTTTCAATTTAGGGTTAGGGTTTCAAACTAGGGTTTAACATTTGGGTTAGGGTTTCAAACTAGGGTTTTACATTAGGGTTAATGCTTTAAACTAGGGTTTTACATTAGGGTTAGGGTTTCAAACTAGGGTTTTACATTAGGGTTAGGGTTTCAAACTAGGGTTTTACATTTGGGTTAGGGTTACAAACTAGGGTTTTACATTAGGGTTAGGGTTTCAAACTAGGGTTTCAAATTAGGCTTAGGGTTTCAAACTAGGGTTTTACATTAGGGTTAGGGTTTCAAACAAGGGTTTTACATTAGGGTTAGGGTTTCAAACAAGGATTTTACATTAGGGTTAGGGTTTCAAACTAGGGTTTTACATTAGGGTTAGGGTTTCACACTAAGGTTTTACATTAGGGTTAGGGTTACAAACTAGGGTTTTACATTACGGTTAGGGTTTCAAACTAGGGTTTAACGTTAGGGTTAGGGTTTCAAACTAGGGTTTTACATTAGGGTTAATGCTTCAAACTAGGGTTTTACATTAGGGTTAGGGTTTCAAACTAGGGTTTTACATTAGGGTTAGGGTTTCAAACTAGGGTTTTACATTTGGGTTAGGGTTACAAACTAGGGTTTTACATTAGGGTTAGGGTTTCAAACTAGGGTTTCAAATTAGGCTTAGGGTTTCAAACTAGGGTTTTACATTAGGGTTAGGGTTTCAAACAAGGGTTTTACATTAGGGTTAGGGTTTCAAACAAGGATTTTACATTAGGGTTAGGGTTTCAAACTAGGGTTTTACATTAGGGTTAGGGTTTCACACTCAGGTTTTACATTAGGGTTTGGGTTACAAACTAGGGTTTTACATTACGGTTAGGGTTTCAAACTAGGGTTTAACGTTAGGGTTAGGGTTTCAAACTAGGGTTTTACATTAGGGTTAATGCTTCAAACTAGGGTTTTACATTAGGGTTAGGGTTTCAAACTAGGGTTTCTAATTAGGGTTAGGGTTTCAAACTAGGGTTTTATATGAGGGTTAGGGTTTCAAACTAGGGTTTCAAATTAGGGTTAGGGTTTCAAACAATGGTTTTACATTAGGATTAGGGTTTCAAACAAGGGTTTTACATTAGGGTTAGGGTTTCAAACTTGGGTTTTACATTAGGTTTAGGGTTTCAAACTAGGGTTTCAAATTAGGGTTTGGGTTTCAAATTGAGGTTTTACATTAGGATTAGGGTTACAAACTAGGGTTTTACATTAGGGTTAGGGTTTCAAACTATGGTTTCAAATTAGGTTTGGGGTTTCAAACTAGGGTTTTACATTAGTGTTAGGTTTTCAAACTAGGGTTTTACATTAGGGTTAGGGTTACAAACTAGGGTTTTACATTAGGTTTAGGGTTTCAAACTAGGGTTTTACCTTAAGGTTAGGGTTTCAAACTAGGGTTTAAATTTAGGGTTAGGGTTTCAAACTAGGGTTTATTATTAGGGTTAGGGTTTCAAACTAGGGTTTTACATTAGGGTTAGGTTTTCAAATTAGGGTTTAACATTAGAGTTAGCGTTTCAAACTAGTGTTTTACATTTGGGTTATTGCTTCAAACTAGGGTTTTATATTAGGTTTAGGGTTTTAAACTATGGTTTCAAATTAGATTTGGGGTTTCAAACTAGGGTTTTACATTAGGGTTAGCGTTTCAAACTAGTGTTTTACATTAGGGTTAGTGCTTCAAACTAGGGTTTTACATTAGGGTTAGGGTTTCAAACTAGGGTTTTACATTAGCGTTAGGGTTTCAAACTAGGGTTTAACATTAGGGTTAGGGTTTCAAACTAGGGTTTCAAATTAGGGTTAGGGTTACAAACAAGGGGTTTTACATTAGGTTTAGGGTTTCAAACTAGGGTTTCAAATTAGGGTTAGGGTTACAAACAAGGGGTTTTACATTAGGTTTAGGGTTTCAAACTAGGGTTTTACATTAGGGTTAGGGTTTCAATCTCGGGTTTCAAACTAGGGTTAGGGTTTTCCAAACTAGGGCTTTACATTAGGGTTAGGGTTTAAAACTAGGGTTTCAAATTAGGCTTAGGGTTTCAATCTAGGGTTTTGTTTTAGGGTTAAGGTTTCAAACAAGGGTTTTACATTAGGGTTAGGGTTTCAAACTAGGGTTTTACATTAGGGTTAGAGTTTCAAACTAGGGTTTTACATTAGAGTTAGGGTTACAAACTAGGGTTTTACATTAGGGTTAGGGTTTCAAACTAGGGTTTTACATTAGGGTTAGGGTTTCAAACTATGGTTTTACATTAGGGTTAGGGTTTCAAACTAGGGTTTATTATTAGGGTTAGGGTTCCAAACTAGGGTTTTACATTAGTGTTAAGGTTACAAACTAGGGTTTTACATTAGGGTTAGGGTTTCAAACTAGGGTTTCAAATTAGGGTTAGGGTTTCAAACTAGGGTTTCAAATTAGGGTTAGGGTTTTAAACTAGGGTTTATCATTAGGGTTAGGGTTTCAAACTAGGGTTTTACATTAGGGTTAGGGTTTCAAACTAGGGTTTCTAATTAGGGTTAGGGTTTCAAACTAGGGTTTTATATTAGGGTTAGGGTTTCAAACTAGGGTTTCAAATTAGGGTTAGGGTTTCAAACAAGGGTTTTACATTAGGGTTAGGGTTTCAAACAAGGGTTTTACATTAGGGTTAGGGTTTCAAAACAGGAGTTTTAAATTAGGGTTAGGGTTTCAAACTTGGGTTTTACATTAGGTTTAGGGTTTCAAACTAGGGTTTCAAATTAGGGTTTGGGTTTCAAATTGAGGTTTTACATTAGGATTAGGGTTACAAACTAGGGTTTTACATTAGGGTTAGGGTTTCAAACTATGGTTTCAAATTAGGGTTAGAGTTTCAAACTAGGGTTTTACATTAGGGTTACTGCTTCAAACTAGGGTTTTACATTAGGGTTAGGGTTTCAAACTAGGGTTTCAAATTAGGGTTAGGGTTTCAAATTAGGGTTAGGGTTTTAAACTAGGGTTTATCATTAGGGTTAGGGTTTCAAACTAGGGTTTTACATTAGGGTTAGGGTTTCAAACTAGGGTTTCTAATTAGGGTTAGGGTTTCAAACTAGGGTTTTATATTAGGGTTAGGGTTTCAAACTAGGGTTTCAAATTAGGGTTAGGGTTTCAAACAATGGTTTTACATTAGGGTTAGGGTTTCAAACAAGGGTTTTACATTAGGGTTAGGGTTTCAAACTTGGGTTTTACATTAGGTTTAGGGTTTCAAACTAGGGTTTCAAATTAGGGTTTGGGTTTCAAATTGAGGTTTTACATTAGGATTAGGGTTACAAACTAGGGTTTTACATTAGGGTTAGGGTTTCAAATTATGGTTTCAAATTAGGTTTGGGGTTTCAAACTAGGGTTTTACATTAGTGTTAGGTTTTCAAACTAGGGTTTTACATTAGGGTTAGGGTTACAAACTAGGGTTTTACATTAAGGTTAGGGTTTCAAACTAGGGTTTAAATTTAGGGTTAGGGTTTCAAGCTAGGGTTTATTATTAGGGTTAGGGTTTCAAACTAGGGTTTTACATTAGGGTTAGGGTTTCAAATTAGGGTTTAACATTAGGGTTAGCGTTTCAAACTAGTGTTTTACATTTGGGTTATTGCTTCAAACTAGGGTTTTATATTAGGTTTAGGGTTTTAAACTATGGTTTCAAATTAGATTTGGGGTTTCAAACTAGGGTTTTACATTAGGGTTAGCGTTTCAAACTAGTGTTTTACATTAGGGTTAGTGCTTCAAACTAGGGTTTTACATTAGGGTTAGGGTTTCAAACTAGGGTTTTACATTAGCGTTAGGGTTTCAAACTAGGGTTTAACATTAGGGTTAGGGTTTCAAACTAGGGTTTCAAATTAGGGTTAGGGTTACAAACAAGGGGTTTTACATTAGGTTTAGGGTTTCAAACTAGGGTTTCAAATTAGGGTTAGGGTTACAAACAAGGGGTTTTACATTAGGTTTAGGGTTTCAAACTAGGGTTTTACATTAGGGTTAGGGTTTCAATCTCGGGTTTCAAACTAGGGTTAGGGTTTTCCAAACTAGGGCTTTACATTAGGGTTAGGGTTTAAAACTAGGGTTTCAAATTAGGCTTAGGGTTTCAATCTAGGGTTTTGTTTTAGGGTTAAGGTTTCAAACAAGGGTTTTACATTAGGGTTAGGGTTTCAAACTAGGGTTTTACATTAGGGTTAGAGTTTCAAACTATGGTTTTACATTAGAGTTAGGGTTACAAACTAGGGTTTTACATTAGGGTTAGGGTTTCAAACTAGGGTTTTACATTAGGGTTAGGGTTTCAAACTATGGTTTTACATTAGGGTTAGGGTTTCAAACTAGGGTTTAACATTAGTGTTAAGGTTACAAACTAGGGTTTTACATTAGGGTTAGGGTTTCAAACTAGGGTTTCAAATTAGGGTTAGGGTTTCAAACTAGGGTTTCAAATTAGGGTTAGGGTTTTAAACTAGGGTTTTTCATTAGGGTTAGGGTTTCAAACTAGGGTTTTACATTAGGGTTAGGGTTTCAAACTAGGGTTTCTAATTAGGGTTAGGGTTTCAAACTAGGGTTTTATATTAGGGTTAGGGTTTCAAACTAGGGTTTCAAATTAGGGTTAGGGTTTCAAACAAGGGTTTTACATTAGGGTTAGGGTTTCAAACAAGGGTTTTACATTAGGGTTAGGGTTTCAAAACAGGGGTTTTAAATTAGGGTAAGGGTTTCAAACTTGGGTTTTACATTAGGTTTAGGGTTTCAAACTAGGGTTTCAAATTAGGGTTAGGGTTTCAAACTAGGGTTTCAAATTAGGGTTAGGGTTTTAAACTAGGGTTTTTCATTAGGGTTAGGTTTTCAAACTAGGGTTTTACATTAGGGTTAGGGTTTCAAACTAGGGTTTTACATTTGGGTTAGGGTTTCAAACTAGGGTTTTATATTAGGGTTAGGGTTTCAAACTAGGGTTTCAAATTAGGGTTAGGGTTTCAAACAAGGGTTTTACATTAGGGTTAGGGTTACAAACTAGGGTTTTACATTAGGGTTAGGGTTTCAAACTAGGGTTTTACATTAGGGTTAGGGTTTCAAACTATGGTTTTACATTAGGGTTAGGGTTTCAAACTAGGGTTTAACATTAGTGTTAAGGTTACAAACTAGGGTTTTACATTAGGGTTAGGGTTTCAAACTAGGGTTTCAAATTAGGGTTAGGGTTTCAAACTAGGGTTTCAAATTAGGGTTAGGGTTTTAAACTAGGGTTTTTCATTAGGGTTAGGGTTTCAAACTAGGGTTTTACATTAGGGTTAGGGTTTCAAACTAGGGTTTCTAATTAGGGTTAGGGTTTCAAACTAGGGTTTTATATTAGGGTTAGGGTTTCAAACTAGGGTTTCAAATTAGGGTTAGGGTTACAAACAAGGGGTTTTACATTAGGTTTAGGGTTTCAAACTAGGGTTTCAAATTAGGGTTAGGGTTACAAACAAGGGGTTTTACATTAGGTTTAGGGTTTCAAACTATGGTTTTACATTAGGGTTAGGGTTTCAATCTCGGGTTTCAAACTAGGGTTAGGGTTTTCCAAACTAGGGCTTTACATTAGGGTTAGGGTTTAAAACTAGGGTTTCAAATTAGGCTTAGGGTTTCAATCTAGGGTTTTGTTTTAGGGTTAAGGTTTCAAACAAGGGTTTTACATTAGGGTTAGGGTTTCAAACTAGGGTTTTACATTAGGGTTAGAGTTTCAAACTAGGGTTTTACATTAGAGTTAGGGTTACAAACTAGGGTTTTACATTAGGGTTAGGGTTTCAAACTAGGGTTTTACATTAGGGTTAGGGTTTCAAACTATGGTTTTACATTAGGGTTAGGGTTTCAAACTAGGGTTTAACATTAGTGTTAAGGTTACAAACTAGGGTTTTACATTAGGGTTAGGGTTTCAAACTAGGGTTTCAAATTAGGGTTAGGGTTTCAAACTAGGGTTTCAAATTAGGGTTAGGGTTTTAAACTAGGGTTTATCATTAGGGTTAGGGTTTCAAACTAGGGTTTTACATTAGGGTTAGGGTTTCAAACTAGGGTTTCTAATTAGGGTTAGGGTTTCAAACTAGGGTTTTATATTAGGGTTAGGGTTTCAAACTAGGGTTTCAAATTAGGGTTTGGGTTTCAAATTGAGGTTTTACATTAGGATTAGGGTTACAAACTAGGGTTTTACATTAGGGTTAGGGTTTCAAACTATGGTTTCAAATTAGGGTTAGAGTTTCAAACTAGGGTTTTACATTAGGGTTACTGCTTCAAACTAGGGTTTTACATTAGGGTTAGGGTTTCAAACTAGGGTTTCAAATTAGGGTTAGGGTTTCAAACTAGGGTTTCTAATTAGGGTTAGGGTTTCAAACTAGGGTTTTATATTAGGGTTAGGGTTTCAAACTAGGGTTTCAAATTAGGGTTAGGGTTTCAAACAAGGGTTTTAGATTAGGGTTAGGGTTTCAAACAAGGGTTTTACATTAGGGTTAGGGTTTCAAAACAGGAGTTTTAAATTAGGGTTAGGGTTTCAAACTTGGGTTTTACATTAGGTTTAGGGTTTCAAACTAGGGTTTCAAATTAGGGTTTGGGTTTCAAATTGAGGTTTTACATTAGGATTAGGGTTACAAACTAGGGTTTTACATTAGGGTTAGGGTTTCAAACTATGGTTTCAAATTAGGGTTAGAGTTTCAAACTAGGGTTTTA
Organism: Vanacampus margaritifer; assembly: GCF_051991255.1. Lineage (NCBI taxonomy): Eukaryota > Metazoa > Chordata > Actinopteri > Syngnathiformes > Syngnathidae > Vanacampus > Vanacampus margaritifer. The sequence goes on along the minus strand of NW_027520739.1, from coordinate 1,103,178 downwards.
CATTAGGGTTAGGGTTTCAAACTAGGGTTTCTAATTAGGGTTAGGGTTTCAAACTAGGGTTTTATATTAGGGTTAGGGTTTCAAACTAGGGTTTCAAATTAGGGTTAGGGTTTCAAACAAGGGTTTTACATTAGGGTTAGGGTTTCAAACAAGGGTTTTACATTAGGGTTAGGGTTTCAAAACAGGGGTTTTAAATTAGGGTAAGGGTTTCAAACTTGGGTTTTACATTAGGTTTAGGGTTTCAAACTAGGGTTTCAAATTAGGGTTAGGGTTTCAAACTAGGGTTTCAAATTAGGGTTAGGGTTTTAAACTAGGGTTTTTCATTAGGGTTAGGTTTTCAAACTAGGGTTTTACATTAGGGTTAGGGTTTCAAACTAGGGTTTTACATTTGGGTTAGGGTTTCAAACTAGGGTTTTATATTAGGGTTAGGGTTTCAAACTAGGGTTTCAAATTAGGGTTAGGGTTTCAAACAAGGGTTTTACATTAGGGTTAGGGTTACAAACTAGGGTTTTACATTAGGGTTAGGGTTTCAAACTAGGGTTTTACATTAGGGTTAGGGTTTCAAACTATGGTTTTACATTAGGGTTAGGGTTTCAAACTAGGGTTTAACATTAGTGTTAAGGTTACAAACTAGGGTTTTACATTAGGGTTAGGGTTTCAAACTAGGGTTTCAAATTAGGGTTAGGGTTTCAAACTAGGGTTTCAAATTAGGGTTAGGGTTTTAAACTAGGGTTTTTCATTAGGGTTAGGGTTTCAAACTAGGGTTTTACATTAGGGTTAGGGTTTCAAACTAGGGTTTCTAATTAGGGTTAGGGTTTCAAACTAGGGTTTTATATTAGGGTTAGGGTTTCAAACTAGGGTTTCAAATTAGGGTTAGGGTTACAAACAAGGGGTTTTACATTAGGTTTAGGGTTTCAAACTAGGGTTTCAAATTAGGGTTAGGGTTACAAACAAGGGGTTTTACATTAGGTTTAGGGTTTCAAACTATGGTTTTACATTAGGGTTAGGGTTTCAATCTCGGGTTTCAAACTAGGGTTAGGGTTTTCCAAACTAGGGCTTTACATTAGGGTTAGGGTTTAAAACTAGGGTTTCAAATTAGGCTTAGGGTTTCAATCTAGGGTTTTGTTTTAGGGTTAAGGTTTCAAACAAGGGTTTTACATTAGGGTTAGGGTTTCAAACTAGGGTTTTACATTAGGGTTAGAGTTTCAAACTAGGGTTTTACATTAGAGTTAGGGTTACAAACTAGGGTTTTACATTAGGGTTAGGGTTTCAAACTAGGGTTTTACATTAGGGTTAGGGTTTCAAACTATGGTTTTACATTAGGGTTAGGGTTTCAAACTAGGGTTTAACATTAGTGTTAAGGTTACAAACTAGGGTTTTACATTAGGGTTAGGGTTTCAAACTAGGGTTTCAAATTAGGGTTAGGGTTTCAAACTAGGGTTTCAAATTAGGGTTAGGGTTTTAAACTAGGGTTTATCATTAGGGTTAGGGTTTCAAACTAGGGTTTTACATTAGGGTTAGGGTTTCAAACTAGGGTTTCTAATTAGGGTTAGGGTTTCAAACTAGGGTTTTATATTAGGGTTAGGGTTTCAAACTAGGGTTTCAAATTAGGGTTTGGGTTTCAAATTGAGGTTTTACATTAGGATTAGGGTTACAAACTAGGGTTTTACATTAGGGTTAGGGTTTCAAACTATGGTTTCAAATTAGGGTTAGAGTTTCAAACTAGGGTTTTACATTAGGGTTACTGCTTCAAACTAGGGTTTTACATTAGGGTTAGGGTTTCAAACTAGGGTTTCAAATTAGGGTTAGGGTTTCAAACTAGGGTTTCTAATTAGGGTTAGGGTTTCAAACTAGGGTTTTATATTAGGGTTAGGGTTTCAAACTAGGGTTTCAAATTAGGGTTAGGGTTTCAAACAAGGGTTTTAGATTAGGGTTAGGGTTTCAAACAAGGGTTTTACATTAGGGTTAGGGTTTCAAAACAGGAGTTTTAAATTAGGGTTAGGGTTTCAAACTTGGGTTTTACATTAGGTTTAGGGTTTCAAACTAGGGTTTCAAATTAGGGTTTGGGTTTCAAATTGAGGTTTTACATTAGGATTAGGGTTACAAACTAGGGTTTTACATTAGGGTTAGGGTTTCAAACTATGGTTTCAAATTAGGGTTAGAGTTTCAAACTAGGGTTTTACATTAGGGTTACTGCTTCAAACTAGGGTTTTACATTAGGGTTAGGGTTTCAAACTAGGGTTTCAAATTAGGGTTAGGGTTTCAAACTAGGGTTTCAAATTAGGGTTAGGGTTTTAAACTAGGGTTTATCATTAGGGTTAGGGTTTCAAACTAGGGTTTTACATTAGGGTTAGGGTTTCAAACTAGGGTTTCTAATTAGGGTTAGGGTTTCAAACTAGGGTTTTATATTAGGGTTAGGGTTTCAAACTAGGGTTTCAAATTAGGGTTAGGGTTTCAAACAAGGGTTTTACATTAGGGTTAAGGTTTCAAACTTGTATTTTACATTAGGTTTAGGGTTTCAAACTAGGGTTTCAAATTAGGGTTTGGGTTTCAAATTGAGGTTTTACATTAGGATTAGGGTTACAAACTAGGGTTTTACATTAGGGTTAGGGTTTCAAATTATGGTTTCAAATTAGGTTTGGGGTTTCAAACTAGGGTTTGACATTAGTGTTAGGTTTTCAAACTAGGGTTTTACATTAGGGTTAGGGTTACAAACTAGGGTTTTACATTAAGGTTAGGGTTTCAAACTAGGGTTTAAATTTAGGGTTAGGGTTTCAAGCTAGGGTTTATTATTAGGGTTAGGGTTTCAAACTAGGGTTTTACATTAGGGTTAGGGTTTCAAATTAGGGTTTAACATTAGGGTTAGCGTTTCAAACTAGTGTTTTACATTTGGGTTATTGCTTCAAACTAGGGTTTTATATTAGGTTTAGGGTTTTAAACTATGGTTTCAAATTAGATTTGGGGTTTCAAACTAGGGTTTTACATTAGGGTTAGCGTTTCAAACTAGTGTTTTACATTAGGGTTAGTGCTTCAAACTAGGGTTTTACATTAGGGTTAGGGTTTCAAACTAGGGTTTTACATTAGCGTTAGGGTTTCAAACTAGGGTTTAACATTAGGGTTAGGGTTTCAAACTAGGGTTTCAAATTAGGGTTAGGGTTACAAACAAGGGGTTTTACATTAGGTTTAGGGTTTCAAACTAGGGTTTCAAATTAGGGTTAGGGTTACAAACAAGGGGTTTTACATTAGGTTTAGGGTTTCAAACTAGGGTTTTACATTAGGGTTAGGGTTTCAATCTCGGGTTTCAAACTAGGGTTAGGGTTTTCCAAACTAGGGCTTTACATTAGGGTTAGGGTTTAAAACTAGGGTTTCAAATTAGGCTTAGGGTTTCAATCTAGGGTTTTGTTTTAGGGTTAAGGTTTCAAACAAGGGTTTTACATTAGGGTTAGGGTTTCAAACTAGGGTTTTACATTAGGGTTAGAGTTTCAAACTATGGTTTTACATTAGAGTTAGGGTTACAAACTAGGGTTTTACATTAGGGTTAGGGTTTCAAACTAGGGTTTTACATTAGGGTTAGGGTTTCAAACTATGGTTTTACATTAGGGTTAGGGTTTCAAACTAGGGTTTAACATTAGTGTTAAGGTTACAAACTAGGGTTTTACATTAGGGTTAGGGTTTCAAACTAGGGTTTCAAATTAGGGTTAGGGTTTCAAACTAGGGTTTCAAATTAGGGTTAGGGTTTTAAACTAGGGTTTTTCATTAGGGTTAGGGTTTCAAACTAGGGTTTTACATTAGGGTTAGGGTTTCAAACTAGGGTTTCTAATTAGGGTTAGGGTTTCAAACTAGGGTTTTATATTAGGGTTAGGGTTTCAAACTAGGGTTTCAAATTAGGGTTAGGGTTTCAAACAAGGGTTTTACATTAGGGTTAGGGTTTCAAACTAGGGTTTTACATTAGGGTTAGGGTTTCAAACTAGGGTTTCAATTTAGGGTTAGGGTTTCAAACTAGGGTTTAACATTTGGGTTAGGGTTTCAAACTAGGGTTTTACATTAGGGTTAATGCTTTAAACTAGGGTTTTACATTAGGGTTAGGGTTTCAAACTAGGGTTTTACATTAGGGTTAGGGTTTCAAACTAGGGTTTTACATTTGGGTTAGGGTTACAAACTAGGGTTTTACATTAGGGTTAGGGTTTCAAACTAGGGTTTCAAATTAGGCTTAGGGTTTCAAACTAGGGTTTTACATTAGGGTTAGGGTTTCAAACAAGGGTTTTACATTAGGGTTAGGGTTTCAAACAAGGATTTTACATTAGGGTTAGGGTTTCAAACTTGGGTTTTACATTAGGGTTAGGGTTTCACACTAAGGTTTTACATTAGGGTTAGGGTTACAAACTAGGGTTTTACATTACGGTTAGGGTTTCAAACTAGGGTTTAACGTTAGGGTTAGGGTTTCAAACTAGGGTTTTACATTAGGGTTAATGCTTCAAACTAGGGTTTTACATTAGGGTTAGGGTTTCAAACCAGGGTTTTACATTAGGGTTAGGGTTTCAAACTAGGGTTTTACATTTGGGTTAGGGTTACAAACTAGGGTTTTACATTAGGGTTATGGTTTCAAACTAGGGTTTCAAATTAGGCTTAGGGTTTCAAACTAGGGTTTTACATTAGGGTTAGGGTTTCAAACAAGGGTTTTACATTAGGGTTAGGGTTTCAAACAAGGATTTTACATTAGGGTTAGGGTTTCAAACTAGGGTTTTACATTAGGGTTAGGGTTTCACACTAAGGTTTTACATTAGGGTTTGGGTTACAAACTAGGGTTTTACATTACGGTTAGGGTTTCAAACTAGGGTTTAACGTTAGGGTTAGGGTTTCAAACTAGGGTTTTACATTAGGGTTAATGCTTCAAACTAGGGTTTTACATTAGGGTTAGGGTTTCAAACTAGGGTTTCTAATTAGGGTTAGGGTTTCAAACTAGGGTTTTATATGAGGGTTAGGGTTTCAAACTAGGGTTTCAAATTAGGGTTAGGGTTTCAAACAATGGTTTTACATTAGGATTAGGGTTTCAAACAAGGGTTTTACATTAGGGTTAGGGTTTCAAACTTGGGTTTTACATTAGGTTTAGGGTTTCAAACTAGGGTTTCAAATTAGGGTTTGGGTTTCAAATTGAGGTTTTACATTAGGATTAGGGTTACAAACTAGGGTTTTACATTAGGGTTAGGGTTTCAAACTATGGTTTCAAATTAGGTTTGGGGTTTCAAACTAGGGTTTTACATTAGTGTTAGGTTTTCAAACTAGGGTTTTACATTAGGGTTAGGGTTACAAACTAGGGTTTTACATTAGGTTTAGGGTTTCAAACTAGGGTTTTACCTTAAGGTTAGGGTTTCAAACTAGGGTTTTATATTAGGGTTAGGGTTTCAAACTAGGGTTTCAAATTAGGGTTAGGGTTTCAAACAAGGGTTTTACATTAGGGTTAGGGTTTCAAACAAGGGTTTTACATTAGGGTTAGGGTTTCAAAACAGGGGTTTTAAATTAGGGTTAGGGTTTCAAACTTGGGTTTTACATTAGGTTTAGGGTTTCAAACTAGGGTTTCAAATTAGGGTTAGGGTTTCAAACTAGGGTTTCAAATTAGGGTTAGGGTTTTAAACTAGGGTTTTTCATTAGGGTTAGGGTTTCAAACTAGGGTTTTACATTAGGGTTAGGGTTTCAAACTAGGGTTTTACATTTGGGTTAGGGTTTCAAACTAGGGTTTTATATTAGGGTTAGGGTTTCAAACTAGGGTTTCAAATTAGGGTTAGGGTTTCAAACAAGGGTTTTACATTAGGGTTAGGGTTACAAACTAGGGTTTTACATTAGGGTTAGGGTTTCAAACTAGGGTTTTACATTAGGGTTAGGGTTTCAAACTATGGTTTTACATTAGGGTTAGGGTTTCAAACTAGGGTTTAACATTAGTGTTAAGGTTACAAACTAGGGTTTTACATTAGGGTTAGGGTTTCAAACTAGGGTTTCAAATTAGGGTTAGGGTTTCAAACTAGGGTTTCAAATTAGGGTTAGGGTTTTAAACTAGGGTTTTTCATTAGGGTTAGGGTTTCAAACTAGGGTTTTACATTAGGGTTAGGGTTTCAAACTAGGGTTTCTAATTAGGGTTAGGGTTTCAAACTAGGGTTTTATATTAGGGTTAGGGTTTCAAACTAGGGTTTCAAATTAGGGTTAGGGTTACAAACAAGGGGTTTTACATTAGGTTTAGGGTTTCAAACTAGGGTTTCAAATTAGGGTTAGGGTTACAAACAAGGGGTTTTACATTAGGGTTAGGGTTTCAATCTCGGGTTTCAAACTAGGGTTAGGGTTTTCCAAACTAGGGCTTTACATTAGGGTTAGGGTTTAAAACTAGGGTTTCAAATTAGGCTTAGGGTTTCAATCTAGGGTTTTGTTTTAGGGTTAAGGTTTCAAACAAGGGTTTTACATTAGGGTTAGGGTTTCAAACTAGGGTTTTACATTAGGGTTAGAGTTTCAAACTAGGGTTTTACATTAGAGTTAGGGTTACAAACTAGGGTTTTACATTAGGGTTAGGGTTTCAAACTAGGGTTTTACATTAGGGTTAGGGTTTCAAACTATGGTTTTACATTAGGGTTAGGGTTTCAAACTAGGGTTTAACATTAGGGTTAGGGTTCCAAACTAGGGTTTTACATTAGTGTTAAGGTTACAAACTAGGGTTTTACATTAGGGTTAGGGTTTCAAACTAGGGTTTCAAATTAGGGTTAGGGTTTCAAACTAGGGTTTCAAATTAGGGTTAGGGTTTTAAACTAGGGTTTATCATTAGGGTTAGGGTTTCAAACTAGGGTTTTACATTAGGGTTAGGGTTTCAAACTAGGGTTTCTAATTAGGGTTAGGGTTTCAAACTAGGGTTTTATATTAGGGTTAGGGTTTCAAACTAGGGTTTCAAATTAGGGTTAGGGTTTCAAACAAGGGTTTTACATTAGGGTTAGGGTTTCAAACAAGGGTTTTACATTGGGGTTAGGGTTTCAAAACAGGAGTTTTAAATTAGGGTTAGGGTTTCAAACTTGGGTTTTACATTAGGTTTAGGGTTTCAAACTAGGGTTTCAAATTAGGGTTTGGGTTTCAAATTGAGGTTTTACATTAGGATTAGGGTTACAAACTAGGGTTTTACATTAGGGTTAGGGTTTCAAACTATGGTTTCAAATTAGGGTTAGAGTTTCAAACTAGGGTTTTACATTAGGGTTACTGCTTCAAACTAGGGTTTTACATTAGGGTTAGGGTTTCAAACTAGGGTTTCAAATTAGGGTTAGGGTTTCAAACTAGGGTTTCAAATTAGGGTTAGGGTTTTAAACTAGGGTTTATCATTAGGGTTAGGGTTTCAAACTAGGGTTTTACATTAGGGTTAGGGTTTCAAACTAGGGTTTCTAATTAGGGTTAGGGTTTCAAACTAGGGTTTTATATTAGGGTTAGGGTTTCAAACTAGGGTTTCAAATTAGGGTTAGGGTTTCAAACAATGGTTTTACATTAGGGTTAGGGTTTCAAACAAGGGTTTTACATTAGGGTTAGGGTTTCAAACTTGGGTTTTACATTAGGTTTAGGGTTTCAAACTAGGGTTTCAAATTAGGGTTTGGGTTTCAAATTGAGGTTTTACATTAGGATTAGGGTTACAAACTAGGGTTTTACATTAGGGTTAGGGTTTCAAATTATGGTTTCAAATTAGGTTTGGGGTTTCAAACTAGGGTTTGACATTAGTGTTAGGTTTTCAAACTAGGGTTTTACATTAGGGTTAGGGTTACAAACTAGGGTTTTACATTAAGGTTAGGGTTTCAAACTAGGGTTTAAATTTAGGGTTAGGGTTTCAAGCTAGGGTTTATTATTAGGGTTAGGGTTTCAAACTAGGGTTTTACATTAGGGTTAGGGTTTCAAATTAGGGTTTAACATTAGGGTTAGCGTTTCAAACTAGTGTTTTACATTTGGGTTATTGCTTCAAACTAGGGTTTTATATTAGGTTTAGGGTTTTAAACTATGGTTTCAAATTAGATTTGGGGTTTCAAACTAGGGTTTTACATTAGGGTTAGCGTTTCAAACTAGTGTTTTACATTAGGGTTAGTGCTTCAAACTAGGGTTTTACATTAGGGTTAGGGTTTCAAACTAGGGTTTTACATTAGCGTTAGGGTTTCAAACTAGGGTTTAACATTAGGGTTAGGGTTTCAAACTAGGGTTTCAAATTAGGGTTAGGGTTACAAACAAGGGGTTTTACATTAGGTTTAGGGTTTCAAACTAGGGTTTCAAATTAGGGTTAGGGTTACAAACAAGGGGTTTTACATTAGGTTTAGGGTTTCAAACTAGGGTTTTACATTAGGGTTAGGGTTTCAATCTCGGGTTTCAAACTAGGGTTAGGGTTTTCCAAACTAGGGCTTTACATTAGGGTTAGGGTTTAAAACTAGGGTTTCAAATTAGGCTTAGGGTTTCAATCTAGGGTTTTGTTTTAGGGTTAAGGTTTCAAACAAGGGTTTTACATTAGGGTTAGGGTTTCAAACTAGGGTTTTACATTAGGGTTAGAGTTTCAAACTATGGTTTTACATTAGAGTTAGGGTTACAAACTAGGGTTTTACATTAGGGTTAGGGTTTCAAACTAGGGTTTTACATTAGGGTTAGGGTTTCAAACTATGGTTTTACATTAGGGTTAGGGTTTCAAACTAGGGTTTAACATTAGTGTTAAGGTTACAAACTAGGGTTTTACATTAGGGTTAGGGTTTCAAACTAGGGTTTCAAATTAGGGTTAGGGTTTCAAACTAGGGTTTCAAATTAGGGTTAGGGTTTTAAACTAGGGTTTTTCATTAGGGTTAGGGTTTCAAACTAGGGTTTTACATTAGGGTTAGGGTTTCAAACTAGGGTTTCTAATTAGGGTTAGGGTTTCAAACTAGGGTTTTATATTAGGGTTAGGGTTTCAAACTAGGGTTTCAAATTAGGGTTAGGGTTTCAAACAAGGGTTTTACATTAGGGTTAGGGTTTCAAACAAGGGTTTTACATTAGGGTTAGGGTTTCAAAACAGGGGTTTTAAATTAGGGTTAGGGTTTCAAACTTGGGTTTTACATTAGGTTTAGGGTTTCAAACTAGGGTTTCAAATTAGGGTTTGGGTTTTAAATTGAGGTTTTACATTAGGATTAGGGTTACAAACTAGGGTTTTACATTAGGGTTAGGGTTTCAAACTATGGTTTCAAATTAGGTTTGGGGTTTCAAACTAGGGTTTTACATTAGGGTTAGGGTTTCAAACTAGGGTTTTACATTAGGGTTAGGGTTTCAAAATAGGGTTTTACATTAGGGTTAGGGTTTCAAAATAGGGTTTAACATTAGGGTTAGGGTTTCAAACTAGGGTTTAAATTTAGGGTTAGTGTTTCAAACTAGGGTTTATCATTAGGGTTAGGGTTTCAAACTAGGGTTTTACCTTAGGGTTAGGGTTTCAAACTAGGGTTTAAATTTAGGGTTAGTGTTTCAAACTAGGGTTTATCATTAGGGTTAGGGTTTCAAACTAGGGTTTTACATTAGGATTGGGGTTTCAAATTAGGGTTTAACATTAGGGTTAGCGTTTCAAACTAGTGTTTTACATTAGGGTTAATGCTTCAAAATAGGGTTTTACATTAGGGTTAGGGTTTTAAACCATGGTTTCAAATTAGATTTGGGGTTTCAAACTAGGGTTTTACATTAGGGTTAGCGTTTCAAACTAGTGTTTTACATTAGGGTTAGTGCTTCAAACTAGGGTTTTACATTAGGGTTAGGGTTTTAAACTATGGTTTCAAATTAGATTTGGGGTTTTAAACTAGGGTTTTACATTAGGGTTAGAGTTTCAAACTAGGGTTTTACATTAGGATTAGGGTTTCAAATTAGGGTTTAACATTAGGGTTAGCGTTTCAAACTAGTGTTTTACATTAGGGTTAATGCTTCAAAATAGGGTTTTACATTAGGGTTAGGGTTTTAAACTATGGTTTCAAATTAGATTTGGGGTTTCAAACTAGGGTTTTACATTAGGGTTAGCGTTTCAAACTAGTGTTTTACATTAGGGTTAGTGCTTCAAACTAGGGTTTTACATTAGGGTTAATGCTTCAAACTAGGGTTTTACATTAGGGTTAGGGTTTCAAACTAGGGTTTTACATTAGGGTTAGGGTTACAAACAAGGGTTTTACATTAGGTTTAGGGTTTCAAACAAGGGTTTCAAATTAGGCTTAGGGTTTCAAACTAGGGTTTTACATTAGGGTTAGGGTTTCAAACAAGGGTTTTACATTAGGGTTTCAAACTAGGGTTTAACATTAGGGTTAGGGTTTCAAACTAGGGTTTTACATTAGGATTAGGGTTTCAAACTAGGGTTTTACATTAGGGTTAGGGTTTCAAACTAGGGTTTTACATTAGGGTTAGGGTTTCACACTAAGGTTTTACATTAGGGTTAGGGTTACAAACTAGGGTTTTACATTACGGTTAGGGTTTCAAACTAGGGTTTAACGTTAGGGTTAGGGTTTCAAACAAGGATTTTACATTAGGGTTAGGGTTTCAAACTAGGGTTTTACATTAGGGTTAGGGTTTCACACTAAGGTTTTACATTAGGGTTAGGGTTACAAACTAGGGTTTTACATTACGGTTAGGGTTTCAAACTAGGGTTTAACGTTAGGGTTAGGGTTTCAAACTAGGGTTTTACATTAGGGTTAATGCTTCAAACTAGGGTTTTACATTAGGGTTACGCTTTCAAACTAGGGTTTTACATTAGGGTTAGGGTTTCAAACTAGGGTTTCAAATTAGGGTTAGAGTTTCAAACTAGGGTTTTACATTAGGGTTACTGCTTCAAACTAGGGTTTTACATTAGGGTTAGGGTTTCAAACTAGGGTTTCAAATTAGGGTTAGGGTTTCAAACTAGGGTTTCAAATTAGGGTTAGGGTTTTAAACTAGGGTTTATCATTAGGGTTAGGGTTTCAAACTAGGGTTTTACATTAGGGTTAGGGTTTCAAACTAGGGTTTCTAATTAGGGTTAGGGTTTCAAACTAGGGTTTTATATTAGGGTTAGGGTTTCAAACTAGGGTTTCAAATTAGGGTTAGGGTTTCAAACAATGGTTTTACATTAGGGTTAGGGTTTCAAACAAGGGTTTTACATTAGGGTTAGGGTTTCAAACTTGGGTTTTACATTAGGTTTAGGGTTTCAAACTAGGGTTTCAAATTAGGGTTTGGGTTTCAAATTGAGGTTTTACATTAGGATTAGGGTTACAAACTAGGGTTTTACATTAGGGTTAGGGTTTCAAATTATGGTTTCAAATTAGGTTTGGGGTTTCAAACTAGGGTTTTACATTAGTGTTAGGTTTTCAAACTAGGGTTTTACATTAGGGTTAGGGTTACAAACTAGGGTTTTACATTAAGGTTAGGGTTTCAAACTAGGGTTTAAATTTAGGGTTAGGGTTTCAAGCTAGGGTTTTACATTTGGGTTATTGCTTCAAACTAGGGTTTTATATTAGGTTTAGGGTTTTAAACAATGGTTTCAAATTAGATTTGGGGTTTCAAACTAGGGTTTTACATTAGGGTTAGCGTTTCAAACTAGTGTTTTACATTAGGGTTAGTGCTTCAAACTAGGGTTTTACATTAGGGTTAGGGTTTCAAACTAGGGTTTTACATTAGCGTTAGGGTTTCAAACTAGGGTTTAACATTAGGGTTAGGGTTTCAAACTAGGGTTTCAAATTAGGGTTAGGGTTACAAACAAGGGGTTTTACATTAGGTTTAGGGTTTCAAACTAGGGTTTCAAATTAGGGTTAGGGTTACAAACAAGGGGTTTTACATTAGGTTTAGGGTTTCAAACTAGGGTTTTACATTAGGGTTAGGGTTTCAATCTCGGGTTTCAAACTAGGGTTAGGGTTTTCCAAACTAGGGCTTTACATTAGGGTTAGGGTTTAAAACTAGGGTTTCAAATTAGGCTTAGGGTTTCAATCTAGGGTTTTGTTTTAGGGTTAAGGTTTCAAACAAGGGTTTTACATTAGGGTTAGGGTTTCAAACTAGGGTTTTACATTAGGGTTAGAGTTTCAAACTATGGTTTTACATTAGAGTTAGGGTTACAAACTAGGGTTTTACATTAGGGTTAGGGTTTCAAACTAGGGTTTTACATTAGGGTTAGGGTTTCAAACTATGGTTTTACATTAGGGTTAGGGTTTCAAACTAGGGTTTAACATTAGTGTTAAGGTTACAAACTAGGGTTTTACATTAGGGTTAGGGTTTCAAACTAGGGTTTCAAATTAGGGTTAGGGTTTCAAACTAGGGTTTCAAATTAGGGTTAGGGTTTTAAACTAGGGTTTTTCATTAGGGTTAGGGTTTCAAACTAGGGTTTTACATTAGGGTTAGGGTTTCAAACTAGGGTTTCTAATTAGGGTTAGGGTTTCAAACTAGGGTTTTATATTAGGGTTAGGGTTTCAAATTAGGGTTTCAAATTAGGGTTAGGGTTTCAAACAAGGGTTTTACATTAGGGTTAGGGTTTCAAACAAGGGTTTTACATTAGGGTTAGGGTTTCAAAACAGGGGTTTTAAATTAGGGTTAGGGTTTCAAACTTGGGTTTTACATTAGGTTTAGGGTTTCAAACTAGGGTTTCAAATTAGGGTTAGGGTTTCAAACTAGGGTTTCAAATTAGGGTTAGGGTTTTAAACTAGGGTTTTTCATTAGGGTTAGGGTTTCAAACTAGGGTTTTACATTAGGGTTAGGGTTTCAAACTAGGGTTTCTAATTAGGGTTAGGGTTTCAAACTAGGGTTTTATATTAGGGTTAGGGTTTCAAACTAGGGTTTCAAATTAGGGTTAGGGTTTCAAACAAGGGTTTTACATTAGGGTTAGGGTTACAAACTAGGGTTTTACATTAGGGTTAGGGTTTCAAACTAGGGTTTTACATTAGGGTTAGGGTTTCAAACTATGGTTTTACATTAGGGTTAGGGTTTCAAACTAGGGTTTAACATTAGTGTTAAGGTTACAAACTAGGGTTTTACATTAGGGTTAGGGTTTCAAACTAGGGTTTTTCATTAGGGTTAGGGTTTCAAACTAGGGTTTTACATTAGGGTTAGGGTTTCAAACTAGGGTTTCTAATTAGGGTTAGGGTTTCAAACTAGGGTTTTATATTAGGGTTAGGGTTTCAAACTAGGGTTTCAAATTAGGGTTAGGGTTACAAACAAGGGGTTTTACATTAGGTTTAGGGTTTCAAACTAGGGTTTCAAATTAGGGTTAGGGTTACAAATAAGGGGTTTTACATTAGGTTTAGGGTTTCAAACTAGGGTTTTACATTAGGGTTAGGGTTTCAATCTCGGGTTTCAAACTAGGGTTAGGGTTTTCCAAACTAGGGCTTTACATTAGGGTTAGGGTTTAAAACTAGGGTTTCAAATTAGGCTTAGGGTTTCAATCTAGGGTTTTGTTTTAGGGTTAAGGTTTCAAACAAGGGTTTTACATTAGGGTTAGGGTTTCAAACTAGGGTTTTACATTAGGGTTAGAGTTTCAAACTAGGGTTTTACATTAGAGTTAGGGTTACAAACTAGGGTTTTACATTAGGGTTAGGGTTTCAAACTAGGGTTTTACATTAGGGTTAGGGTTTCAAACTATGGTTTTACATTAGGGTTAGGGTTTCAAACTAGGGTTTAACATTAGGGTTAGGGTTCCAAACTAGGGTTTTACATTAGTGTTAAGGTTACAAACTAGGGTTTTACATTAGGGTTAGGGTTTCAAACTAGGGTTTCAAATTAGGGTTAGGGTTTCAAACTAGGGTTTCAAATTAGGGTTAGGGTTTTAAACTAGGGTTTATCATTAGGGTTAGGGTTTCAAACTAGGGTTTTACATTAGGGTTAGGGTTTCAAACTAGGGTTTCTAATTAGGGTTATGGTTTCAAACTAGGGTTTTATATTAGGGTTAGGGTTTCAAACTAGGGTTTCAAATTAGGGTTAGGGTTTCAAACAAGGGTTTTACATTAGGGTTAGGGTTTCAAACAAGGGTTTTACATTAGGGTTAGGGTTTCAAAACAGGAGTTTTAAATTAGGGTTAGGGTTTCAAACTTGGGTTTTACATTAGGTTTAGGGTTTCAAACTAGGGTTTCAAATTAGGGTTTGGGTTTCAAATTGAGGTTTTACATTAGGATTAGGGTTACAAACTAGGGTTTTACATTAGGGTTAGGGTTTCAAACTATGGTTTCAAATTAGGGTTAGAGTTTCAAACTAGGGTTTTACATTAGGGTTACTGCTTCAAACTAGGGTTTTACATTAGGGTTAGGGTTTCAAACTAGGGTTTCAAATTAGGGTTAGGGTTTCAAACTAGGGTTTCAAATTAGGGTTAGGGTTTTAAACTAGGGTTTATCATTAGGGTTAGGGTTTCAAACTAGGGTTTTACATTAGGGTTAGGGTTTCAAACTAGGGTTTCTAATTAGGGTTAGGGTTTCAAACTAGGGTTTTATATTAGGGTTAGGGTTTCAAACTAGGGTTTCAAATTAGGGTTAGGGTTTCAAACAATGGTTTTACATTAGGGTTAGGGTTTCAAACAAGGGTTTTACATTAGGGTTAGGGTTTCAAACTTGGGTTTTACATTAGGTTTAGGGTTTCAAACTAGGGTTTCAAATTAGGGTTTGGGTTTCAAATTGAGGTTTTACATTAGGATTAGGGTTACAAACTAGGGTTTTACATTAGGGTTAGGGTTTCAAATTATGGTTTCAAATTAGGTTTGGGGTTTCAAACTAGGGTTTTACATTAGTGTTAGGTTTTCAAACTAGGGTTTTACATTAGGGTTAGGGTTACAAACTAGGGTTTTACATTAAGGTTAGGGTTTCAAACTAGGGTTTAAATTTAGGGTTAGGGTTTCAAGCTAGGGTTTATTATTAGGGTTAGGGTTTCAAACTAGGGTTTTACATTAGGGTTAGGGTTTCAAATTAGGGTTTAACATTAGGGTTAGCGTTTCAAACTAGTGTTTTACATTTGGGTTATTGCTTCAAACTAGGGTTTTATATTAGGTTTAGGGTTTTAAACTATGGTTTCAAATTAGATTTGGGGTTTCAAACTAGGGTTTTACATTAGGGTTAGCGTTTCAAACTAGTGTTTTACAATAGGGTTAGTGCTTCAAACTAGGGTTTTACATTAGGGTTAGGGTTTCAAACTAGGGTTTTACATTAGCGTTAGGGTTTCAAACTAGGGTTTAACATTAGGGTTAGGGTTTCAAACTAGGGTTTCAAATTAGGGTTAGGGTTACAAACAAGGGGTTTTACAATAGGTTTAGGGTTTCAAACTAGGGTTTTACATTAGGGTTAGGGTTTCAATCTCGGGTTTCAAACTAGGGTTAGGGTTTTCCAAACTAGGGCTTTACATTAGGGTTAGGGTTTAAAACTAGGGTTTCAAATTAGGCTTAGGGTTTCAATCTAGGGTTTTGTTTTAGGGTTAAGGTTTCAAACAAGGGTTTTACATTAGGGTTAGGGTTTCAAACTAGGGTTTTACATTAGGGTTAGAGTTTCAAACTATGGTTTTACATTAGAGTTAGGGTTACAAACTAGGGTTTTACATTAGGGTTAGGGTTTCAAACTAGGGTTTTACATTAGGGTTAGGGTTTCAAACTATGGTTTTACATTAGGGTTAGGGTTTCAAACTAGGGTTTAACATTAGTGTTAAGGTTACAAACTAGGGTTTTACATTAGGGTTAGGGTTTCAAACTAGGGTTTCAAATTAGGGTTAGGGTTTCAAACTAGGGTTTCAAATTAGGGTTAGGGTTTTAAACTAGGGTTTTTCATTAGGGTTAGGGTTTCAAACTAGGGTTTTACATTAGGGTTAGGGTTTCAAACTAGGGTTTCTAATTAGGGTTAGGGTTTCAAACTAGGGTTTTATATTAGGGTTAGGGTTTCAAACTAGGGTTTCAAATTAGGGTTAGGGTTTCAAACAAGGGTTTTACATTAGGGTTAGGGTTTCAAACAAGGGTTTTACATTAGGGTTAGGGTTTCAAACTTGGGTTTTACATTAGGTTTAGGGTTTCAAACTAGGGTTTCAAATTAGGGTTTGGGTTTCAAATTGAGGTTTTACATTAGGAATAGGGTTACAAACTAGGGTTTTACATTAGGGTTAGGGTTTCAAACTATGGTTTCAAATTAGGTTTGGGGTTTCAAACTAGGGTTTTACATTAGGGTTAGGGTTTCAAACTAGGGTTTTACATTAGGGTTAGGGTTTCAAAATAGGGTTTTACATTAGGGTTAGGGTTTCAAAATAGGGTTTAACATTAGGGTTAGGGTTTCAAACTAGGGTTTAAATTTAGGGTTAGTGTTTCAAACTAGGGTTTATCATTAGGGTTAGGGTTTCAAACTAGGGTTTTACCTTAGGGTTAGGGTTTCAAACTAGGGTTTAAATTTAGGGTTAGTGTTTCAAACTAGGGTTTATCATTAGGGTTAGGGTTTCAAACTAGGGTTTTACATTAGGATTGGGGTTTCAAATTAGGGTTTAACATTAGGGTTAGCGTTTCAAACTAGTGTTTTACATTAGGGTTAATGCTTCAAAATAGGGTTTTACATTAGGGTTAGGGTTTTAAACTATGGTTTCAAATTAGATTTGGGGTTTCAAACTAGGGTTTTACATTAGGGTTAGCGTTTCAAACTAGTGTTTTACATTAGGGTTAGTGCTTCAAACTAGGGTTTTACATTAGGGTTAGGGTTTTAAACTATGGTTTCAAATTAGATTTGGGGTTTCAAACTAGGGTTTTACATTAGGGTTAGAGTTTCAAACTAGGGTTTTACATTAGGATTAGGGTTTCAAATTAGGGTTTAACATTAGGGTTAGCGTTTCAAACTAGTGTTTTACATTAGGGTTAATGCTTCAAAATAGGGTTTTACATTAGGGTTAGGGTTTTAAACTATGGTTTCAAATTAGATTTGGGGTTTCAAACTAGGGTTTTACATTAGGGTTAGCGTTTCAAACTAGTGTTTTACATTAGGGTTAGTGCTTCAAACTAGGGTTTTACATTAGGGTTAATGCTTCAAACTAGGGTTTTACATTAGGGTTAGGGTTTCAAACTAGGGTTTTACATTAGGGTTAGGGTTACAAACTAGGGTTTTACATTAGGTTTAGGGTTTCAAACAAGGGTTTCAAATTAGGCTTAGGGTTTCAAACTAGGGTTTTACATTAGGGTTAGGGTTTCAAACAAGGGTTTTACATTAGGGTTTCAAACTAGGGTTTAACATTAGGGTTAGGGTTTCAAACTAGGGTTTTACATTAGGATTAGGGTTTCAAACTAGGGTTTTACATTAGGGTTAGGGTTTCAAACTAGGGTTTTACATTAGGGTTAGGGTTTCACACTAAGGTTTTACATTAGGGTTAGGGTTACAAACTAGGGTTTTACATTACGGTTAGGGTTTCAAACTAGGGTTTAACGTTAGGGTTAGGGTTTCAAACAAGGATTTTACATTAGGGTTAGGGTTTCAAACTAGGGTTTTACATTAGGGTTAGGGTTTCACACTAAGGTTTTACATTAGGGTTAGGGTTACAAACTAGGGTTTTACATTACGGTTAGGGTTTCAAACTAGGGTTTAACGTTAGGGTTAGGGTTTCAAACTAGGGTTTTACATTAGGGTTAATGCTTCAAACTAGGGTTTTACATTAGGGTTACGCTTTCAAACTAGGGTTTTACATTAGGGTTAGGGTTTCAAACTAGGGTTTCAAATTAGGGTTAGAGTTTCAAACTAGGGTTTTACATTAGGGTTACTGCTTCAAACTAGGGTTTTACATTAGGGTTAGGGTTTCAAACTAGGGTTTCAAATTAGGGTTAGGGTTTCAAACTAGGGTTTCAAATTAGGGTTAGGGTTTCAAACTAGGGTTTCAAATTAGGGTTAGGGTTTTAAACTAGGGTTTATCATTAGGGTTAGGGTTTCAAACTAGGGTTTTACATTAGGGTTAGGGTTTCAAACTAGGGTTTCTAATTAGGGTTAGGGTTTCAAACTAGGGTTTTATATGAGGGTTAGGGTTTCAAACTAGGGTTTCAAATTAGGGTTAGGGTTTCAAACAATGGTTTTACATTAGGATTAGGGTTTCAAACAAGGGTTTTACATTAGGGTTAGGGTTTCAAACTTGGGTTTTACAATAGGTTTAGGGTTTCAAACTAGGGTTTCAAATTAGGGTTTGGGTTTCAAATTGAGGTTTTACATTAGGATTAGGGTTACAAACTAGGGTTTTACATTAGGGTTAGGGTTTCAAACTATGGTTTCAAATTAGGTTTGGGGTTTCAAACTAGGGTTTTACATTAGTGTTAGGTTTTCAAACTAGGGTTTTACATTAGGGTTAGGGTTACAAACTAGGGTTTTACATTAGGTTTAGGGTTTCAAACTAGGGTTTTACCTTAAGGTTAGGGTTTCAAACTAGGGTTTAAATTTAGGGTTAGGGTTTCAAACTAGGTTTTATTATTAGGGTTAGGGTTTCAAACTAGGGTTTTACATTAGGGTTAGGGTTTCAAATTAGGGTTTAACATTAGGGTTAGCGTTTCAAACTAGGGTTTTATATTAGGTTTAGGGTTTTAAACTATGGTTTCAAATTAGATTTGGGGTTTCAAACTAGGGTTTTACATTAGGGTTAGCGTTTCAAACTAGTGTTTTACATTAGGGTTAGTGCTTCAAACTAGGGTTTTACATTAGGGTTAGGGTTTCAAACTAGGGTTTTACATTAGGGTTAGGGTTTCAAACTAGGGTTTTACATTAGCGTTAGGGTTTCAAACTAGGGTTTCAAATTAGGGTTAGGGTTACAAACAAGGGGTTTTACATTAGGTTTAGGGTTTCAAACTAGGGTTTCAAATTAGGGTTAGGGTTACAAACAAGGGGTTTTTTATTAGGTTTAGGGTTTCAAACTAGGGTTTTACATTAGGGTTAGGGTTTCAATCTCGGGTTTCAAACTAGGGTTAGGGTTTTCCAAACTAGGGCTTTACATTAGGGTTAGGGTTTAAAACTAGGGTTTCAAATTAGGCTTAGTGTTTCAATCTAGGGTTTTGTTTTAGGGTTAAGGTTTCAAACAAGGGTTTTACATTAGGGTTAGGGTTTCAAACTAGGGTTTTACATTAGGGTTAGAGTTTCAAACTAGGGTTTTACATTAGAGTTAGGGTTACAAACTAGGGTTTTACATTAGGGTTAGGGTTTCAAACTAGGGTTTTACATTAGGGTTAGGGTTTCAAACTATGGTTTTACATTAGGGTTAGGGTTTCAAACTAGGGTTTAACATTAGGGTTAGGGTTCCAAACTAGGGTTTTACATTAGTGTTAAGGTTACAAACTAGGGTTTTACATTAGGGTTAGGGTTTCAAACTAGGGTTTCAAATTAGGGTTAGGGTTTCAAACTAGGGTTTCAAATTAGGGTTAGGGTTTTAAACTAGGGTTTATCATTAGGGTTAGGGTTTCAAACTAGGGTTTTACATTAGGGTTAGGGTTTCAAACTAGGGTTTCTAATTAGGGTTAGGGTTTCAATCTAGGGTTTTATATTAGGGTTAGGGTTTCAAACTAGGGTTTCAAATTAGGGTTAGGGTTTCAAACAAGGGTTTTACATTAGGGTTAGGGTTTCAAACAAGGGTTTTACATTAGGGTTAGGGTTTCAAAACAGGGGTTTTAAATTAGGGTTAGGGTTTCAAACTTGGGTTTTACATTAGGTTTAGGGTTTCAAACTAGGGTTTCAAATTAGGGTTTGGGTTTCAAATTGAGGTTTTACATTAGGATTAGGGTTACAAACTAGGGTTTTACATTAGGGTTAGGGTTTCAAACTATGGTTTCAAATTAGCTTTGGGGTTTCAAACTAGGGTTTTACATTAGGGTTAGGGTTTCAAACTAGGGTTTTACATTAGGGTTAGGGTTTCAAAATAGGGTTTTACATTAGGGTTAGGGTTTCAAAATAGGGTTTAACATTAGGGTTAGGGTTTCAAACTAGGGTTTAAATTTAGGGTTAGTGTTTCAAACTAGGGTTTATCATTAGGGTTAGGGTTTCAAACTAGGGTTTTACCTTAGGGTTAGGGTTTCAAACTAGGGTTTAAATTTAGGGTTAGTGTTTCAAACTAGGGTTTATCATTAGGGTTAGGGTTTCAAACTAGGGTTTTACATTAGGATTAGGGTTTCAAATTAGGGTTTAACATTAGGGTTAGTGTTTCAAACTAGTGTTTTACATTAGGGTTAATGCTTCAAAATAGGGTTTTACATTAGGGTTAGGGTTTTAAACTATGGTTTCAAATTAGATTTGGGGTTTCAAACTAGGGTTTTACATTAGGGTTAGCGTTTCAAACTAGTGTTTTACATTAGGGTTAGTGCTTCAAACTAGGGTTTTACATTAGGGTTAATGCTTCAAACTAGGGTTTTACATTAGGGTTAGGGTTTCAAACTAGGGTTTCTAATTAGGGTTAGGGTTTCAAACTAGGGTTTTATATGAGGGTTAGGGTTTCAAACTAGGGTTTCAAATTAGGGTTAGGGTTTCAAACAATGGTTTTACATTAGGATTAGGGTTTCAAACAAGGGTTTTACATTAGGGTTAGGGTTTCAAACTTGGGTTTTACATTAGGTTTAGGGTTTCAAACTAGGGTTTCAAATTAGGGTTTGGGTTTCAAATTGAGGTTTTACATTAGGATTAGGGTTACAAACTAGGGTTTTACATTAGGGTTAGGGTTTCAAACTATGGTTTCAAATTAGGTTTGGGGTTTCAAACTAGGGTTTTACATTAGTGTTAGGTTTTCAAACTAGGGTTTTACATTAGGGTTAGGGTTACAAACTAGGGTTTTACATTAGGTTTAGGGTTTCAAACTAGGGTTTTACCTTAAGGTTAGGGTTTCAAACTAGGGTTTAAATTTAGGGTTAGGGTTTCAAACTAGGGTTTATTATTAGGGTTAGGGTTTCAAACTAGGGTTTTACATTAGGGTTAGGGTTTCAAATTAGGGTTTAACATTAGAGTTAGCGTTTCAAACTAGTGTTTTACATTTGGGTTATTGCTTCAAACTAGGGTTTTATATTAGGTTTAGGGTTTTAAACTATGGTTTCAAATTAGATTTGGGGTTTCAAACTAGGGTTTTACATTAGGGTTAGCGTTTCAAACTAGTGTTTTACATTAGGGTTAGTGCTTCAAACTAGGGTTTTACATTAGGGTTAGGGTTTCAAACTAGGGTTTTACATTAGCGTTAGGGTTTCAAACTAGGGTTTAACATTAGGGTTAGGGTTTCAAACTAGGGTTTCAAATTAGGGTTAGGGTTACAAACAAGGGGTTTTACATTAGGTTTAGGGTTTCAAACTAGGGTTTCAAATTAGGGTTAGGGTTACAAACAAGGGGTTTTACATTAGGTTTAGGGTTTCAAACTAGGGTTTTACATTAGGGTTAGGGTTTCAATCTCGGGTTTCAAACTAGGGTTAGGGTTTTCCAAACTAGGTCTTTACATTAGGGTTAGGGTTTAAAACTAGGGTTTCAAATTAGGCTTAGGGTTTCAATCTAGGGTTTTGTTTTAGGGTTAAGGTTTCAAACAAGGGTTTTACATTAGGGTTAGGGTTTCAAACTAGGGTTTTACATTAGGGTTAGAGTTTCAAACTAGGGTTTTACATTAGAGTTAGGGTTACAAACTAGGGTTTTACATTAGGGTTAGGGTTTCAAACTAGGGTTTTACATTAGGGTTAGGGTTTCAAACTATGGTTTTACATTAGGGTTAGGGTTTCAAACTAGGGTTTAACATTAGGGTTAGGGTTCCAAACTAGGGTTTTACATTAGTGTTAAGGTTACAAACTAGGGTTTTACATTAGGGTTAGGGTTTCAAACTAGGGTTTCAAATTAGGGTTAGGGTTTCAAACTAGGGTTTCAAATTAGGGTTAGGGTTTTAAACTAGGGTTTATCATTAGGGTTAGGGTTTCAAACTAGGGTTTTACATTAGGGTTAGGGTTTCAAACTAGGGTTTCTAATTAGGGTTAGGGTTTCAAACTAGGGTTTTATATTAGGGTTAGGGTTTCAAACTAGGGTTTCAAATTAGGGTTAGGGTTTCAAACAAGGGTTTTACATTAGGGTTAGGGTTTCAAACAAGGGTTTTACATTAGGGTTAGGGTTTCAAAACAGGAGTTTTAAATTAGGGTTAGGGTTTCAAACTTGGGTTTTACATTAGGTTTAGGGTTTCAAACAAGGGTTTCAAATTAGGGTTTGGGTTTCAAATTGAGGTTTTACATTAGGATTAGGGTTACAAACTAGGGTTTTACATTAGGGTTAGGGTTTCAAACTATGGTTTCAAATTAGGGTTAGAGTTTCAAACTAGGGTTTTACATTAGGGTTACTGCTTCAAACTAGGGTTTTACATTAGGGTTAGGGTTTCAAACTAGGGTTTCAAATTAGGGTTAGGGTTTCAAACTAGGGTTTCAAATTAGGGTTAGGGTTTTAAACTAGGGTTTATCATTAGGGTTAGGGTTTCAAACTAGGGTTTTACATTAGGGTTAGGGTTTCAAACTAGGGTTTCTAATTAGGGTTAGGGTTTCAAACTAGGGTTTTATATTAGGGTTAGGGTTTCAAACTAGGGTTTCAAATTAGGGTTAGGGTTTCAAACAATGGTTTTACATTAGGGTTAGGGTTTCAAACAAGGGTTTTACATTAGGGTTAGGGTTTCAAACTTGGGTTTTACATTAGGTTTAGGGTTTCAAACTAGGGTTTCAAATTAGGGTTTGGGTTTCAAATTGAGGTTTTACATTAGGATTAGGGTTACAAACTAGGGTTTTACATTAGGGTTAGGGTTTCAAATTATGGTTTCAAATTAGGTTTGGGGTTTCAAACTAGGGTTTTACATTAGTGTTAGGTTTTCAAACTAGGGTTTTACATTAGGGTTAGGGTTACAAACTAGGGTTTTACATTAAGGTTAGGGTTTCAAACTAGGGTTTAAATTTAGGGTTAGGGTTTCAAGCTAGGGTTTATTATTAGGGTTAGGGTTTCAAACTAGGGTTTTACATTAGGGTTAGGGTTTCAAATTAGGGTTTAACATTAGGGTTAGCGTTTCAAACTAGTGTTTTACATTTGGGTTATTGCTTCAAACTAGGGTTTTATATTAGGTTTAGGGTTTTAAACTATGGTTTCAAATTAGATTTGGGGTTTCAAACTAGGGTTTTACATTAGGGTTAGCGTTTCAAACTAGTGTTTTACATTAGGGTTAGTGCTTCAAACTAGGGTTTTACATTAGGGTTAGGGTTTCAAACTAGGGTTTTACATTAGCGTTAGGGTTTCAAACTAGGGTTTAACATTAGGGTTAGGGTTTCAAACTAGAATTTCAAATTAGGGTTAGGGTTACAAACAAGGGGTTTTACATTAGGTTTAGGGTTTCAAACTAGGGTTTCAAATTAGGGTTAGGGTTACAAACAAGGGGTTTTACATTAGGTTTAGGGTTTCAAACTAGGGTTTTACATTAGGGTTAGGGTTTCAATCTCGGGTTTCAAACTAGGGTTAGGGTTTTCCAAACTAGGGCTTTACATTAGGGTTAGGGTTTAAAACTAGGGTTTCAAATTAGGCTTAGGGTTTCAATCTAGGGTTTTGTTTTAGGGTAAAGGTTTCAAACAAGGGTTTTACATTAGGGTTAGGGTTTCAAACTAAGGTTTTACATTAGGGTTAGAGTTTCAAACTATGGTTTTACATTAGAGTTAGGGTTACAAACTAGGGTTTTACATTAGGGTTAGGGTTTCAAACTAGGGTTTTACATTAGGGTTAGGGTTTCAAACTATGGTTTTACATTAGGGTTAGGGTTTCAAACTAGGGTTTAACATTAGTGTTAAGGTTACAAACTAGGGTTTTACATTAGGGTTAGGGTTTCAAACTAGGGTTTCAAATTAGGGTTAGGGTTTCAAACTAGGGTTTCAAATTAGGGTTAGGGTTTTAAACTAGGGTTTTTCATTAGGGTTAGGGTTTCAAACTAGGGTTTTACATTAGGGTTAGGGTTTCAAACTAGGGTTTCTAATTAGGGTTAGGGTTTCAAACTAGGGTTTTATATTAGGGTTAGGGTTTCAAACTAGGGTTTCAAATTAGGGTTAGGGTTTCAAACAAGGGTTTTACATTAGGGTTAGGGTTTCAAACAAGGGTTTTACATTAGGGTTAGGGTTTCAAAACAGGGGTTTTAAATTAGGGTTAGGGTTTCAAACTTGGGTTTTACATTAGGTTTAGGGTTTCAAACTAGGGTTTCAAATTAGGGTTAGGGTTTCAAACTAGGGTTTCAAATTAGGGTTAGGGTTTTAAACTAGGGTTTTTCATTAGGGTTAGGGTTTCAAACTAGGGTTTTACATTAGGTTTAGGGTTTCAAACTAGGGTTTCAAATTAGGGTTAGGGTTTCAAACAAGGGTTTTACATTAGGGTTAGGGTTACAAACTAGGGTTTTACATTAGGGTTAGGGTTTCAAACTAGGGTTTTACATTAGGGTTAGGGTTTCAAACTATGGTTTTACATTAGGGTTAGGGTTTCAAACTAGGGTTTAACATTAGTGTTAAGGTTACAAACTAGGGTTTTACATTAGGGTTAGGGTTTCAAACTAGGGTTTCAAATTAGGGTTAGGGTTTCAAACTAGGGTTTCAAATTAGGGTTAGGGTTTTAAACTAGGGTTTTTCATTAGGGTTAGGGTTTCAAACTAGGGTTTTACATTAGGGTTAGGGTTTCAAACTAGGGTTTCTAATTAGGGTTAGGGTTTCAAACTAGGGTTTTATATTAGGGTTAGGGTTTCAAACTAGGGTTTCAAATTAGGGTTAGGGTTACAAACAAGGGGTTTTACATTAGGTTTAGGGTTTCAAACTAGGGTTTCAAATTAGGGTTAGGGTTACAAACAAGGGGTTTTACATTAGGTTTAGGGTTTCAAACTAGGGTTTTACATTAGGGTTAGGGTTTCAATCTCGGGTTTCAAACTAGGGTTAGGGTTTTCCAAACTAGGGCTTTACATTAGGGTTAGGGTTTAAAACTAGGGTTTCAAATTAGGCTTAGGGTTTCAATCTAGGGTTTTGTTTTAGGGTTAAGGTTTCAAACAAGGGTTTTACATTAAGGTTAGGGTTTCAAACTAGGGTTTTACATTAGGGTTAGAGTTTCAAACTAGGGTTTTACATTAGAGTTAGGGTTACAAACTAGGGTTTTACATTAGGGTTAGGGTTTCAAACTAGGGTTTTACATTAGGGTTAGGGTTTCAAACTATGGTTTTACATTAGGGTTAGGGTTTCAAACTAGGGTTTAACATTAGGGTTAGGGTTCCAAACTAGGGTTTTACATTAGTGTTAAGGTTACAAACTAGGGTTTTACATTAGGGTTAGGGTTTCAAACTAGGGTTTCAAATTAGGGTTAGGGTTTCAAACTAGGGTTTCAAATTAGGGTTAGGGTTTTAAACTAGGGTTTATCATTAGGGTTAGGGTTTCAAACTAGGGTTTTACATTAGGGTTAGGGTTTCAAACTAGGGTTTCTAATTAGGGTTAGGGTTTCAATCTAGGGTTTTATATTAGGGTTAGGGTTTCAAACTAGGGTTTCAAATTAGGGTTAGGGTTTCAAACAAGGGTTTTACATTAGGGTTAGGGTTTCAAACAAGGGTTTTACATTAGGGTTAGGGTTTCAAAACAGGAGTTTTAAATTAGGGTTAGGGTTTCAAACTTGGGTTTTACATTAGGTTTAGGGTTTCAAACTAGGGTTTCAAATTAGGGTTTGGGTTTCAAATTGAGGTTTTACATTAGGATTAGGGTTACAAACTAGGGTTTTACATTAGGGTTAGGGTTTCAAACTATGGTTTCAAATTAGGGTTAGAGTTTCAAACTAGGGTTTTACATTAGGGTTACTGCTTCAAACTAGGGTTTTACATTAGGGTTAGGGTTTCAAACTAGGGTTTCAAATTAGGGTTAGGGTTTCAAACTAGGGTTTCAAATTAGGGTTAGGGTTTAAAACTAGGGTTTATCATTAGGGTTAGGGTTTCAAACTAGGGTTTTACATTAGGGTTAGGGTTTCAAACTAGGGTTTCTAATTAGGGTTAGGGTTTCAAACTAGGGTTTTATATTAGGGTTAGGGTTTCAAACTAGGGTTTCAAATTAGGGTTAGGGTTTCAAACAATGGTTTTACATTAGGGTTAGGGTTTCAAACAAGGGTTTTACATTAGGGTTAGGGTTTCAAACTTGGGTTTTACATTAGGTTTAGGGTTTCAAACTAGGGTTTCAAATTAGGGTTTGGGTTTCAAATTGAGGTTTTACATTAGGATTAGGGTTACAAACTAGGGTTTTACATTAGGGTTAGGGTTTCAAATTATGGTTTCAAATTAGGTTTGGGGTTTCAAACTAGGGTTTTACATTAGTGTTAGGTTTTCAAACTAGGGTTTTACATTAGGGTTAGGGTTACAAACTAGGGTTTTACATTAAGGTTAGGGTTTCAAACTAGGGTTTAAATTTAGGGTTAGGGTTTCAAGCTAGGGTTTATTATTAGGGTTAGGGTTTCAAACTAGGGTTTTACATTAGGGTTAGGGTTTCAAATTAGGGTTTAACATTAGGGTTAGCGTTTCAAACTAGTGTTTTACATTTGGGTTATTGCTTCAAACTAGGGTTTTATATTAGGTTTAGGGTTTTAAACTATGGTTTCAAATTAGATTTGGGGTTTCAAACTAGGGTTTTACATTAGGGTTAGTGTTTCAAACTAGTGTTTTACATTAGGGTTAGTGCTTCAAACTAGGGTTTTACATTAGGGTTAGGGTTTCAAACTAGGGTTTTACATTAGCGTTAGGGTTTCAAACTAGGGTTTAACATTAGGGTTAGGGTTTCAAACTAGGGTTTCAAATTAGGGTTAGGGTTACAAACAAGGGGTTTTACATTAGGTTTAGGGTTTCAAACTAGGGTTTCAAATTAGGGTTAGGGTTACAAACAAGGGGTTTTACATTAGGTTTAGGGTTTCAAACTAGGGTTTTACATTAGGGTTAGGGTTTCAATCTCGGGTTTCAAACTAGGGTTAGGGTTTTCCAAACTAGGGCTTTACATTAGGGTTAGGGTTTAAAACTAGGGTTTCAAATTAGGCTTAGGGTTTCAATCTAGGGTTTTGTTTTAGGGTTAAGGTTTCAAACAAGGGTTTTACATTAGGGTCAGGGTTTCAAACTAGGGTTTTACATTAGGGTTAGAGTTTCAAACTATGGTTTTACATTAGAGTTAGGGTTACAAACTAGGGTTTTACATTAGGGTTAGGGTTTCAAACTAGGGTTTATCATTAGGGTTAGGGTTTCAAACTAGGGTTTTACCTTAGGGTTAGGGTTTCAAACTAGGGTTTAAATTTAGGGTTAGTGTTTCAAACTAGGGTTTATCATTAGGGTTAGGGTTTCAAACTAGGGTTTTACATTAGGATTGGGGTTTCAAATTAGGGTTTAACATTAGGGTTAGCGGTTCAAACTAGTGTTTTACATTAGGGTTAATGCTTCAAAATAGGGTTTTACATTAGGGTTAGGGTTTTAAACTATGGTTTCAAATTAGATTTGGGGTTTCAAACTAGGGTTTTACATTAGGGTTAGCGTTTCAAACTAGTGTTTTACATTAGGGTTAGTGCTTCAAACTAGGGTTTTACATTAGGGTTAGGGTTTTAAACTATGGTTTCAAATTAGATTTGGGGTTTCAAACTAGGGTTTTACATTAGGGTTAGAGTTTCAAACTAGGGTTTTACATTAGGATTAGGGTTTCAAATTAGGGTTTAACATTAGGGTTAGCGTTTCAAACTAGTGTTTTACATTAGGGTTAATGCTTCAAAATAGGGTTTTACATTAGGGTTAGGGTTTTAAACTATGGTTTCAAATTAGATTTGGGGTTTCAAACTAGGGTTTTACATTAGGGTTAGCGTTTCAAACTAGTGTTTTACATTAGGGTTAGTGCTTCAAACTAGGGTTTTACATTAGGGTTAATGCTTCAAACTAGGGTTTTACATTAGGGTTAGGGTTTCAAACTAGGGTTTTACATTAGGGTTAGGGTTACAAACTAGGGTTTTACATTAGGTTTAGGGTTTCAAACAAGGGTTTCAAATTAGGCTTAGGGTTTCAAACTAGGGTTTTACATTAGGGTTAGGGTTTCAAACAAGGGTTTTACATTAGGGTTTCAAACTAGGGTTTAACATTAGGGTTAGGGTTTCAAACTAGGGTTTTACATTAGGATTAGGGTTTCAAACTAGGGTTTTACATTAGGGTTAGGGTTTCAAACTAGGGTTTTACATTAGGGTTAGGGTTTCACACTAAGGTTTTACATTAGGGTTAGGGTTACAAACTAGGGTTTTACATTACGGTTAGGGTTTCAAACTAGGGTTTAACGTTAGGGTTAGGGTTTCAAACAAGGATTTTACATTAGGGTTAGGGTTTCAAACTAGGGTTTTACATTAGGGTTAGGGTTTCACACTAAGGTTTTACATTAGGGTTAGGGTTACAAACTAGGGTTTTACATTACGGTTAGGGTTTCAAACTAGGGTTTAACGTTAGGGTTAGGGTTTCAAACTAGGGTTTTACATTAGGGTTAATGCTTCAAACTAGGGTTTTACATTAGGGTTACGCTTTCAAACTAGGGTTTTACATTAGGGTTAGGGTTTCAAACTAGGGTTTCAAATTAGGGTTAGAGTTTCAAACTAGGGTTTTACATTAGGGTTACTGCTTCAAACTAGGGTTTTACATTAGGGTTAGGGTTTCAAACTAGGGTTTTACATTAGGGTTAGGGTTTCAAACTATGGTTTTACATTAGGGTTAGGGTTTCAAACTAGGGTTTAACATTAGGGTTAGGGTTCCAAACTAGGGTTTTACATTAGTGTTAAGGTTACAAACTAGGGTTTTACATTAGGGTTAGGGTTTCAAACTAGGGTTTCAAATTAGGGTTAGGGTTTCAAACTAGGGTTTCAAATTAGGGTTAGGGTTTTAAACTAGGGTTTATCATTAGGGTTAGGGTTTCAAACTAGGGTTTTACATTAGGGTTAGGGTTTCAAACTAGGGTTTCTAATTAGGATTAGGGTTTCAATCTAGGGTTTTATATTAGGGTTAGGGTTTCAAACTAGGGTTTCAAATTAGGGTTAGGGTTTCAAACAAGGGTTTTACATTAGGGTTAGGGTTTCAAACAAGGGTTTTACATTAGGGTTAGGGTTTCAAAACAGGGGTTTTAAATTAGGGTTAGGGTTTCAAACTTGGGTTTTACATTAGGTTTAGGGTTTCAAACTAGGGTTTCAAATTAGGGTTTGGGTTTCAAATTGAGGTTTTACATTAGGATTAGGGTTACAAACTAGGGTTTTACATTAGGGTTAGGGTTTCAAACTATGGTTTCAAATTAGGTTTGGGGTTTCAAACTAGGGTTTTACATTAGGGTTAGGGTTTCAAACTAGGGTTTTACATTAGGGTTAGGGTTTCAAAATAGGGTTTTACATTAGGGTTAGGGTTTCAAAATAGGGTTTAACATTAGGGTTAGGGTTTCAAACTAGGGTTTAAATTTAGGGTTAGTGTTTCAAACTAGGGTTTATCATTAGGGTTAGGGTTTCAAACTAGGGTTTTACCTTAGGGTTAGGGTTTCAAACTAGGGTTTAAATTTAGGGTTAGTGTTTCAAACTAGGGTTTATCATTAGGGTTAGGGTTTCAAACTAGGGTTTTACATTAGGATTAGGGTTTCAAATTAGGGTTTAACATTAGGGTTAGCGTTTCAAACTAGTGTTTTACATTAGGGTTAATGCTTCAAAATAGGGTTTTACATTAGGGTTAGGGTTTTAAACTATGGTTTCAAATTAGATTTGGGGTTTCAAACTAGGGTTTTACATTAGGGTTAGCGTTTCAAACTAGTGTTTTACATTAGGGTTAGTGCTTCAAACTAGGGTTTTACATTAGGGTTAATGCTTCAAACTAGGGTTTTACATTAGGGTTAGGGTTTCAAACTAGGGTTTCTAATTAGGGTTAGGGTTTCAAACTAGGGTTTTATATGAGGGTTAGGGTTTCAAACTAGGGTTTCAAATTAGGGTTAGGGTTTCAAACAATGGTTTTACATTAGGATTAGGGTTTCAAACAAGGGTTTTACATTAGGGTTAGGGTTTCAAACTTGGGTTTTACATTAGGTTTAGGGTTTCAAACTAGGGTTTCAAATTAGGGTTTGGGTTTCAAATTGAGGTTTTACATTAGGATTAGGGTTACAAACTAGGGTTTTACATTAGGGTTAGGGTTTCAAACTATGGTTTCAAATTAGGTTTGGGGTTTCAAACTAGGGTTTTACATTAGTGTTAGGTTTTCAAACTAGGGTTTTACATTAGGGTTAGGGTTACAAACTAGGGTTTTACATTAGGTTTAGGGTTTCAAACTAGGGTTTTACCTTAAGGTTAGGGTTTCAAACTAGGGTTTAAATTTAGGGTTAGGGTTTCAAACTAGGGTTTATTATTAGGGTTAGGGTTTCAAACTAGGGTTTTACATTAGGGTTAGGGTTTCAAATTAGGGTTTAACATTAGAGTTAGCGTTTCAAACTAGTGTTTTACATTTGGGTTATTGCTTCAAACTAGGGTTTTATATTAGGTTTAGGGTTTTAAACTATGGTTTCAAATTAGATTTGGGGTTTCAAACTAGGGTTTTACATTAGGGTTAGCGTTTCAAACTAGTGTTTTACATTAGGGTTAGTGCTTCAAACTAGGGTTTTACATTAGGGTTAGGGTTTCAAACTAGGGTTTTACATTAGCGTTAGGGTTTCAAACTAGGGTTTAACATTAGGGTTAGGGTTTCAAACTAGGGTTTCAAATTAGGGTTAGGGTTACAAACAAGGGGTTTTACATTAGGTTTAGGGTTTCAAACTAGGGTTTCAAATTAGGGTTAGGGTTACAAACAAGGGGTTTTACATTAGGTTTAGGGTTTCAAACTAGGGTTTTACATTAGGGTTAGGGTTTCAATCTCGGGTTTCAAACTAGGGTTAGGGTTTTCCAAACTAGGGCTTTACATTAGGGTTAGGGTTTAAAACTAGGGTTTCAAATTAGGCTTAGGGTTTCAATCTAGGGTTTTGTTTTAGGGTTAAGGTTTCAAACAAGGGTTTTACATTAGGGTTAGGGTTTCAAACTAGGGTTTTACATTAGGGTTAGAGTTTCAAACTAGGGTTTTACATTAGAGTTAGGGTTACAAACTAGGGTTTTACATTAGGGTTAGGGTTTCAAACTAGGGTTTTACATTAGGGTTAGGGTTTCAAACTATGGTTTTACATTAGGGTTAGGGTTTCAAACTAGGGTTTAACATTAGGGTTAGGGTTCCAAACTAGGGTTTTACATTAGTGTTAAGGTTACAAACTAGGGTTTTACATTAGGGTTAGGGTTTCAAACTAGGGTTTCAAATTAGGGTTAGGGTTTCAAACTAGGGTTTCAAATTAGGGTTAGGGTTTTAAACTAGGGTTTATCATTAGGGTTAGGGTTTCAAACTAGGGTTTTACATTAGGGTTAGGGTTTCAAACTAGGGTTTCTAATTAGGGTTAGGGTTTCAAACTAGGGTTTTATATTAGGGTTAGGGTTTCAAACTAGGGTTTCAAATTAGGGTTAGGGTTTCAAACAAGGGTTTTACATTAGGGTTAGGGTTTCAAACAAGGGTTTTACATTAGGGTTAGGGTTTCAAAACAGGAGTTTTAAATTAGGGTTAGGGTTTCAAACTTGGGTTTTACATTAGGTTTAGGGTTTCAAACTAGGGTTTCAAATTAGGGTTTGGGTTTCAAATTGAGGTTTTACATTAGGATTAGGGTTACAAACTAGGGTTTTACATTAGGGTTAGGGTTTCAAACTATGGTTTCAAATTAGGGTTAGAGTTTCAAACTAGGGTTTTACATTAGGGTTACTGCTTCAAACTAGGGTTTTACATTAGGGTTAGGGTTTCAAACTAGGGTTTCAAATTAGGGTTAGGGTTTCAAACTAGGGTTTCAAATTAGGGTTAGGGTTTTAAACTAGGGTTTATCATTAGGGTTAGGGTTTCAAACTAGGGTTTTACATTAGGGTTAGGGTTTCAAACTAGGGTTTCTAATTAGGGTTAGGGTTTCAAACTAGGGTTTTATATTAGGGTTAGGGTTTCAAACTAGGGTTTCAAATTAGGGTTAGGGTTTCAAACAATGGTTTTACATTAGGGTTAGGGTTTCAAACAAGGGTTTTACATTAGGGTTAGGGTTTCAAACTTGGGTTTTACATTAGGTTTAGGGTTTCATACTAGGGTTTCAAATTAGGGTTTGGGTTTCAAATTGAGGTTTTACATTAGGATTAGGGTTACAAACTAGGGTTTTACATTAGGGTTAGGGTTTCAAATTATGGTTTCAAATTAGGTTTGGGGTTTCAAACTAGGGTTTTACATTAGTGTTAGGTTTTCAAACTAGGGTTTTACATTAGGGTTAGGGTTACAAACTAGGGTTTTACATTAAGGTTAGGGTTTCAAACTAGGGTTTAAATTTAGGGTTAGGGTTTCAAGCTAGGGTTTATTATTAGGGTTAGGGTTTCAAACTAGGGTTTTACATTAGGGTTAGGGTTTCAAATTAGGGTTTAACATTAGGGTTA
Source organism: Vanacampus margaritifer (assembly GCF_051991255.1). NCBI lineage: Eukaryota > Metazoa > Chordata > Actinopteri > Syngnathiformes > Syngnathidae > Vanacampus > Vanacampus margaritifer. The sequence continues at coordinate 1,070,737 of NW_027520739.1, read as the reverse complement.
GCGTTTCAAACTAGTGTTTTACATTTGGGTTATTGCTTCAAACTAGGGTTTTATATTAGGTTTAGGGTTTTAAACTATGGTTTCAAATTAGATTTGGGGTTTCAAACTAGGGTTTTACATTAGGGTTAGCGTTTCAAACTAGTGTTTTACATTAGGGTTAGTGCTTCAAACTAGGGTTTTACATTAGGGTTAGGGTTTCAAACTAGGGTTTTACATTAGCGTTAGGGTTTCAAACTAGGGTTTAACATTAGGGTTAGGGTTTCAAACTAGGGTTTCAAATTAGGGTTAGGGTTACAAACAAGGGGTTTTACATTAGGTTTAGGGTTTCAAACTAGGGTTTCAAATTAGGGTTAGGGTTACAAACAAGGGGTTTTACATTAGGTTTAGGGTTTCAAACTAGGGTTTTACATTAGGGTTAGGGTTTCAATCTCGGGTTTCAAACTAGGGTTAGGGTTTTCCAAACTAGGGCTTTACATTAGGGTTAGGGTTTAAAACTAGGGTTTCAAATTAGGCTTAGGGTTTCAATCTAGGGTTTTGTTTTAGGGTTAAGGTTTCAAACAAGGGTTTTACATTAGGGTCAGGGTTTCAAACTAGGGTTTTACATTAGGGTTAGAGTTTCAAACTATGGTTTTACATTAGAGTTAGGGTTACAAACTAGGGTTTTACATTAGGGTTAGGGTTTCAAACTAGGGTTTTACATTAGGGTTAGGGTTTCAAACTATGGTTTTACATTAGGGTTAGGGTTTCAAACTAGGGTTTAACATTAGTGTTAAGGTTACAAACTAGGGTTTTACATTAGGGTTAGGGTTTCAAACTAGGGTTTCAAATTAGGGTTAGGGTTTCAAACTAGGGTTTCAAATTAGGGTTAGGGTTTTAAACTAGGGTTTTTCATTAGGGTTAGGGTTTCAAACTAGGGTTTTACATTAGGGTTAGGGTTTCAAACTAGGGTTTCTAATTAGGGTTAGGGTTTCAAACTAGGGTTTTATATTAGGGTTAGGGTTTCAAACTAGGGTTTCAAATTAGGGTTAGGGTTTCAAACAAGGGTTTTACATTAGGGTTAGGGTTTCAAACAAGGGTTTTACATTAGGGTTAGGGTTTCAAAACAGGGGTTTTAAATTAGGGTTAGGGTTTCAAACTTGGGTTTTACATTAGGTTTAGGGTTTCAAACTAGGGTTTCAAATTAGGGTTTGGGTTTCAAATTGAGGTTTTACATTAGGATTAGGGTTACAAACTAGGGTTTTACATTAGGGTTAGGGTTTCAAACTATGGTTTCAAATTAGGTTTGGGGTTTCAAACTAGGGTTTTACATTAGGGTTAGGGTTTCAAACTAGGGTTTTACATTAGGGTTAGGGTTTCAAAATAGGGTTTTACATTAGGGTTAGGGTTTCAAAATAGGGTTTAACATTAGGGTTAGGGTTTCAAACTAGGGTTTAAATTTAGGGTTAGTGTTTCAAACTAGGGTTTATCATTAGGGTTAGGGTTTCAAACTAGGGTTTTACCTTAGGGTTAGGGTTTCAAACTAGGGTTTAAATTTAGGGTTAGTGTTTCAAACTAGGGTTTATCATTAGGGTTAGGGTTTCAAACTAGGGTTTTACATTAGGATTGGGGTTTCAAATTAGGGTTTAACATTAGGGTTAGCGGTTCAAACTAGTGTTTTACATTAGGGTTAATGCTTCAAAATAGGGTTTTACATTAGGGTTAGGGTTTTAAACTATGGTTTCAAATTAGATTTGGGGTTTCAAACTAGGGTTTTACATTAGGGTTAGCGTTTCAAACTAGTGTTTTACATTAGGGTTAGTGCTTCAAACTAGGGTTTTACATTAGGGTTAGGGTTTTAAACTATGGTTTCAAATTAGATTTGGGGTTTCAAACTAGGGTTTTACATTAGGGTTAGAGTTTCAAACTAGGGTTTTACATTAGGATTAGGGTTTCAAATTAGGGTTTAACATTAGGGTTAGCGTTTCAAACTAGTGTTTTACATTAGGGTTAATGCTTCAAAATAGGGTTTTACATTAGGGTTAGGGTTTTAAACTATGGTTTCAAATTAGATTTGGGGTTTCAAACTAGGGTTTTACCATAGGGTTAGCGTTTCAAACTAGTGTTTTACATTAGGGTTAGTGCTTCAAACTAGGGTTTTACATTAGGGTTAATGCTTCAAACTAGGGTTTTACATTAGGGTTAGGGTTTCAAACTAGGGTTTTACATTAGGGTTAGGGTTACAAACTAGGGTTTTACATTAGGTTTAGGGTTTCAAACAAGGGTTTCAAATTAGGCTTAGGGTTTCAAACTAGGGTTTTACATTAGGGTTAGGGTTTCAAACAAGGGTTTTACATTAGGGTTTCAAACTAGGGTTTAACATTAGGGTTAGGGTTTCAAACTAGGGTTTTACATTAGGATTAGGGTTTCAAACTAGGGTTTTACATTAGGGTTAGGGTTTCAAACTAGGGTTTTACATTAGGGTTAGGGTTTCACACTAAGGTTTTACTTTAGGGTTAGGGTTACAAACTAGGGTTTTACATTACGGTTAGGGTTTCAAACTAGGGTTTAACGTTAGGGTTAGGGTTTCAAACAAGGATTTTACATTAGGGTTAGGGTTTCAAACTAGGGTTTTACATTAGGGTTAGGGTTTCACACTAAGGTTTTACATTAGGGTTAGGGTTACAAACTAGGGTTTTACATTACGGTTAGGGTTTCAAACTAGGGTTTAACGTTAGGGTTAGGGTTTCAAACTAGGGTTTTACATTAGGGTTAATGCTTCAAACTAGGGTTTTACATTAGGGTTACGCTTTCAAACTAGGGTTTTACATTAGGGTTAGGGTTTCAAACTAGGGTTTCAAATTAGGGTTAGAGTTTCAAACTAGGGTTTTACATTAGGGTTACTGCTTCAAACTAGGGTTTTACATTAGGGTTAGGGTTTCAAACTAGGGTTTCAAATTAGGGTTAGGGTTTCAAACTAGGGTTTCAAATTAGGGTTAGGGTTTTAAACTAGGGTTTATCATTAGGGTTAGGGTTTCAAACTAGGGTTTTACATTAGGGTTAGGGTTTCAAACTAGGGTTTCTAATTAGGGTTAGGGTTTCAAACTAGGGTTTTATATGAGGGTTAGGGTTTCAAACTAGGGTTTCAAATTAGGGTTAGGGTTTCAAACAATGGTTTTACATTAGGATTAGGGTTACAAACTAGGGTTTTACATTAGGGTTAGGGTTTCAAACTATGGTTTCAAATTAGGTTTGGGGTTTCAAACTAGGGTTTTACATTAGTGTTAGGTTTTCAAACTAGGGTTTTACATTAGGGTTAGGGTTACAAACTAGGGTTTTACATTAGGTTTAGGGTTTCAAACTAGGGTTTTACCTTAAGGTTAGGGTTTCAAACTAGGGTTTAAATTTAGGGTTAGGGTTTCAAACTAGGTTTTATTATTAGGGTTAGGGTTTCAAACTAGGGTTTTACATTAGGGTTAGGGTTTCAAATTAGGGTTTAACATTAGGGTTAGCGTTTCAAACTAGGGTTTTATATTAGGTTTAGGGTTTTAAACTATGGTTTCAAATTAGATTTGGGGTTTCAAACTAGGGTTTTACATTAGGGTTAGCGTTTCAAACTAGTGTTTTACATTAGGGTTAGTGCTTCAAACTAGGGTTTTACATTAGGGTTAGGGTTTCAAACTAGGGTTTTACATTAGCGTTAGGGTTTCAAACTAGGGTTTAACATTAGTGTTAGGTTTTCAAACTAGGGTTTCAAATTAGGGTTAGGGTTACAAACAAGGGGTTTTACATTAGGTTTAGGGTTTCAAACTAGGGTTTCAAATTAGGGTTAGGGTTACAAACAAGGGGTTTTACATTAGGTTTAGGGTTTCAAACTCGGGTTTTACATTAGGGTTAGGGTTTCAATCTCGGGTTTCAAACTAGGGTTAGGGTTTTCCAAACTAGGGCTTTACATTAGGGTTAGGGTTTAAAACTAGGGTTTCAAATTAGGCTTAGTGTTTCAATCTAGGGTTTTGTTTTAGGGTTAAGGTTTCAAACAAGGGTTTTACATTAGGGTTAGGGTTTCAAACTAGGGTTTTACATTAGGGTTAGAGTTTCAAACTAGGGTTTTACATTAGAGTTAGGGTTACAAACTAGGGTTTTACATTAGGGTTAGGGTTTCAAACTAGGGTTTTACATTAGGGTTAGGGTTTCAAACTATGGTTTTACATTAGGGTTAGGGTTTCAAACTAGGGTTTAACATTAGGGTTAGGGTTCCAAACTAGGGTTTTACATTAGTGTTAAGGTTACAAACTAGGGTTTTACATTAGGGTTAGGGTTTCAAACTAGGGTTTCAAATTAGGGTTAGGGTTTCAAACTAGGGTTTCTAATTAGGGTTAGGGTTTCAATCTAGGGTTTTATATTAGGGTTAGGGTTTCAAACTAGGGTTTCAAATTAGGGTTAGGGTTTCAAACAAGGGTTTTACATTAGGGTTAGGGTTTCAAACAAGGGTTTTACATTAGGGTTAGGGTTTCAAAACAGGGGTTTTAAATTAGGGTTAGGGTTTCAAACTTGGGTTTTACATTAGGTTTAGGGTTTCAAACTAGGGTTTCAAATTAGGGTTTGGGTTTCAAATTGAGGTTTTACATTAGGATTAGGGTTACAAACGAGGGTTTTACATTAGGGTTAGGGTTTCAAACTATGGTTTCAAATTAGGTTTGGGGTTTCAAACTAGGGTTTTACATTAGGGTTAGGGTTTCAAACTAGGGTTTTACATTAGGGTTAGGGTTTCAAAATAGGGTTTTACATTAGGGTTAGGGTTTCAAAATAGGGTTTAACATTAGGGTTAGGGTTTCAAACTAGGGTTTAAATTTAGGGTTAGTGTTTCAAACTAGGGTTTATCATTAGGGTTAGGGTTTCAAACTAGGGTTTTACCTTAGGGTTAGGGTTTCAAACTAGGGTTTAAATTTAGGGTTAGTGTTTCAAACTAGGGTTTATCATTAGGGTTAGGGTTTCAAACTTGGGTTTTACATTAGGATTAGGGTTTCAAATTAGGGTTTAACATTAGGGTTAGCGTTTCAAACTAGTGTTTTACATTAGGGTTAATGCTTCAAAATAGGGTTTTACATTAGGGTTAGGGTTTTAAACTATGGTTTCAAATTAGATTTGGGGTTTCAAACTAGGGTTTTACATTAGGGTTAGCGTTTCAAACCAGTGTTTTACATTAGGGTTAGTGCTTCAAACTAGGGTTTTACATTAGGGTTAATGCTTCAAACTAGGGTTTTACATTAGGGTTAGGGTTTCAAACTAGGGTTTCTAATTAGGGTTAGGGTTTCAAACTAGGGTTTTATATGAGGGTTAGGGTTTCAAACTAGGGTTTCAAATTAGGGTTAGGGTTTCAAACAATGGTTTTACATTAGGATTAGGGTTTCAAACAAGGGTTTTACATTAGGGTTAGGGTTTCAAACTTGGGTTTTACATTAGGTTTAGGGTTTCAAACTAGGGTTTCAAATTAGGGTTTGGGTTTCAAATTGAGGTTTTACATTAGGATTAGGGTTACAAACTAGGGTTTTACATTAGGGTTAGGGTTTCAAACTATGGTTTCAAATTAGGTTTGGGGTTTCAAACTAGGGTTTTACATTAGTGTTAGGTTTTCAAACTAGGGTTTTACATTAGGGTTAGGGTTACAAACTAGGGTTTTACATTAGGTTTAGGGTTTCAAACTAGGGTTTTACCTTAAGGTTAGGGTTTCAAACTAGGGTTTAAATTTAGGGTTAGGGTTTCAAACTAGGGTTTATTATTAGGGTTAGGGTTTCAAACTAGGGTTTTACATTAGGGTTAGGGTTTCAAATTAGGGTTTAACATTAGGGTTAGCGTTTCAAACTAGTGTTTTACATTTGGGTTATTGCTTCAAACTAGGGTTTTATATTAGGTTTAGGGTTTTAAACTATGGTTTCAAATTAGATTTGGGGTTTCAAACTAGGGTTTTACATTAGGGTTAGCGTTTCAAACTAGTGTTTTACATTAGGGTTAGTGCTTCAAACTAGGGTTTTACATTAGGGTTAGGGTTTCAAACTAGGGTTTTACATTAGCGTTAGGGTTTCAAACTAGGGTTTAACATTAGGGTTAGGGTTTCAAACTAGGGTTTCAAATTAGGGTTAGGGTTACAAACAAGGGGTTTTACATTAGGTTTAGGGTTTCAAACTAGGGTTTCAAATTAGGGTTAGGGTTACAAACAAGGGGTTTTACATTAGGTTTAGGGTTTCAAACTAGGGTTTTACATTAGGGTTAGGGTTTCAATCTCGGGTTTCAAACTAGGGTTAGGGTTTTCCAAACTAGGGCTTTACATTAGGGTTAGGGTTTAAAACTAGGGTTTCAAATTAGGCTTAGGGTTTCAATCTAGGGTTTTGTTTTAGGGTTAAGGTTTCAAACAAGGGTTTTACATTAGGGTTAGGGTTTCAAACTAGGGTTTTACATTAGGGTTAGAGTTTCAAACTAGGGTTTTACATTAGAGTTAGGGTTACAAACTAGGGTTTTACATTAGGGTTAGGGTTTCAAACTAGGGTTTTACATTAGGGTTAGGGTTTCAAACTATGGTTTTACATTAGGGTTAGGGTTTCAAACTAGGGTTTAATATTAGGGTTAGGGTTCCAAACTAGGGTTTTACATTAGTGTTAAGGTTACAAACTAGGGTTTTACATTAGGGTTAGGGTTTCAAACTAGGGTTTCAAATTAGGGTTAGGGTTTCAAACTAGGGTTTCAAATTAGGGTTAGGGTTTTAAACTAGGGTTTATCATTAGGGTTAGGGTTTCAAACTAGGGTTTTACATTAGGGTTAGGGTTTCAAACTAGGGTTTCTAATTAGGGTTAGGGTTTCAAACTAGGGTTTTATATTAGGGTTAGGGTTTCAAACTAGGGTTTCAAATTAGGGTTAGGGTTTCAAACAAGGGTTTTACATTAGGGTTAGGGTTTCAAACAAGGGTTTTACATTAGGTTTAGGGTTTCAAACTAGGGTTTTACCTTAAGGTTAGGGTTTCAAACTAGGGTTTAAATTTAGGGTTAGGGTTTCAAACTAGGGTTTATTATTAGGGTTAGGGTTTCAAACTAGGGTTTTACATTAGGGTTAGGGTTTCAAATTAGGGTTTAACATTAGGGTTAGCGTTTCAAACTAGTGTTTTACATTTGGGTTATTGCTTCAAACTAGGGTTTTATATTAGGTTTAGGGTTTTAAACTATGGTTTCAAATTAGATTTGGGGTTTCAAACTAGGGTTTTACATTAGGGTTAGCGTTTCAAACTAGTGTTTTACATTAGGGTTAGTGCTTCAAACTAGGGTTTTACATTAGGGTTAGGGTTTCAAACTAGGGTTTTACATTAGCGTTAGGGTTTCAAACTAGGGTTTAACATTAGGGTTAGGGTTTCAAACTAGGGTTTCAAATTAGGGTTAGGGTTACAAACAAGGGGTTTTACATTAGGTTTAGGGTTTCAAACTAGGGTTTCAAATTAGGGTTAGGGTTACAAACAAGGGGTTTTACATTAGGTTTAGGGTTTCAAACTAGGGTTTTACATTAGGGTTAGGGTTTCAATCTCGGGTTTCAAACTAGGGTTAGGGTTTTCCAAACTAGGGCTTTACATTAGGGTTAGGGTTTAAAACTAGGGTTTCAAATTAGGCTTAGGGTTTCAATCTAGGGTTTTGTTTTAGGGTTAAGGTTTCAAACAAGGGTTTTACATTAGGGCTAGGGTTTCAAACTAGGGTTTTACATTAGGGTTAGAGTTTCAAACTAGGGTTTTACATTAGAGTTAGGGTTACAACCTAGGGTTTTACATTAGGGTTAGGGTTTCAAACTAGGGTTTTACATTAGGGTTAGGGTTTCAAACTATGGTTTTACATTAGGGTTAGGGTTTCAAACTAGGGTTTAACATTAGGGTTAGGGTTCCAAACTAGGGTTTTACATTAGTGTTAAGGTTACAAACTAGGGTTTTACATTAGGGTTAGGGTTTCAAACTAGGGTTTCAAATTAGGGTTAGGGTTTCAAACTAGGGTTTCAAATTAGGGTTAGGGTTTTAAACTAGGGTTTATCATTAGGGTTAGGGTTTCAAACTAGGGTTTTACATTAGGGTTAGGGTTTCAAACTAGGGTTTCTAATTAGGGTTAGGGTTTCAAACTAGGGTTTTATATTAGGGTTAGGGTTTCAAACTAGGGTTTCAAATTAGGGTTAGGGTTTCAAACAAGGGTTTTACATTAGGGTTAAGGTTTCAAACAAGGGTTTTACATTAGGGTTAGGGTTTCAAAACAGGGGTTTTAAATTAGGGTTAGGGTTTCAAACTTGGGTTTTACATTAGGTTTAGGGTTTCAAACTAGGGTTTCAAATTAGGGTTTGGGTTTCAAATTGAGGTTTTACATTAGGATTAGGGTTACAAACTAGGGTTTTACATTAGGGTTAGGGTTTCAAACTATGGTTTCAAATTAGGGTTAGAGTTTCAAACTAGGGTTTTACATTAGGGTTACTGCTTCAAACTAGGGTTTTACATTAGGGTTAGGGTTTCAAACTAGGGTTTCAAATTAGGGTTAGGGTTTCAAACTAGGGTTTCAAATTAGGGTTAGGGTTTTAAACTAGGTTTTATCATTAGGGTTAGGGTTTCAAACTAGGGTTTTACATTAGGGTTAGGGTTTCAAACTAGGGTTTCTAATTAGGGTTAGGGTTTCAAACTAGGGTTTTATATTAGGGTTAGGGTTTCAAACTAGGGTTTCAAATTAGGGTTAGGGTTTCAAACAATGGTTTTACATTAGGGTTAGGGTTTCAAACAAGGGTTTTACATTAGGGTTAGGGTTTCAAACTTGGGTTTTACATTAGGTTTAGGGTTTCAAACTAGGGTTTCAAATTAGGGTTTGGGTTTCAAATTGAGGTTTTACATTAGGATTAGGGTTACAAACTAGGGTTTTACATTAGGGTTAGGGTTTCAAATTATGGTTTCAAATTAGGTTTGGGGTTTCAAACTAGGGTTTTACATTAGTGTTAGGTTTTCAAACTAGGGTTTTACATTAGGGTTAGGGTTACAAACTAGGGTTTTACATTAAGGTTAGGGTTTCAAACTAGGGTTTAAATTTAGGGTTAGGGTTTCAAGCTAGGGTTTATTATTAGGGTTAGGGTTTCAAACTAGGGTTTTACATTAGGGTTAGGGTTTCAAATTAGGGTTTAACATTAGGGTTAGCGTTTCAAACTAGTGTTTTACATTTGGGTTATTGCTTCAAACTAGGGTTTTATATTAGGTTTAGGGTTTTAAACTATGGTTTCAAATTAGATTTGGGGTTTCAAACTAGGGTTTTACATTAGGGTTAGCGTTTCAAACTAGGGTTTTACATTAGGGTTAGAGTTTCAAACTAGGGTTTTACATTAGAGTTAGGGTTACAAACTAGGGTTTTACATTAGGGTTAGGGTTTCAAACTAGGGTTTTACATTAGGGTTAGGGTTTCAAACTATGGTTTTACATTAGGGTTAGGGTTTCAAACTAGGGTTTAACATTAGGGTTAGGGTTCCAAACTAGGGTTTTACATTAGTGTTAAGGTTACAAACTAGGGTTTTACATTAGGGTTAGGGTTTCAAACTAGGGTTTCAAATTAGGGTTAGGGTTTCAAACTAGGGTTTCAAATTAGGGTTAGGGTTTTAAACTAGGGTTTATCATTAGGGTTAGGGTTTCAAACTAGGGTTTTACATTAGGGTTAGGGTTTCAAACTAGGGTTTCTAATTAGGGTTAGGGTTTCAAACTAGGGTTTTATATTAGGGTTAGGGTTTCAAACTAGGGTTTCAAATTAGGGTTAGGGTTTCAAACAAGGGTTTTACATTAGGGTTAGGGTTTCAAACAAGGGTTTTACATTAGGTTTAGGGTTTCAAACTAGGGTTTTACCTTAAGGTTAGGGTTTCAAACTAGGGTTTAAATTTAGGGTTAGGGTTTCAAACTAGGGTTTATTATTAGGGTTAGGGTTTCAAACTAGGGTTTTACATTAGGGTTAGGGTTTCAAATTAGGGTTTAACATTAGGGTTAGCGTTTCAAACTAGTGTTTTACATTTGGGTTATTGCTTCAAACTAGGGTTTTATATTAGGTTTAGGGTTTTAAACTATGGTTTCAAATTAGATTTGGGGTTTCAAACTAGGGTTTTACATTAGGGTTAGCGTTTCAAACTAGTGTTTTACATTAGGGTTAGTGCTTCAAACTAGGGTTTTACATTAGGGTTAGGGTTTCAAACTAGGGTTTTACATTAGTGTTAGGGTTTCAAACTAGGGTTTAACATTAGGGTTAGGGTTTCAAACTAGGGTTTCAAATTAGGGTTAGGATTACAAACAAGGGGTTTTACATTAGGTTTAGGGTTTCAAACTAGGGTTTCAAATTAGGGTTAGGGTTACAAACAAGGGGTTTTACATTAGGTTTAGGGTTTCAAACTAGGGTTTTACATTAGGGTTAGGGTTTCAATCTCGGGTTTCAAACTAGGGTTAGGGTTTTCCAAACTAGGGCTTTACATTAGGGTTAGGGTTTAAAACTAGGGTTTCAAATTAGGCTTAGGGTTTCAATCTAGGGTTTTGTTTTAGGGTTAAGGTTTCAAACAAGGGTTTTACATTAGGGCTAGGGTTTCAAACTAGGGTTTTACATTAGGGTTAGAGTTTCAAACTAGGGTTTTACATTAGAGTTAGGGTTACAAACTAGGGTTTTACATTAGGGTTAGGGTTTCAAACTAGGGTTTTACATTAGGGTTAGGGTTTCAAACTATGGTTTTACATTAGGGTTAGGGTTTCAAACTAGGGTTTAACATTAGGGTTAGGGTTCCAAACTAGGGTTTTACATTAGTGTTAAGGTTACAAACTAGGGTTTTACATTAGGGTTAGGGTTTCAAACTAGGGTTTCAAATTAGGGTTAGGGTTTCAAACTAGGGTTTCAAATTAGGGTTAGGGTTTTAAACTAGGGTTTATCATTAGGGTTAGGGTTTCAAACTAGGGTTTTACATTAGGGTTAGGGTTTCAAACTAGGGTTTCTAATTAGGGTTAGGGTTTCAAACTAGGGTTTTATATTAGGGTTAGGGTTTCAAACTAGGGTTTCAAATTAGGGTTAGGGTTTCAAACAAGGGTTTTACATTAGGGTTAGGGTTTCAAACAAGGGTTTTACATTAGGGTTAGGGTTTCAAAACAGGGGTTTTAAATTAGGGTTAGGGTTTCAAACTTGGGTTTTACATTAGGTTTAGGGTTTCAAACTAGGGTTTCAAATTAGGGTTTGGGTTTCAAATTGAGGTTTTACATTAGGATTAGGGTTACAAACTAGGGTTTTACATTAGGGTTAGGGTTTCAAACTATGGTTTCAAATTAGCGTTAGAGTTTCAAACTAGGGTTTTACATTAGGGTTACTGCTTCAAAAAAGGGTTTTACATTAGGGTTAGGGTTTCAAACTAGGGTTTCAAATTAGGGTTAGGGTTTCAAACTAGGGTTTCAAATTAGGGTTAGGGTTTTAAACTAGGTTTTATCATTAGGGTTAGGGTTTCAAACTAGGGTTTTACATTAGGGTTAGGGTTTCAAACTAGGGTTTCTAATTAGGGTTAGGGTTTCAAACTAGGGTTTTATATTAGGGTTAGGGTTTCAAACTAGGGTTTCAAATTAGGGTTAGGGTTTCAAACAATGGTTTTACATTAGGGTTAGGGTTTCAAACAAGGGTTTTACATTAGGGTTAGGGTTTCAAACTTGGGTTTTACATTAGGTTTAGGGTTTCAAACTAGGGTTTCAAATTAGGGTTTGGGTTTCAAATTGAGGTTTTACATTAGGATTAGGGTTACAAACTAGGGTTTTACATTAGGGTTAGGGTTTCAAATTATGGTTTCAAATTAGGTTTGGGGTTTCAAACTAGGGTTTTACATTAGTGTTAGGTTTTCAAACTAGGGTTTTACATTAGGGTTAGGGTTACAAACTAGGGTTTTACATTAAGGTTAGGGTTTCAAACTAGGGTTTAAATTTAGGGTTAGGGTTTCAAGCTAGGGTTTATTATTAGGGTTAGGGTTTCAAACTAGGGTTTTACATTAGGGTTAGGGTTTCAAATTAGGGTTTAACATTAGGGTTAGCGTTTCAAACTAGTGTTTTACATTTGGGTTATTGCTTCAAACTAGGGTTTTATATTAGGTTTAGGGTTTTAAACTATGGTTTCAAATTAGATTTGGGGTTTCAAACTAGGGTTTTACATTAGGGTTAGCGTTTCAAACTAGTGTTTTACATTAGGGTTAGTGCTTCAAACTAGGGTTTTACATTAGGGTTAGGGTTTCAAACTAGGGTTTTACATTAGCGTTAGGGTTTCAAACTAGGGTTTAACATTAGGGTTAGGGTTTCAAACTAGGGTTTCAAATTAGGGTTAGGGTTACAAACAAGGGGTTTTACATTAGGTTTAGGGTTTCAAACTAGGGTTTCAAATTAGGGTTGGGGTTACAAACAAGGGGTTTTACATTAGGTTTAGGGTTTCAAACTAGGGTTTTACATTAGGGTTAGGGTTTCAATCTCGGGTTTCAAACTAGGGTTAGGGTTTTCCAAACTAGGGCTTTACATTAGGGTTAGGGTTTAAAACTAGGGTTTCAAATTAGGCTTAGGGTTTCAATCTAGGGTTTTGTTTTAGGGTTAAGGTTTCAAACAAGGGTTTTACATTAGGGTTAGGGTTTCAAACTAGGGTTTTACATTAGGGTTAGAGTTTCAAACTATGGTTTTACATTAGAGTTAGGGTTACAAACTAGGGTTTTACATTAGGGTTAGGGTTTCAAACTAGGGTTTTACATTAGGGTTAGGGTTTCAAACTATGGTTTTACATTAGGGTTAGGGTTTCAAACTAGGGTTTAACATTAGTGTTAAGGTTACAAACTAGGGTTTTACATTAGGGTTAGGGTTTCAAACTAGGGTTTCAAATTAGGGTTAGGGTTTCAAACTAGGGTTTCAAATTAGGGTTAGGGTTTTAAACTAGGGTTTTTCATTAGGGTTAGGGTTTCAAACTAGGGTTTTACATTAGGGTTAGGGTTTCAAACTAGGGTTTCTAATTAGGGTTAGGGTTTCAAACTAGGGTTTTATATTAGGGTTAGGGTTTCAAACTAGGGTTTCAAATTAGGGTTAGGGTTTCAAACAAGGGTTTTACATTAGGGTTAGGGTTTCAAACAAGGGTTTTACATTAGGGTTAGGGTTTCAAAACAGGGGTTTTAAAGTAGGGTTAGGGTTTCAAACTTGGGTTTTACATTAGGTTTAGGGTTTCAAACTAGGGTTTCAAATTAGGGTTTGGGTTTCAAATTGAGGTTTTACATTAGGATTAGGGTTACAAACTAGGGTTTTACATTAGGGTTAGGGTTTCAAACTATGGTTTCAAATTAGGTTTGGGGTTTCAAACTAGGGTTTTACATTAGGGTTAGGGTTTCAAACTAGGGTTTTACATTAGGGTTAGGGTTTCAAAATAGGGTTTTACATTAGGGTTAGGGTTTCAAAATAGGGTTTAACATTAGGGTTAGGGTTTCAAACTAGGGTTTAAATTTAGGGTTAGTGTTTCAAACTAGGGTTTATCATTAGGGTTAGGGTTTCAAACTAGGGTTTTACCTTAGGGTTAGGGTTTCAAACTAGGGTTTAAATTTAGGGTTAGTGTTTCAAACTAGGGTTTATCATTAGGGTTAGGGTTTCAAACTAGGGTTTTACATTAGGATTAGGGTTTCAAATTAGGGTTTAACATTAGGGTTAGCGTTTCAAACTAGTGTTTTACATTAGGGTTAATGCTTCAAAATAGGGTTTTACATTAGGGTTAGGGTTTTAAACTATGGTTTCAAATTAGATTTGGGGTTTCAAACTAGGGTTTTACATTAGGGTTAGCGTTTCAAACTAGTGTTTTACATTAGGGTTAGTGCTTCAAACTAGGGTTTTACATTAGGGTTAGGGTTTTAAACTATGGTTTCAAATTAGATTTGGGGTTTCAAACTAGGGTTTTACATTAGGGTTAGAGTTTCAAACTAGGGTTTTACATTAGGATTAGGGTTTCAAACTAGGGTTTTACATTAGGGTTAGGGTTTCAAACTAGGGTTTTACATTAGGGTTAGGGTTTCAAAATAGGGTTTTACATTAGGGTTAGGGTTTCAAAATAGGGTTTAACATTAGGGTTAGGGTTTCAAACTAGGGTTTAAATTTAGGGTTAGTGTTTCAAACTAGGGTTTATCATTAGGGTTAGGGTTTCAAACTAGGGTTTTACCTTAGGGTTAGGGTTTCAAACTAGGGTTTAAATTTAGGGTTAGTGTTTCAAACTAGGGTTTATCATTAGGGTTAGGGTTTCAAACTAGGGTTTTACATTAGGATTAGGGTTTCAAATTAGGGTTTAACATTAGGGTTAGCGTTTCAAACTAGTGTTTTACATTAGGGTTAATGCTTCAAAATAGGGTTTTACATTAGGGTTAGGGTTTTAAACTATGGTTTCAAATTAGATTTGGGGTTTCAAACTAGGGTTTTACATTAGGGTTAGCGTTTCAAACTAGTGTTTTACATTAGGGTTAGTGCTTCAAACTAGGGTTTTACATTAGGGTTAGGGTTTTAAACTATGGTTTCAAATTAGATTTGGTGTTTCAAACTAGGGTTTTACATTAGGGTTAGAGTTTCAAACTAGGGTTTTACATTAGGATTAGGGTTTCAAATTAGGGTTTAACATTAGGGTTAGCGTTTCAAACTAGTGTTTTACATTAGGGTTAATGCTTCAAAATAGGGTTTTACATTAGGGTTAGGGTTTTAAACTATGGTTTCAAATTAGATTTGGGGTTTCAAACTAGGGTTTTACATTAGGGTTAGCGTTTCAAACTAGTGTTTTACATTAGGGTTAGTGCTTCAAACTAGGGTTTTACATTAGGGTTAATGCTTCAAACTAGGGTTTTACATTAGGGTTAGGGTTTCAAACTAGGGTTTTACATTAGGGTTAGGGTTACAAACTAGGGTTTTACATTAGGTTTAGGGTTTCAAACAAGGGTTTCAAATTAGGCTTAGGGTTTCAAACTAGGGTTTTACATTAGGGTTAGGGTTTCAAACAAGGGTTTTACATTAGGGTTTCAAACTAGGGTTTAACATTAGGGTTAGGGTTTCAAACTAGGGTTTTACATTAGGATTAGGGTTTCAAACTAGGGTTTTACATTAGGGTTAGGGTTTCAAACTAGGGTTTTACATTAGGGTTAGGGTTTCACACTAAGGTTTTACATTAGGGTTAGGGTTACAAACTAGGGTTTTACATTACGGTTAGGGTTTCAAACTAGGGTTTAACGTTAGGGTTAGGGTTTCAAACAAGGATTTTACATTAGGGTTAGGGTTTCAAACTAGGGTTTTACATTAGGGTTAGGGTTTCACACTAAGGTTTTACATTAGGGTTAGGGTTACAAACTAGGGTTTTACATTACGGTTAGGGTTTCAAACTAGGGTTTAACGTTAGGGTTAGGGTTTCAAACTAGGGTTTTACATTAGGGTTAATGCTTCAAACTAGGGTTTTACATTAGGGTTACGCTTTCAAACTAGGGTTTTACATTAGGGTTAGGGTTTCAAACTAGGGTTTCAAATTAGGGTTAGAGTTTCAAACTAGGGTTTTACATTAGGGTTACTGCTTCAAACTAGGGTTTTACATTAGGGTTAGGGTTTCAAACTAGGGTTTCAAATTAGGGTTAGGGTTTCAAACTAGGGTTTCAAATTAGGGTTAGGGTTTTAAACTAGGGTTTATCATTAGGGTTAGGGTTTCAAACTAGGGCTTATAATTAGGGTTAGGGTTTCAAACTAGGGTTTTACATTAGGGTTAGGGTTTCAAACTAGGGTTTTGCATTAGGGTTAGGGTTTCAAACTAGGGTTTATCATTAGGGTTAGGGTTTCAAACTAGGGTTTAAATTTAGGGTTAGAGTTTCAAACTAGGGTTTTACATTAGGGTTACTGCTTCAAACTAGGGTTTTACATTAGGGTTAGGGTTTCAAACAAGGGTTTTACATTAGGGTTAGGGTTTCAAACTAGGGTTTTACATTAGGGTTAGGGTTTCAAACTAGGGTTTTACATTAGAGTTAGGGTTACAAACTAGGGTTTTACATTAGGGTTAGGGTTTCAAACTAGGGTTTTACATTAGGGTTAGGGTTTCAAACTATGGTTTTACATTAGGGTTAGGGTTTCAAACTAGGGTTTCAAATTAGGTTTGGGGTTTCAAACTAGGGTTTTACATTAGGGTTAGGGTTAGGGTTTCAAACTAGGGTTTTACATTAGGGTTAGGGTTTCAAAATAGGGTTTAACATTAGGGTTAGGGTTTCAAACTAGGGTTTCAAATTAGGGTTAGGGTTGCAAACTAGGGTTTTACATTAGCGCTAGGGTTTCAAACTCGGGTTTCAAATTAGGGGTAGGGTTTCAAACTAGGGTTTTACATTACGGTTAGGGTTTCAAACTAGGGTTTAACGTTAGGGTTAGGGTTTCAAACTAGGGTTTTACATCAGGGTTAGGGTTTCAAACTAGGGTTTCAAATTAGGGTTAGGGTTTCAAACTAGTGTTTTACATTAGGGTTAGGGTTTCAAACTAGGGTTTTACATTAGGGTTAGGGTTTCACACTAAGGTTTTACATTAGGGTTAGGGTTACAAACTAGGGTTTAAATTTAGGGTTAGTGTTTCAAACTAGGGTTTATCATTAGGGTTTGGGTTTCAAACTAGGGTTTTACATTAGTGTTAGGGTTTCAAATTAGGGTTTAACATTAGGGTTAGCGTTTCAAACTAGTGTTTTACATTAGGGTTAATGCTTCAAACTAGGGTTTTACATTAGGGTTAGGGTTTTAAACTATGGTTTCAAATTAGATTTGGGGTTTCAAACTAGGGTTTTACATAAGAGTTTCAAACTAGTGTTTTACATTAGGGTTAGTGCTTCAAACTAGGGTTTTACATTAGGGTTAATGCTTCAAACTAGGGTTTTACATTAGGGTTAGGGTTTCAAACTAGGGTTTTACATTAGTGTTAGGTTTTCAAACTAGGGTTTTACATTTGGGTTAGGGTTACAAACTAGGGTTTTACATTAGGGTTAGGGTTTCAAACAAGGGTTTTACATTAGGGTTAGGGTTTCAAACTAGGGTTTAACATTAGGGTTAGGGTTTCAAACTAGGGTTTTACATTAGGGTTAATGCTTCAAACTAGGGTTTTACATTAGGGTTAGGGTTTTAAACTATGGTTTCAAATTAGATTTGGGGTTTCAAACTAGGGTTTTACATTAGGGTTAGGGTTTCAAACTAGGGTTTTACATTAGAGTTAGGGTTACAAACTAGGGTTTTACATTAGGGTTAGGGTTTCAAACTAGGGTTTTACATTAGGGTTAGGGTTTCAAACTATGGTTTTACATTAGGGTTAGGGTTACAAACTAGGGTTTTACATTAGGGTTAGGGTTTCAAACTAGGGTTTTAGATTAGGGTTAGGGTTTCAAACTGGGGTTTCAATTTAGTGTTAGGGTTTCAAACTAGGGTTTAACATTAGGGTTAATGCTTCAAACTAGGGTTTTACATTAGGGTTAGTGTTTCAAACTAGTGTTTTACATTAGGGTTAGTGCTTCAAACTAGGGTTTTACATTAGGGTTAGGGTTTCAAAAAGGGGTTTTACATTAGGGTTAGGGTTTCAAACTAGGGTTTTACATTAGGGTTAGGGTTTCAAACTATGGTTTTACATTAGGGTTAGTGTTTCAAACTAGGGTTTTACATTTGGGTTAGGGTTACAAACTAGGGTTTTTTATGAGGGTTAGGGTTTCAAACTAAGGTTTCACATTAGAGTTAGGATTTCAAACAGGGGTTTCAAATTAGGGTTAGGGTTTCAAACTAGGGTTTTACATTAGGGTTATGGTTTCAAACTAGGGTTTCAAATTAGGGTTAGAGTTTCAAACTAGGGTTTTACATTAGGGTTACTGCTTCAAACTAGGGTTTTACATTAGGGTTAGGGTTTCAAACAAGGGTTTTACATTAGGGTTAGGGTTTCAAACTAGCGTTTAACATTAGGGTTAGGGTTCCAAACTAGGGTTTTACATTAGTGTTAAGGTTACAAACTAGGGTTTTACATTAGGGTTAGGGTTTCAAACTAGGGTTTCAAATTAGGGTTAGGGTTTCAAACTAGGGTTTCAAATTAGGGTTAGGGTTTTAAACTAGGGTTTATCATTAGGGTTAGGGTTTCAAACTAGGGTTTTACATTAGGGTTAGGGTTTCAAACTAGGCTTTCTAATTAGGGTTAGGGTTTTAAACTAGGGTTTATCATTAGGGTTAGGGTTTCAAACTAGGGTTTTACATTAGGGTTAGGGTTTCAAACTAGGGTTTCTAATTAGGGTTAGGGTTTCAAACTAGGGTTTTATATTAGGGTTAGGGTTTCAAACTAGGGTTTCAAATTAGGGTTAGGGTTTCAAACAAGGGTTTTACATTAGGGTTAGGGTTTCAAACAAGGGTTTTACATTAGGGTTAGGTTTTCAAAACAGGGGTTTTAAATTAGGGTTAGGGTTTCAAACTTGGGTTTTACATTAGGTTTAGGGTTTCAAACTAGGGTTTCAAATTAGGGTTTGGGTTTCAAATTGAGGTTTTACATTAGGATTAGGGTTACAAACTAGGGTTTTACATTAGGGTTAGGGTTTCAAACTAGGGTTTCAAATTAGGGTTAGGGTTTCAAACTAGGGTTTCAAATTAGGGTTAGGGTTGCAAACTAGGGTTTTACATTAGCGCTAGGGTTTCAAACTCGGGTTTCAAATTAGGGGTAGGGTTTCAAACTAGGGTTTTACATTACGGTGAGGGTTTCAAACTAGGGTTTAACGTTAGGGTTAGGGTTTCAAACTAGGGTTTTACATTAGGGTTAGGGTTTCAAACTAGGGTTTCAAATTAGGGTTAGGGTTTCAAACTAGGGTTTTACATTAGGGTTAGGGTTTCAAACGAGGGTTTCAATTTAGGGTTAGGGTTTCAAACTAGGGTTTATCATTAGAGTTAGGGTTTCAAACTAGGGTTTTACATTAGGGTTAGGGTTTCAAACTAGGGCTTATAATTAGGGTTAGGGTTTCAAACTAGGGTTTTACATTAGGGTTAGGGTTTCAAACTAGGGTTTTGCATTAGGGTTAGGGTTTCAAACTAGGGTTTATCATTAGGGTTAGGGTTTCAAACTAGGGTTTAAATTTAGGGTTAGAGTTTCAAACTAGGGTTTTACATTAGGGTTACTGCTTCAAACTAGGGTTTTACATTAGGGTTAGGGTTACAAACTAGGGTTTTACATTAGGGTTAGGGTTTCAAACTAGGGTTTTAGATTAGGGTTAGGGTTTCAAACTGGGGTTTCAATTTAGTGTTAGGGTTTCAAACTAGGGTTTAAATTTAGGGTTAGAGTTTCAAACTAGGGTTTTACATTAGGGTTACTGCTTCAAACTAGGGTTTTACATTAGGGTTAGGGTTACAAACTAGGGTTTTACATTAGGGTTAGGGTTTCAAACTAGGGTTTTAGATTAGGGTTAGGGTTTCAAACTGGGGTTTCAATTTAGTGTTAGGGTTTCAAACTAGGGTTTAACATTAGGGTTAATGCTTCAAACTAGGGTTTTACATTAGGGTTAGTGTTTCAAACTAGTGTTTTACATTAGGGTTAGTGCTTCAAACTAGGGTTTTACATTAGGGTTAGGGTTTCAAAAAGGGGTTTTACATTAGGGTTAGGGTTTCAAACTAGGGTTTTACATTAGGGTTAGGGTTTCAAACTAGGGTTTTACATTAGGGTTAGTGTTTCAAACTAGGGTTTTACATTTGGGTTAGGGTTACAAACTAGGGTTTTTTATGAGGGTTAGGGTTTCAAACTAAGGTTTCACATTAGAGTTAGGATTTCAAACAGGGGTTTCAAATTAGGGTTAGGGTTTCAAACTAGGGTTTTACATTAAGGTTTGGGTTTCAAACTAGGGTTTAACATTAGGGTTAGGGTTTCAAACTAGGGTTTCAAATTAGGGTTAGGGTTACAAACAAGGGGTTTTACATTAGGGTTATGGTTTCAAACTAGGGTTTTACATTAGGGTTAGGGTTTCAAACTCGGGTTTAAAATAAGGGTTAAGGTTTCAAACTAGGGCTTTACATTAGGGTTAGGGTTTAAAACTAGGGTTTCAAATTAGGCTTAGGGTTTCAATCTAGGGTTTTGTTTTAGGGTTAGGGTTTCAAACAAGGGTTTTACATTAGGGTTAGGGTTTCAAACTATTGTTTTACATTAGGGTTAGGGTTTCAAACTAGGGTTTTACATTAGAGTTAGGGTTACAAACTAGGGTTTTACATTAGGGTTAGGGTTTCAAACTAGGGTTTTACATTACGGTTAGGGTTTCAAACTAGGGTTTAACGTTAGGGTTAGGGTTTCAAACTAGGGTTTTACATCAGGGTTAGGGTTTCAAACTAGGGTTTCAAATTAGGGTTAGGGTTTCAAACTAGTGTTTTACATTAGGGTTAGGGTTTCAAACTAGGGTTTTACATTAGGGTTAGGGTTTCACACTAAGGTTTTACATTAGGGTTAGGGTTACAAACTAGGGTTTAAATTTAGGGTTAGTGTTTCAAACTAGGGTTTATCATTAGGGTTAGGGTTTCAAACTAGGGTTTTACATTAGGGTTAGGGTTTCAAACTAGGGTTTCACATTAGAGTTAGGATTTCAAACAGGGGTTTCAAATTAGGGTTAGGGTTTCAAACAAGGGTTTCAAATTAGGGTTAGGGTTTCAAACTAGGGTTTTACATTAGGGTTAGGGTTACAAACTAGGGTTCAACATTAGGATTAGGGTTTCAAACTAGGGTTTTACATTAGGGTTAGGGTTTCAAACTAGGGTTTCAAATTAGGCTTAGGGTTTCAATCTAGGGTTTTGTTTTAGGGTTAGGGTTTCAAACTAGGGTTTTACATTAGGTTTAGGGTTTCAAACTAGGGTTTATCATTAGGGTTAGGGTTTCAAACTAGGGTTTAAATTTAGGGTTAGAGTTTCAAACTAGGGTTTTACATTAGGGTTACTGCTTCAAACTAGGGTTTTACATTAGGGTTAGGGTTTCAAACAAGGGTTTTACATTAGGGTTAGGGTTTCAAAACAGGGGTTTTAAATTAGGGTTAGGGTTTCAAACTTGGGTTTTACATTAGGTTTAGGGTTTCAAACTAGGGTTTCAAATTAGGGTTTGGGTTTCAAATTGAGGTTTTACATTAGGATTAGGGTTACAAACTAGGGTTTTACATTAGGGTTAGGGTTACAAACTAGGGTTTTACATTAGGGTTAGGGTTTCAAACTAGGGTTTCAAATTAGGTTTGGGGTTTCAAACTAGGGTTTTACATTAGGGTTAGGGTTAGGGTTTCAAACTAGGGTTTACATTAGGGTTAGGGTTTCAAAATAGGGTTTAACATTAGGGTTAGGGTTTCAAACTAGGGTTTCAAATTAGGGTTAGGGTTGCAAACTAGGGTTTTACATTAGCGCTAGGGTTTCAAACTCGGGTTTCAAATTAGGGGTAGGGTTTCAAACTAGGGTTTTACATTACGGTTAGGGTTTCAAACTAGGGTTTAACGTTAGGGTTAGGGTTTCAAACTAGGGTTTTACATCAGGGTTAGGGTTTCAAACTAGGGTTTCAAATTAGGGTTAGGGTTTCAAACTAGTGTTTTACATTAGGGTTAGGGTTTCAAACTAGGGTTTTACATTAGGGTTAGGGTTTCACACTAAGGTTTTACATTAGGGTTAGGGTTACAAACTAGGGTTTAAATTTAGGGTTAGTGTTTCAAACTAGGGTTTATCATTAGGGTTAGGGTTTCAAACTAGGGTTTTACATTAGGGTTAGGGTTTCAAACTAGGGTTTCACATTAGAGTTAGGATTTCAAACAGGGGTTTCAAATTAGGGTTAGGGTTTCAAACAAGGGTTTCAAATTAGGGTTAGGGTTTCAAACTAGGGTTTTACATTAGGGTTAGGGTTACAAACTAGGGTTCAACATTAGGATTAGGGTTTCAAACTAGGGTTTTACATTAGGGTTAGGGTTTCAAACTAGGGTTTCAAATTAGGCTTAGGGTTTCAATCTAGGGTTTTGTTTTAGGGTTAGGGTTTCAAACTAGGGTTTTACATTAGGTTTAGGGTTTCAAACTAGGGTTTTACATTAGGGTTAGGGTTACAAACTAGGGTTTTACATTAGGGTTAGGGTTTCAAACTAGGGTTTTACATTAGGGTTAGGGTTTCAAACGAGGGTTTCAATTTAGGGTTAGGGTTTCAAACTAGGGTTTATCATTAGAGTTAGGGTTTCAAACTAGGGTTTTACATTAGGGTTAGGGTTTCAAACTAGGGCTTATAATTAGGGTTAGGGTTTCAAACTAGGGTTTTACATTAGGGTTAGGGTTTCAAACTAGGGTTTTGCATTAGGGTTAGGGTTTCAAACTAGGGTTTATCATTAGGGTTAGGGTTTCAAACTAGGGTTTAAATTTAGGGTTAGAGTTTCAAACTAGGGTTTTACATTAGGGTTACTGCTTCAAACTAGGGTTTTACATTAGGGTTAGGGTTTCAAACAAGGGTTTTACATTAGGGTTAGGGTTTCAAAACAGGGGTTTTAAATTAGGGTTAGGGTTTCAAACTTGGGTTTTACATTAGGTTTAGGGTTTCAAACTAGGGTTTCAAATTAGGGTTTGGGTTTCAAATTGAGGTTTTACATTAGGATTAGGGTTACAAACTAGGGTTTTACATTAGGGTTAGGGTTACAAACTAGGGTTTTACATTAGGGTTAGGGTTTCAAACTAGGGTTTCAAATTAGGTTTGGGGTTTCAAACTAGGGTTTTACATTAGGGTTAGGGTTAGGGTTTCAAACTAGGGTTTTACATTAGGGTTAGGGTTTCAAAATAGGGTTTAACATTAGGGTTAGGGTTTCAAACTAGGGTTTCAAATTAGGGTTAGGGTTGCAAATTAGGGTTTTACATTAGTGCTAGGGTTTCAAACTCGGGTTTCAAATTAGGGGTAGGGTTTCAAACTAGGGTTTTACATTACGGTTAGGGTTTCAAACTAGGGTTTAACGTTAGGGTTAGGGTTTCAAACTAGGGTTTTACATCAGGGTTAGGGTTTCAAACTAGGGTTTCAAATTAGGGTTAGGGTTTCAAACTAGTGTTTTACATTAGGGTTAGGGTTTCAAACTAGGGTTTTACATTAGGGTTAGGGTTTCACACTAAGGTTTTACATTAGGGTTAGGGTTACAAACTAGGGTTTAAATTTAGGGTTAGTGTTTCAAACTAGGGTTTATCATTAGGGTTAGGGTTTCAAACTAGGGTTTTACATTAGTGTTAGGGTTTCAAACTAGGGTTTCACATTAGAGTTAGGATTTCAAACAGGGGTTTCAAATTAGGGTTCGGGTTTCAAACAAGGGTTTCAAATTAGGGTTAGGGTTTCAAACTAGGGTTTTACATTAGGGTTAGGGTTTCAAACTAGGGTTTAACATTAGGGTTAGGGTTTCAAACTAGGGTTTCAAATTAGGGTTAGGGTTACAAACAAGGGGTTTTACATTAGGGTTAGGGTTTCAAACTAGGGTTTTACATTAGGGTTAGGGTTTCAAACTCGGGTTTAAAATTAGGGTTAGGGTTTCAAACAAGGGTTTTACATTAGGGTTAGGGTTTCAAACTAGGGTTTTACATTAGGGTTAGGGTTTCAAACTAGGGTTTTACATTAGAGTTAGGGTTACAAACTAGGGTTTTACATTAGGGTTAGGGTTTCAAACTAGGGTTTTACATTAGGGTTAGGGTTTCAAACTGGGGTTTCAATTTAGTGTTAGGGTTTCAAACTAGGGTTTAACATTAGGGTTAATGCTTCAAACTAGGGTTTTACATTAGGGTTAGTGTTTCAAACTAGTGTTTTACATTAGGGTTAGTGCTTCAAACTAGGGTTTTACATTAGGGTTAGGGTTTCAAAAAGGGGTTTTACATTAGGGTTAGGGTTTCAAACTAGGGTTTTACATTAGGGTTAGGGTTTCAAACTAGGGTTTTACATTAGGGTTAGTGTTTCAAACTAGGGTTTTACATTAGGGTTAATGCTTCAAACTAGGGTTTTACATTAGGGTTAGGGTTTTAAACTATGGTTTCAAATTAGATTTGGGGTTTCAAACTAGGGTTTTACATTAGAGTTAGCGTTTCAAACTAGTGTTTTGCATTAGGTTTAGGGTTTCAAACTAGGGTTTATCATTAGGGTTAGGGTTTCAAACTAGGGTTTTACATTAGGGTTAGGGTTTCAAACTAGGGTTTTACATTAGGGTTAGGGTTACAAACTAGGGTTTTACATTACGGTTAGGGTTTCAAACTAGGGTTTAACGTTAGGGTTAGGGTTTCAAACTAGGGTTTTAAATTAGGGTTAATGCTTCAAACTAGGGTTTTACATTAGGGTTACGCTTTCAAACTAGGGTTTTACATTAGGGTTAGGGTTTCAAACTAGGGTTTCAAATTAGGGTTAGAGTTTCAAACTAGGGTTTTACATTAGGGTTACTGCTTCAAACTAGGGTTTTACATTAGGGTTAGGGTTTCAAACAAGGGTTTTACATTAGGGTTAGGGTTTCAAACTAGCGTTTAACATTAGGGTTAGGGTTCCAAACTAGGGTTTTACATTAGTGTTAAGGTTACAAACTAGGGTTTTACATTAGGGTTAGGGTTTCAAACTAGGGTTTCAAATTAGGGTTAGGGTTTCAAACTAGGGTTTCAAATTAGGGTTAGGGTTTTAAACTAGGGTTTATCATTAGGGTTAGGGTTTCAAACTAGGGTTTTACATTAGGGTTAGGGTTTCAAACTAGGCTTTCTAATTAGGGTTAGGGTTTTAAACTAGGGTTTATCATTAGGGTTAGGGTTTCAAACTAGGGTTTTACATTAGGGTTAGGGTTTCAAACTAGGGTTTCTCATTAGGGTTAGGGTTTCAAACTAGGGTTTTATATTAGGGTTAGGGTTTCAAACTAGGGTTTCAAATTAGGGTTAGGGTTTCAAACAAGGGTTTTACATTAGGGTTAGGGTTTCAAACAAGGGTTTTACATTAGGGTTAGGGTTTCAAAACAGGGGTTTTAAATTAGGGTTAGGGTTTCAAACTTGGGTTTTACATTAGGTTTAGGGTTTCAAACTAGGGTTTCAAATTAGGGTTTGGGTTTCAAATTGAGGTTTTACATTAGGATTAGGGTTACAAACTAGGGTTTTACATTAGGGTTAGGGTTTCAAACTAGGGTTTCAAATTAGGTTTGGGGTTTCAAACTAGGGTTTTACATTAGGTTTGGGGTTTCAAATTAGGGTTTAACATTAGGGTTAGCGTTTCAAACTAGTGTTTTACATTTGGGTTATTGCTTCAAACTAGGGTTTTATATTAGGTTTAGGGTTTTAAACTATGGTTTCAAATTAGATTTGGGGTTTCAAACTAGGGTTTTACATTAGGGTTAGCGTTTCAAACTAGTGTTTTACATTAGGGTTAGTGCTTCAAACTAGGGTTTTACATTAGGGTTAGGGTTTCAAACTAGGGTTTTACATTAGCGTTAGGGTTTCAAACTAGGGTTTAACATTAGGGTTAGGGTTTCAAACTAGGGTTTCAAATTAGGGTTAGGGTTACAAACAAGGGGTTTTACATTAGGTTTAGGGTTTCAAACTAGGGTTTCAAATTAGGGTTAGGGTTACAAACAAGGGGTTTTACATTAGGTTTAGGGTTTCAAACTAGGGTTTTACATTAGGGTTAGGGTTTCAATCTCGGGTTTCAAACTAGGGTTAGGGTTTTCCAAACTAGGGCTTTACATTAGGGTTAGGGTTTAAAACTAGGGTTTCAAATTAGGCTTAGGGTTTCAATCTAGGGTTTTGTTTTAGGGTTAAGGTTTCAAACAAGGGTTTTACATTAGGGCTAGGGTTTCAAACTAGGGTTTTACATTAGGGTTAGAGTTTCAAACTAGGGTTTTACATTAGAGTTAGGGTTACAACCTAGGGTTTTACATTAGGGTTAGGGTTTCAAACTAGGGTTTTACATTAGGGTTAGGGTTTCAAACTATGGTTTTACATTAGGGTTAGGGTTTCAAACTAGGGTTTAACATTAGGGTTAGGGTTCCAAACTAGGGTTTTACATTAGTGTTAAGGTTACAAACTAGGGTTTTACATTAGGGTTAGGGTTTCAAACTAGGGTTTCAAATTAGGGTTAGGGTTTCAAACTAGGGTTTCAAATTAGGGTTAGGGTTTTAAACTAGGGTTTATCATTAGGGTTAGGGTTTCAAACTAGGGTTTTACATTAGGGTTAGGGTTTCAAACTAGGGTTTCTAATTAGGGTTAGGGTTTCAAACTAGGGTTTTATATTAGGGTTAGGGTTTCAAACTAGGGTTTCAAATTAGGGTTAGGGTTTCAAACAAGGGTTTTACATTAGGGTTAAGGTTTCAAACAAGGGTTTTACATTAGGGTTAGGGTTTCAAAACAGGGGTTTTAAATTAGGGTTAGGGTTTCAAACTTGGGTTTTACATTAGGTTTAGGGTTTCAAACTAGGGTTTCAAATTAGGGTTTGGGTTTCAAATTGAGGTTTTACATTAGGATTAGGGTTACAAACTAGGGTTTTACATTAGGGTTAGGGTTTCAAACTATGGTTTCAAATTAGGGTTAGAGTTTCAAACTAGGGTTTTACATTAGGGTTACTGCTTCAAACTAGGGTTTTACATTAGGGTTAGGGTTTCAAACTAGGGTTTCAAATTAGGGTTAGGGTTTCAAACTAGGGTTTCAAATTAGGGTTAGGGTTTTAAACTAGGTTTTATCATTAGGGTTAGGGTTTCAAACTAGGGTTTTACATTAGGGTTAGGGTTTCAAACTAGGGTTTCTAATTAGGGTTAGGGTTTCAAACTAGGGTTTTATATTAGGGTTAGGGTTTCAAACTAGGGTTTCAAATTAGGGTTAGGGTTTCAAACAATGGTTTTACATTAGGGTTAGGGTTTCAAACAAGGGTTTTACATTAGGGTTAGGGTTTCAAACTTGGGTTTTACATTAGGTTTAGGGTTTCAAACTAGGGTTTCAAATTAGGGTTTGGGTTTCAAATTGAGGTTTTACATTAGGATTAGGGTTACAAACTAGGGTTTTACATTAGGGTTAGGGTTTCAAATTATGGTTTCAAATTAGGTTTGGGGTTTCAAACTAGGGTTTTACATTAGTGTTAGGTTTTCAAACTAGGGTTTTACATTAGGGTTAGGGTTACAAACTAGGGTTTTACATTAAGGTTAGGGTTTCAAACTAGGGTTTAAATTTAGGGTTAGGGTTTCAAGCTAGGGTTTATTATTAGGGTTAGGGTTTCAAACTAGGGTTTTACATTAGGGTTAGGGTTTCAAATTAGGGTTTAACATTAGGGTTAGCGTTTCAAACTAGTGTTTTACATTTGGGTTATTGCTTCAAACTAGGGTTTTATATTAGGTTTAGGGTTTTAAACTATGGTTTCAAATTAGATTTGGGGTTTCAAACTAGGGTTTTACATTAGGGTTAGCGTTTCAAACTAGGGTTTTACATTAGGGTTAGAGTTTCAAACTAGGGTTTTACATTAGAGTTAGGGTTACAAACTAGGGTTTTACATTAGGGTTAGGGTTTCAAACTAGGGTTTTACATTAGGGTTAGGGTTTCAAACTATGGTTTTACATTAGGGTTAGGGTTTCAAACTAGGGTTTAACATTAGGGTTAGGGTTCCAAACTAGGGTTTTACATTAGTGTTAAGGTTACAAACTAGGGTTTTACATTAGGGTTAGGGTTTCAAACTAGGGTTTCAAATTAGGGTTAGGGTTTCAAACTAGGGTTTCAAATTAGGGTTAGGGTTTTAAACTAGGGTTTATCATTAGGGTTAGGGTTTCAAACTAGGGTTTTACATTAGGGTTAGGGTTTCAAACTAGGGTTTCTAATTAGGGTTAGGGTTTCAAACTAGGGTTTTATATTAGGGTTAGGGTTTCAAACTAGGGTTTCAAATTAGGGTTAGGGTTTCAAACAAGGGTTTTACATTAGGGTTAGGGTTTCAAACAAGGGTTTTACATTAGGTTTAGGGTTTCAAACTAGGGTTTTACCTTAAGGTTAGGGTTTCAAACTAGGGTTTAAATTTAGGGTTAGGGTTTCAAACTAGGGTTTATTATTAGGGTTAGGGTTTCAAACTAGGGTTTTACATTAGGGTTAGGGTTTCAAATTAGGGTTTAACATTAGGGTTAGCGTTTCAAACTAGTGTTTTACATTTGGGTTATTGCTTCAAACTAGGGTTTTATATTAGGTTTAGGGTTTTAAACTATGGTTTCAAATTAGATTTGGGGTTTCAAACTAGGGTTTTACATTAGGGTTAGCGTTTCAAACTAGTGTTTTACATTAGGGTTAGTGCTTCAAACTAGGGTTTTACATTAGGGTTAGGGTTTCAAACTAGGGTTTTACATTAGTGTTAGGGTTTCAAACTAGGGTTTAACATTAGGGTTAGGGTTTCAAACTAGGGTTTCAAATTAGGGTTAGGATTACAAACAAGGGGTTTTACATTAGGTTTAGGGTTTCAAACTAGGGTTTCAAATTAGGGTTAGGGTTACAAACAAGGGGTTTTACATTAGGTTTAGGGTTTCAAACTAGGGTTTTACATTAGGGTTAGGGTTTCAATCTCGGGTTTCAAACTAGGGTTAGGGTTTTCCAAACTAGGGCTTTACATTAGGGTTAGGGTTTAAAACTAGGGTTTCAAATTAGGCTTAGGGTTTCAATCTAGGGTTTTGTTTTAGGGTTAAGGTTTCAAACAAGGGTTTTACATTAGGGCTAGGGTTTCAAACTAGGGTTTTACATTAGGGTTAGAGTTTCAAACTAGGGTTTTACATTAGAGTTAGGGTTACAAACTAGGGTTTTACATTAGGGTTAGGGTTTCAAACTAGGGTTTTACATTAGGGTTAGGGTTTCAAACTATGGTTTTACATTAGGGTTAGGGTTTCAAACTAGGGTTTAACATTAGGGTTAGGGTTCCAAACTAGGGTTTTACATTAGTGTTAAGGTTACAAACTAGGGTTTTACATTAGGGTTAGGGTTTCAAACTAGGGTTTCAAATTAGGGTTAGGGTTTCAAACTAGGGTTTCAAATTAGGGTTAGGGTTTTAAACTAGGGTTTATCATTAGGGTTAGGGTTTCAAACTAGGGTTTTACATTAGGGTTAGGGTTTCAAACTAGGGTTTCTAATTAGGGTTAGGGTTTCAAACTAGGGTTTTATATTAGGGTTAGGGTTTCAAACTAGGGTTTCAAATTAGGGTTAGGGTTTCAAACAAGGGTTTTACATTAGGGTTAGGGTTTCAAACAAGGGTTTTACATTAGGGTTAAGGTTTCAAACAAGGGTTTTACATTAGGGTTAGGGTTTCAAACTTGGGTTTTACATTAGGTTTAGGGTTTCAAACTAGGGTTTCAAATTAGGGTTTGGGTTTCAAATTGAGGTTTTACATTAGGATTAGGGTTACAAACTAGGGTTTTACATTCGGGTTAGGGTTTCAAATTATGGTTTCAAATTAGGTTTGGGGTTTCAAACTAGGGTTTTACATTAGTGTTAGGTTTTCAAACTAGGGTTTTACATTAGGGTTAGGGTTACAAACTAGGGTTTTACATTAAGGTTAGGGTTTCAAACTAGGGTTTAAATTTAGGGTTAGGGTTTCAAGCTAGGGTTTATTATTAGGGTTAGGGTTTCAAACTAGGGTTTTACATTAGGGTTAGGGTTTCAAATTAGGGTTTAACATTAGGGTTAGCGTTTCAAACTAGTGTTTTACATTTGGGTTATTGCTTCAAACTAGGGTTTTATATTAGGTTTAGGGTTTTAAACTATGGTTTCAAATTAGATTTGGGGTTTCAAACTAGGGTTTTACATTAGGGTTAGCGTTTCAAACTAGTGTTTTACATTAGGGTTAGTGCTTCAAACTAGGGTTTTACATTAGGGTTAGGGTTTCAAACTAGGGTTTTACATTAGCGTTAGGGTTTCAAACTAGGGTTTAACATTAGGGTTAGGGTTTCAAACTAGGGTTTCAAATTAGGGTTAGGGTTACAAACAAGGGGTTTTACATTAGGTTTAGGGTTTCAAACTAGGGTTTCAAATTAGGGTTGGGGTTACAAACAAGGGGTTTTACATTAGGTTTAGGGTTTCAAACTAGGGTTTTACATTAGGGTTAGGGTTTCAATCTCGGGTTTCAAACTAGGGTTAGGGTTTTCCAAACTAGGGCTTTACATTAGGGTTAGGGTTTAAAACTAGGGTTTCAAATTAGGCTTAGGGTTTCAATCTAGGGTTTTGTTTTAGGGTTAAGGTTTCAAACAAGGGTTTTACATTAGGGTTAGGGTTTCAAACTAGGGTTTTACATTAGGGTTAGAGTTTCAAACTATGGTTTTACATTAGAGTTAGGGTTACAAACTAGGGTTTTACATTAGGGTTAGGGTTTCAAACTAGGGTTTTACATTAGGGTTAGGGTTTCAAACTATGGTTTTACATTAGGGTTAGGGTTTCAAACTAGGGTTTAACATTAGTGTTAAGGTTACAAACTAGGGTTTTACATTAGGGTTAGGGTTTCAAACTAGGGTTTCAAATTAGGGTTAGGGTTTCAAACTAGGGTTTCAAATTAGGGTTAGGGTTTTAAACTAGGGTTTTTCATTAGGGTTAGGGTTTCAAACTAGGGTTTTACATTAGGGTTAGGGTTTCAAACTAGGGTTTCTAATTAGGGTTAGGGTTTCAAACTAGGGTTTTATATTAGGGTTAGGGTTTCAAACTAGGGTTTCAAATTAGGGTTAGGGTTTCAAACAAGGGTTTTACATTAGGGTTAGGGTTTCAAACAAGGGTTTTACATTAGGGTTAGGGTTTCAAAACAGGGGTTTTAAAGTAGGGTTAGGGTTTCAAACTTGGGTTTTACATTAGGTTTAGGGTTTCAAACTAGGGTTTCAAATTAGGGTTTGGGTTTCAAATTGAGGTTTTACATTAGGATTAGGGTTACAAACTAGGGTTTTACATTAGGGTTAGGGTTTCAAACTATGGTTTCAAATTAGGTTTGGGGTTTCAAACTAGGGTTTTACATTAGGGTTAGGGTTTCAAACTAGGGTTTTACATTAGGGTTAGGGTTTCAAAATAGGGTTTTACATTAGGGTTAGGGTTTCAAAATAGGGTTTAACATTAGGGTTAGGGTTTCAAACTAGGGTTTAAATTTAGGGTTAGTGTTTCAAACTAGGGTTTATCATTAGGGTTAGGGTTTCAAACTAGGGTTTTACCTTAGGGTTAGGGTTTCAAACTAGGGTTTAAATTTAGGGTTAGTGTTTCAAACTAGGGTTTATCATTAGGGTTAGGGTTTCAAACTAGGGTTTTACATTAGGATTAGGGTTTCAAATTAGGGTTTAACATTAGGGTTAGCGTTTCAAACTAGTGTTTTACATTAGGGTTAATGCTTCAAAATAGGGTTTTACATTAGGGTTAGGGTTTTAAACTATGGTTTCAAATTAGATTTGGGGTTTCAAACTAGGGTTTTACATTAGGGTTAGCGTTTCAAACTAGTGTTTTACATTAGGGTTAGTGCTTCAAACTAGGGTTTTACATTAGGGTTAGGGTTTTAAACTATGGTTTCAAATTAGATTTGGGGTTTCAAACTAGGGTTTTACATTAGGGTTAGAGTTTCAAACTAGGGTTTTACATTAGGATTAGGGTTTCAAACTAGGGTTTTACATTAGGGTTAGGGTTTCAAACTAGGGTTTTACATTAGGGTTAGGGTTTCAAAATAGGGTTTAACATTAGGGTTAGGGTTTCAAACTAGGGTTTAAATTTAGGGTTAGTGTTTCAAACTAGGGTTTATCATTAGGGTTAGGGTTTCAAACTAGGGTTTTACCTTAGGGTTAGGGTTTCAAACTAGGGTTTAAATTTAGGGTTAGTGTTTCAAACTAGGGTTTATCATTAGGGTTAGGGTTTCAAACTAGGGTTTTACATTAGGATTAGGGTTTCAAATTAGGGTTTAACATTAGGGTTAGCGTTTCAAACTAGTGTTTTACATTAGGGTTAATGCTTCAAAATAGGGTTTTACATTAGGGTTAGGGTTTTAAACTATGGTTTCAAATTAGATTTGGGGTTTCAAACTAGGGTTTTACATTAGGGTTAGCGTTTCAAACTAGTGTTTTACATTAGGGTTAGTGCTTCAAACTAGGGTTTTACATTAGGGTTAGGGTTTTAAACTATGGTTTCAAATTAGATTTGGTGTTTCAAACTAGGGTTTTACATTAGGGTTAGAGTTTCAAACTAGGGTTTTACATTAGGATTAGGGTTTCAAATTAGGGTTTAACATTAGGGTTAGCGTTTCAAACTAGTGTTTTACATTAGGGTTAATGCTTCAAAATAGGGTTTTACATTAGGGTTAGGGTTTTAAACTATGGTTTCAAATTAGATTTGGGGTTTCAAACTAGGGTTTTACATTAGGGTTAGCGTTTCAAACTAGTGTTTTACATTAGGGTTAGTGCTTCAAACTAGGGTTTTACATTAGGGTTAATGCTTCAAACTAGGGTTTTACATTAGGGTTAGGGTTTCAAACTAGGGTTTTACATTAGGGTTAGGGTTACAAACTAGGGTTTTACATTAGGTTTAGGGTTTCAAACAAGGGTTTCAAATTAGGCTTAGGGTTTCAAACTAGGGTTTTACATTAGGGTTAGGGTTTCAAACAAGGGTTTTACATTAGGGTTTCAAACTAGGGTTTAACATTAGGGTTAGGGTTTCAAACTAGGGTTTTACATTAGGATTAGGGTTTCAAACTAGGGTTTTACATTAGGGTTAGGGTTTCAAACTAGGGTTTTACATTAGGGTTAGGGTTTCACACTAAGGTTTTACATTAGGGTTAGGGTTACAAACTAGGGTTTTACATTACGGTTAGGGTTTCAAACTAGGGTTTAACGTTAGGGTTAGGGTTTCAAACAAGGATTTTACATTAGGGTTAGGGTTTCAAACTAGGGTTTTACATTAGGGTTAGGGTTTCACACTAAGGTTTTACATTAGGGTTAGGGTTACAAACTAGGGTTTTACATTACGGTTAGGGTTTCAAACTAGGGTTTAACGTTAGGGTTAGGGTTTCAAACTAGGGTTTTACATTAGGGTTAATGCTTCAAACTAGGGTTTTACATTAGGGTTACGCTTTCAAACTAGGGTTTTACATTAGGGTTAGGGTTTCAAACTAGGGTTTCAAATTAGGGTTAGAGTTTCAAACTAGGGTTTTACATTAGGGTTACTGCTTCAAACTAGGGTTTTACATTAGGGTTAGGGTTTCAAACTAGGGTTTCAAATTAGGGTTAGGGTTTCAAACTAGGGTTTCAAATTAGGGTTAGGGTTTTAAACTAGGGTTTATCATTAGGGTTAGGGTTTCAAACTAGGGCTTATAATTAGGGTTAGGGTTTCAAACTAGGGTTTTACATTAGGGTTAGGGTTTCAAACTAGGGTTTTGCATTAGGGTTAGGGTTTCAAACTAGGGTTTATCATTAGGGTTAGGGTTTCAAACTAGGGTTTAAATTTAGGGTTAGAGTTTCAAACTAGGGTTTTACATTAGGGTTACTGCTTCAAACTAGGGTTTTACATTAGGGTTAGGGTTTCAAACAAGGGTTTTACATTAGGGTTAGGGTTTCAAACTAGGGTTTTACATTAGGGTTAGGGTTTCAAACTAGGGTTTTACATTAGAGTTAGGGTTACAAACTAGGGTTTTACATTAGGGTTAGGGTTTCAAACTAGGGTTTTACATTAGGGTTAGGGTTTCAAACTATGGTTTTACATTAGGGTTAGGGTTTCAAACTAGGGTTTCAAATTAGGTTTGGGGTTTCAAACTAGGGTTTTACATTAGGGTTAGGGTTAGGGTTTCAAACTAGGGTTTTACATTAGGGTTAGGGTTTCAAAATAGGGTTTAACATTAGGGTTAGGGTTTCAAACTAGGGTTTCAAATTAGGGTTAGGGTTGCAAACTAGGGTTTTACATTAGCGCTAGGGTTTCAAACTCGGGTTTCAAATTAGGGGTAGGGTTTCAAACTAGGGTTTTACATTACGGTTAGGGTTTCAAACTAGGGTTTAACGTTAGGGTTAGGGTTTCAAACTAGGGTTTTACATCAGGGTTAGGGTTTCAAACTAGGGTTTCAAATTAGGGTTAGGGTTTCAAACTAGTGTTTTACATTAGGGTTAGGGTTTCAAACTAGGGTTTTACATTAGGGTTAGGGTTTCACACTAAGGTTTTACATTAGGGTTAGGGTTACAAACTAGGGTTTAAATTTAGGGTTAGTGTTTCAAACTAGGGTTTATCATTAGGGTTTGGGTTTCAAACTAGGGTTTTACATTAGTGTTAGGGTTTCAAATTAGGGTTTAACATTAGGGTTAGCGTTTCAAACTAGTGTTTTACATTAGGGTTAATGCTTCAAACTAGGGTTTTACATTAGGGTTAGGGTTTTAAACTATGGTTTCAAATTAGATTTGGGGTTTCAAACTAGGGTTTTACATTAGGGTTAGGGTTTCAAACTAGGGTTTTACATTAGAGTTAGGGTTACAAACTAGGGTTTTACATTAGGGTTAGGGTTTCAAACTAGGGTTTTACATTAGGGTTAGGGTTTCAAACTATGGTTTTACATTAGGGTTAGGGTTACAAACTAGGGTTTTACATTAGGGTTAGGGTTTCAAACTAGGGTTTTAGATTAGGGTTAGGGTTTCAAACTGGGGTTTCAATTTAGTGTTAGGGTTTCAAACTAGGGTTTAACATTAGGGTTAATGCTTCAAACTAGGGTTTTACATTAGGGTTAGTGTTTCAAACTAGTGTTTTACATTAGGGTTAGTGCTTCAAACTAGGGTTTTACATTAGGGTTAGGGTTTCAAAAAGGGGTTTTACATTAGGGTTAGGGTTTCAAACTAGGGTTTTACATTAGGGTTAGGGTTTCAAACTATGGTTTTACATTAGGGTTAGTGTTTCAAACTAGGGTTTTACATTTGGGTTAGGGTTACAAACTAGGGTTTTTTATGAGGGTTAGGGTTTCAAACTAAGGTTTCACATTAGAGTTAGGATTTCAAACAGGGGTTTCAAATTAGGGTTAGGGTTTCAAACTAGGGTTTTACATTAGGGTTATGGTTTCAAACTAGGGTTTCAAATTAGGGTTAGAGTTTCAAACTAGGGTTTTACATTAGGGTTACTGCTTCAAACTAGGGTTTTACATTAGGGTTAGGGTTTCAAACAAGGGTTTTACATTAGGGTTAGGGTTTCAAACTAGCGTTTAACATTAGGGTTAGGGTTCCAAACTAGGGTTTTACATTAGTGTTAAGGTTACAAACTAGGGTTTTACATTAGGGTTAGGGTTTCAAACTAGGGTTTCAAATTAGGGTTAGGGTTTCAAACTAGGGTTTCAAATTAGGGTTAGGGTTTTAAACTAGGGTTTATCATTAGGGTTAGGGTTTCAAACTAGGGTTTTACATTAGGGTTAGGGTTTCAAACTAGGCTTTCTAATTAGGGTTAGGGTTTTAAACTAGGGTTTATCATTAGGGTTAGGGTTTCAAACTAGGGTTTTACATTAGGGTTAGGGTTTCAAACTAGGGTTTCTAATTAGGGTTAGGGTTTCAAACTAGGGTTTTATATTAGGGTTAGGGTTTCAAACTAGGGTTTCAAATTAGGGTTAGGGTTTCAAACAAGGGTTTTACATTAGGGTTAGGGTTTCAAACAAGGGTTTTACATTAGGGTTAGGTTTTCAAAACAGGGGTTTTAAATTAGGGTTAGGGTTTCAAACTTGGGTTTTACATTAGGTTTAGGGTTTCAAACTAGGGTTTCAAATTAGGGTTTGGGTTTCAAATTGAGGTTTTACATTAGGATTAGGGTTACAAACTAGGGTTTTACATTAGGGTTAGGGTTTCAAACTAGGGTTTCAAATTAGGGTTAGGGTTTCAAACTAGGGTTTCAAATTAGGGTTAGGGTTGCAAACTAGGGTTTTACATTAGCGCTAGGGTTTCAAACTCGGGTTTCAAATTAGGGGTAGGGTTTCAAACTAGGGTTTTACATTACGGTGAGGGTTTCAAACTAGGGTTTAACGTTAGGGTTAGGGTTTCAAACTAGGGTTTTACATTAGGGTTAGGGTTTCAAACTAGGGTTTCAAATTAGGGTTAGGGTTTCAAACTAGGGTTTTACATTAGGGTTAGGGTTTCAAACGAGGGTTTCAATTTAGGGTTAGGGTTTCAAACTAGGGTTTATCATTAGAGTTAGGGTTTCAAACTAGGGTTTTACATTAGGGTTAGGGTTTCAAACTAGGGCTTATAATTAGGGTTAGGGTTTCAAACTAGGGTTTTACATTAGGGTTAGGGTTTCAAACTAGGGTTTTGCATTAGGGTTAGGGTTTCAAACTAGGGTTTATCATTAGGGTTAGGGTTTCAAACTAGGGTTTAAATTTAGGGTTAGAGTTTCAAACTAGGGTTTTACATTAGGGTTACTGCTTCAAACTAGGGTTTTACATTAGGGTTAGGGTTACAAACTAGGGTTTTACATTAGGGTTAGGGTTTCAAACTAGGGTTTTAGATTAGGGTTAGGGTTTCAAACTGGGGTTTCAATTTAGTGTTAGGGTTTCAAACTAGGGTTTAAATTTAGGGTTAGAGTTTCAAACTAGGGTTTTACATTAGGGTTACTGCTTCAAACTAGGGTTTTACATTAGGGTTAGGGTTACAAACTAGGGTTTTACATTAGGGTTAGGGTTTCAAACTAGGGTTTTAGATTAGGGTTAGGGTTTCAAACTGGGGTTTCAATTTAGTGTTAGGGTTTCAAACTAGGGTTTAACATTAGGGTTAATGCTTCAAACTAGGGTTTTACATTAGGGTTAGTGTTTCAAACTAGTGTTTTACATTAGGGTTAGTGCTTCAAACTAGGGTTTTACATTAGGGTTAGGGTTTCAAAAAGGGGTTTTACATTAGGGTTAGGGTTTCAAACTAGGGTTTTACATTAGGGTTAGGGTTTCAAACTAGGGTTTTACATTAGGGTTAGTGTTTCAAACTAGGGTTTTACATTTGGGTTAGGGTTACAAACTAGGGTTTTTTATGAGGGTTAGGGTTTCAAACTAAGGTTTCACATTAGAGTTAGGATTTCAAACAGGGGTTTCAAATTAGGGTTAGGGTTTCAAACTAGGGTTTTACATTAAGGTTTGGGTTTCAAACTAGGGTTTAACATTAGGGTTAGGGTTTCAAACTAGGGTTTCAAATTAGGGTTAGGGTTACAAACAAGGGGTTTTACATTAGGGTTATGGTTTCAAACTAGGGTTTTACATTAGGGTTAGGGTTTCAAACTCGGGTTTAAAATAAGGGTTAAGGTTTCAAACTAGGGCTTTACATTAGGGTTAGGGTTTAAAACTAGGGTTTCAAATTAGGCTTAGGGTTTCAATCTAGGGTTTTGTTTTAGGGTTAGGGTTTCAAACAAGGGTTTTACATTAGGGTTAGGGTTTCAAACTATTGTTTTACATTAGGGTTAGGGTTTCAAACTAGGGTTTTACATTAGAGTTAGGGTTACAAACTAGGGTTTTACATTAGGGTTAGGGTTTCAAACTAGGGTTTTACATTAGGGTTAGGGTTTCAAACTATGGTTTTACATTAGGGTTAGGGTTACAAACTAGGGTTTTACATTAGGGTTAGGGTTTCAAACTAGGGTTTTACCTTAGGGTTAGGGTTTCAAATTAGGGTTTAACATTAGGGTTAGCGTTTCAAACTAGTGTTTTACATTAGGGTTAATGCTTCAAACTAGGGTTTTACATTAGGGTTAGGGTTTTAAACTATGGTTTCAAATTAGATTTGGGGTTTCAAACTAGGGTTTTACATTAGAGTTGGCGTTTCAAACTAGTGTTTTGCATTAGGTTTAGGGTTTCAAACTAGGGTTTATCATTAGGGTTAGGGTTTCAAACTAGGGTTTAACATTAGGGTTAGGGTTTCAAACTAGGGTTTTACATTAGGGTTAGGGTTACAAACTAGGGTTCAACATTAGGATTAGGGTTTCAAACTAGGGTTTTACATTAGGGTTAGGGTTTCAAACTAGGGTTTCAAATTAGGCTTAGGGTTTCAATCTAGGGTTTTGTTTTAGGGTTAGGGTTTCAAACTAGGGTTTTACATTAGGTTTAGGGTTTCAAACTAGGGTTTTACATTAGGGTTAGGGTTACAAACTAGGGTTTTACATTAGGGTTAGGGTTTCAAACTAGGGTTTTACATTAGGGTTAGGGTTTCAAACGAGGGTTTCAATTTAGGGTTAGGGTTTCAAACTAGGGTTTATCATTAGAGTTAGGGTTTCAAACTAGGGTTTTACATTAGGGTTAGGGTTTCAAACTAGGGCTTATAATTAGGGTTAGGGTTTCAAACTAGGGTTTTACATTAGGGTTAGGGTTTCAAACTAGGGTTTTGCATTAGGGTTAGGGTTTCAAACTAGGGTTTATCATTAGGGTTAGGGTTTCAAACTAGGGTTTAAATTTAGGGTTAGAGTTTCAAACTAGGGTTTTACATTAGGGTTACTGCTTCAAACTAGGGTTTTACATTAGGGTTAGGGTTTCAAACAAGGGTTTTACATTAGGGTTAGGGTTTCAAAACAGGGGTTTTAAATTAGGGTTAGGGTTTCAAACTTGGGTTTTACATTAGGTTTAGGGTTTCAAACTAGGGTTTCAAATTAGGGTTTGGGTTTCAAATTGAGGTTTTACATTAGGATTAGGGTTACAAACTAGGGTTTTACATTAGGGTTAGGGTTACAAACTAGGGTTTTACATTAGGGTTAGGGTTTCAAACTAGGGTTTCAAATTAGGTTTGGGGTTTCAAACTAGGGTTTTACATTAGGGTTAGGGTTAGGGTTTCAAACTAGGGTTTACATTAGGGTTAGGGTTTCAAAATAGGGTTTAACATTAGGGTTAGGGTTTCAAACTAGGGTTTCAAATTAGGGTTAGGGTTGCAAACTAGGGTTTTACATTAGCGCTAGGGTTTCAAACTCGGGTTTCAAATTAGGGGTAGGGTTTCAAACTAGGGTTTTACATTACGGTTAGGGTTTCAAACTAGGGTTTAACGTTAGGGTTAGGGTTTCAAACTAGGGTTTTACATCAGGGTTAGGGTTTCAAACTAGGGTTTCAAATTAGGGTTAGGGTTTCAAACTAGTGTTTTACATTAGGGTTAGGGTTTCAAACTAGGGTTTTACATTAGGGTTAGGGTTTCACACTAAGGTTTTACATTAGGGTTAGGGTTACAAACTAGGGTTTAAATTTAGGGTTAGTGTTTCAAACTAGGGTTTATCATTAGGGTTAGGGTTTCAAACTAGGGTTTTACATTAGGGTTAGGGTTTCAAACTAGGGTTTCACATTAGAGTTAGGATTTCAAACAGGGGTTTCAAATTAGGGTTAGGGTTTCAAACAAGGGTTTCAAATTAGGGTTAGGGTTTCAAACTAGGGTTTTACATTAGGGTTAGGGTTACAAACTAGGGTTCAACATTAGGATTAGGGTTTCAAACTAGGGTTTTACATTAGGGTTAGGGTTTCAAACTAGGGTTTCAAATTAGGCTTAGGGTTTCAATCTAGGGTTTTGTTTTAGGGTTAGGGTTTCAAACTAGGGTTTTACATTAGGTTTAGGGTTTCAAACTAGGGTTTTACATTAGGGTTAGGGTTACAAACTAGGGTTTTACATTAGGGTTAGGGTTTCAAACTAGGGTTTTACATTAGGGTTAGGGTTTCAAACGAGGGTTTCAATTTAGGGTTAGGGTTTCAAACTAGGGTTTATCATTAGAGTTAGGGTTTCAAACTAGGGTTTTACATTAGGGTTAGGGTTTCAAACTAGGGCTTATAATTAGGGTTAGGGTTTCAAACTAGGGTTTTACATTAGGGTTAGGGTTTCAAACTAGGGTTTTGCATTAGGGTTAGGGTTTCAAACTAGGGTTTATCATTAGGGTTAGGGTTTCAAACTAGGGTTTAAATTTAGGGTTAGAGTTTCAAACTAGGGTTTTACATTAGGGTTACTGCTTCAAACTAGGGTTTTACATTAGGGTTAGGGTTTCAAACAAGGGTTTTACATTAGGGTTAGGGTTTCAAAACAGGGGTTTTAAATTAGGGTTAGGGTTTCAAACTTGGGTTTTACATTAGGTTTAGGGTTTCAAACTAGGGTTTCAAATTAGGGTTTGGGTTTCAAATTGAGGTTTTACATTAGGATTAGGGTTACAAACTAGGGTTTTACATTAGGGTTAGGGTTACAAACTAGGGTTTTACATTAGGGTTAGGGTTTCAAACTAGGGTTTCAAATTAGGTTTGGGGTTTCAAACTAGGGTTTTACATTAGGGTTAGGGTTAGGGTTTCAAACTAGGGTTTTACATTAGGGTTAGGGTTTCAAAATAGGGTTTAACATTAGGGTTAGGGTTTCAAACTAGGGTTTCAAATTAGGGTTAGGGTTGCAAATTAGGGTTTTACATTAGTGCTAGGGTTTCAAACTCGGGTTTCAAATTAGGGGTAGGGTTTCAAACTAGGGTTTTACATTACGGTTAGGGTTTCAAACTAGGGTTTAACGTTAGGGTTAGGGTTTCAAACTAGGGTTTTACATCAGGGTTAGGGTTTCAAACTAGGGTTTCAAATTAGGGTTAGGGTTTCAAACTAGTGTTTTACATTAGGGTTAGGGTTTCAAACTAGGGTTTTACATTAGGGTTAGGGTTTCACACTAAGGTTTTACATTAGGGTTAGGGTTACAAACTAGGGTTTAAATTTAGGGTTAGTGTTTCAAACTAGGGTTTATCATTAGGGTTAGGGTTTCAAACTAGGGTTTTACATTAGTGTTAGGGTTTCAAACTAGGGTTTCACATTAGAGTTAGGATTTCAAACAGGGGTTTCAAATTAGGGTTCGGGTTTCAAACAAGGGTTTCAAATTAGGGTTAGGGTTTCAAACTAGGGTTTTACATTAGGGTTAGGGTTTCAAACTAGGGTTTAACATTAGGGTTAGGGTTTCAAACTAGGGTTTCAAATTAGGGTTAGGGTTACAAACAAGGGGTTTTACATTAGGGTTAGGGTTTCAAACTAGGGTTTTACATTAGGGTTAGGGTTTCAAACTCGGGTTTAAAATTAGGGTTAGGGTTTCAAACAAGGGTTTTACATTAGGGTTAGGGTTTCAAACTAGGGTTTTACATTAGGGTTAGGGTTTCAAACTAGGGTTTTACATTAGAGTTAGGGTTACAAACTAGGGTTTTACATTAGGGTTAGGGTTTCAAACTAGGGTTTTACATTAGGGTTAGGGTTTCAAACTGGGGTTTCAATTTAGTGTTAGGGTTTCAAACTAGGGTTTAACATTAGGGTTAATGCTTCAAACTAGGGTTTTACATTAGGGTTAGTGTTTCAAACTAGTGTTTTACATTAGGGTTAGTGCTTCAAACTAGGGTTTTACATTAGGGTTAGGGTTTCAAAAAGGGGTTTTACATTAGGGTTAGGGTTTCAAACTAGGGTTTTACATTAGGGTTAGGGTTTCAAACTAGGGTTTTACATTAGGGTTAGTGTTTCAAACTAGGGTTTTACATTAGGGTTAATGCTTCAAACTAGGGTTTTACATTAGGGTTAGGGTTTTAAACTATGGTTTCAAATTAGATTTGGGGTTTCAAACTAGGGTTTTACATTAGAGTTAGCGTTTCAAACTAGTGTTTTGCATTAGGTTTAGGGTTTCAAACTAGGGTTTATCATTAGGGTTAGGGTTTCAAACTAGGGTTTTACATTAGGGTTAGGGTTTCAAACTAGGGTTTTACATTAGGGTTAGGGTTACAAACTAGGGTTTTACATTACGGTTAGGGTTTCAAACTAGGGTTTAACGTTAGGGTTAGGGTTTCAAACTAGGGTTTTAAATTAGGGTTAATGCTTCAAACTAGGGTTTTACATTAGGGTTACGCTTTCAAACTAGGGTTTTACATTAGGGTTAGGGTTTCAAACTAGGGTTTCAAATTAGGGTTAGAGTTTCAAACTAGGGTTTTACATTAGGGTTACTGCTTCAAACTAGGGTTTTACATTAGGGTTAGGGTTTCAAACAAGGGTTTTACATTAGGGTTAGGGTTTCAAACTAGCGTTTAACATTAGGGTTAGGGTTCCAAACTAGGGTTTTACATTAGTGTTAAGGTTACAAACTAGGGTTTTACATTAGGGTTAGGGTTTCAAACTAGGGTTTCAAATTAGGGTTAGGGTTTCAAACTAGGGTTTCAAATTAGGGTTAGGGTTTTAAACTAGGGTTTATCATTAGGGTTAGGGTTTCAAACTAGGGTTTTACATTAGGGTTAGGGTTTCAAACTAGGCTTTCTAATTAGGGTTAGGGTTTTAAACTAGGGTTTATCATTAGGGTTAGGGTTTCAAACTAGGGTTTTACATTAGGGTTAGGGTTTCAAACTAGGGTTTCTCATTAGGGTTAGGGTTTCAAACTAGGGTTTTATATTAGGGTTAGGGTTTCAAACTAGGGTTTCAAATTAGGGTTAGGGTTTCAAACAAGGGTTTTACATTAGGGTTAGGGTTTCAAACAAGGGTTTTACATTAGGGTTAGGGTTTCAAAACAGGGGTTTTAAATTAGGGTTAGGGTTTCAAACTTGGGTTTTACATTAGGTTTAGGGTTTCAAACTAGGGTTTCAAATTAGGGTTTGGGTTTCAAATTGAGGTTTTACATTAGGATTAGGGTTACAAACTAGGGTTTTACATTAGGGTTAGGGTTTCAAACTAGGGTTTCAAATTAGGTTTGGGGTTTCAAACTAGGGTTTTACATTAGGGTTAGGGTTTCAAAATAGGGTTTAACATTAGGGTTAGGGTTTCAAACTAGGGTTTCAAATTAGGGTTAGGGTTGCAAACTAGGGTTTTACATTAGCGCTAGGGTTTCAAACTCGGGTTTCAAATTAGGGGTAGGGTTTCAAACTAGGGTTTTACATTACGGTTAGGGTTTCAAACTAGGGTTTAACGTTAGGGTTAGGGTTTCAAACTAGGGTTTTACATCAGGGTTAGGGTTTCAAACTAGGGTTTCAAATTAGGGTTAGGGTTTCAAACTAGTGTTTTACATTAGGGTTACGGTTTCAAACTAGGGTTTTACATTAGGGTTAGGGTTTCAAACTAGGGTTTTACATTAGGGTTAGGGTTTCAAACTAGGGTTTTGCATTAGGGTTAGGGTTTCAAACTAGGGTTTATCATTAGGGTTAGGGTTTCAAACTAGGGTTTAAATTTAGGGTTAGAGTTTCAAACTAGGGTTTTACATTAGGGTTACTGCTTCAAACTATGGTTTTACATTAGGGTTAGGGTTTCAAACAAGGGTTTTACATTAGGGTTAGGGTTTCAAAACAGGGGTTTTAAA
The DNA here is from genome assembly GCF_051991255.1 of Vanacampus margaritifer. Classification (NCBI taxonomy): domain Eukaryota; kingdom Metazoa; phylum Chordata; class Actinopteri; order Syngnathiformes; family Syngnathidae; genus Vanacampus; species Vanacampus margaritifer. The sequence continues at coordinate 1,027,544 of NW_027520739.1, read as the reverse complement.
TTAGGGTTAGGATTTCAAACTTGGGTTTTACATTAGGTTTAGGGTTTCAAATTAGGGTTTCAAATTAGGGTTTGGGTTTCAAATTGAGGTTTTACATTAGGATTAGGGTTACAAACTAGGGTTTTACATTAGGGTTAGGGTTACAAACTAGGGTTTTACATTAGGGTTAGGGTTTCAAACTAGGGTTTCAAATTAGGTTTGGGGTTTCAAACTAGGGTTTTACATTAGGGTTAGGGTTAGGGTTTCAAACTAGGGTTTTACATTAGGGTTAGGGTTTCAAAATAGGGTTTAACATTAGGGTTAGGGTTTCAAACTAGGGTTTCAAATTAGGGTTAGGGTTGCAAACTAGGGTTTTACATTAGCGCTAGGGTTTCAAACTCGGGTTTCAAATTAGGGGTAGGGTTTCAAACTAGGGTTTTACATTACGGTTAGGGTTTCAAACTAGGGTATAACGTTAGGGTTAGGGTTTCAAACTAGGGTTTTACATCAGGGTTAGGGTTTCAAACTAGGGTTTCAAATTAGGGTTAGGGTTTCAAACTAGTGTTTTACATTAGGGTTAGGGTTTCAAACTAGGGTTTTACATTAGGGTTAGGGTTTCACACTAAGGTTTTACATTAGGGTTAGGGTTACAAACTAGGGTTTAAATTTAGGGTTAGTGTTTCAAACTAGGGTTTATCATTAGGGTTAGGGTTTCAAACTAGGGTTTTACATTAGGGTTAGGGTTTCAAATTAGGGTTTAACATTAGGGTTAGCGTTTCAAACTAGTGTTTTACATTAGGGTTAATGCTTCAAACTACGGTTTTACATTAGGGTTAGGGTTTTAAACTATGGTTTCAAATTAGATTTGGGGTTTCAAACTAGGGTTTTACATTAGAGTTAGCGTTTCAAACTAGTGTTTTACATTAGGGTTAGTGCTTCAAACTAGGGTTTTACATTAGAGTTAGCGTTTCAAACTAGTGTTTTACATTAGGGTTAGTGCTTCAAACTAGGGTTTTACATTAGGGTTAATGCTTCAAACTAGGGTTTTACATTAGGGTTAGGGTTTCAAACTAGGGTTTTACATTTGGGTTAGGGTTACAAACTAGGGTTTTACATTAGGGTTAGGGTTTCAAACAAGGGTTTTACATTAGGGTTAGGGTTTCAAACTAGGGTTTAACATTAGGGTTAGGGTTTCAAACTAGGGTTTTACATTAGGGTTAATGCTTCAAACTAGGGTTTTACATTAGGGTTAGGGTTTTAAACTATGGTTTCAAATTAGATTTGGGGTTTCAAACTAGGGTTTTACATTAGAGTTAGCGTTTCAAACTAGTGTTTTGCATTAGGTTTAGGGTTTCAAACTAGGGTTTATCATTAGGGTTAGGGTTTCAAACTAGGGTTTTACATTAGGGTTAGGGTTACAAACTAGGGTTTTACATTACGGTTAGGGTTTCAAACTAGGGTTTAACGTTAGGGTTAGGGTTTCAAACTAGGGTTTTAAATTAGGGTTAATGCTTCAAACTAGGGTTTTACATTAGGGTTACGCTTTCAAACTAGGGTTTTACATTAGGGTTAGGGTTTCAAACTAGGGTTTCAAATTAGGGTTAGAGTTTCAAACTAGGGTTTTACATTAGGGTTACTGCTTCAAACTAGGGTTTTACATTAGGGTTAGGGTTTCAAACAAGGGTTTTACATTAGGGTTAGGGTTTCAAACTAGGGTTTCAAATTAGGGTTAGGGTTGCAAACTAGGGTTTTACATTAGCGCTAGGGTTTCAAACTCGGGTTTCAAATTAGGGGTAGGGTTTCAAACTAGGGTTTTACATTACGGTTAGGGTTTCAAACTAGGGTTTAACGTTAGGGTTAGGGTTTCAAACTAGGGTTTTACATCAGGGTTAGGGTTTCAAACTAGGGTTTCAAATTAGGGTTAGGGTTTCAAACTAGTGTTTTACATTAGGGTTAGGGTTTCAAACTAGGGTTTTACATTAGGGTTAGGGTTTCAAACTAGGGTTTTACATTAGGGTTAGGGTTTCAAACTAGGGTTTTGCATTAGGGTTAGGGTTTCAAACTAGGGTTTATCATTAGGGTTAGGGTTTCAAACTAGGGTTTAAATTTAGGGTTAGAGTTTCAAACTAGGGTTTTACATTAGGGTTACTGCTTCAAACTATGGTTTTACATTAGGGTTAGGGTTTCAAACAAGGGTTTTACATTAGGGTTAGGGTTTCAAAACAGGGGTTTTAAATTAGGGTTAGGATTTCAAACTTGGGTTTTACATTAGGTTTAGGGTTTCAAATTAGGGTTTCAAATTAGGGTTTGGGTTTCAAATTGAGGTTTTACATTAGGATTAGGGTTACAAACTAGGGTTTTACATTAGAGTTAGGGTTACAAACTAGGGTTTTACATTAGGGTTAGGGTTTCAAACTAGGGTTTCAAATTAGGTTTGGGGTTTCAAACTAGGGTTTTACATTAGGGTTAGGGTTAGGGTTTCAAACTAGGGTTTTACATTAGGGTTAGGGTTTCAAAATAGGGTTTAACATTAGGGTTAGGGTTTCAAACTAGGGTTTCAAATTAGGGTTAGGGTTGCAAACTAGGGTTTTACATTAGCGCTAGGGTTTCAAACTCGGGTTTCAAATTAGGGGTAGGGTTTCAAACTAGGGTTTTACATTACGGTTAGGGTTTCAAACTAGGGTTTAACGTTAGGGTTAGGGTTTCAAACTAGGGTTTTACATCAGGGTTAGGGTTTCAAACTAGGGTTTCAAATTAGGGTTAGGGTTTCAAACTAGTGTTTTACATTAGGGTTAGGGTTTCAAACTAGGGTTTTACATTAGGGTTAGGGTTTCACACTAAGGTTTTACATTAGGGTTAGGGTTACAAACTAGGGTTTAAATTTAGGGTTAGTGTTTCAAACTAGGGTTTATCATTAGGGTTAGGGTTTCAAACTAGGGTTTTACATTAGGGTTAGGGTTTCAAATTAGGGTTTAACATTAGGGTTAGCGTTTCAAACTAGTGTTTTACATTAGGGTTAATGCTTCAAACTACGGTTTTACATTAGGGTTAGGGTTTTAAACTATGGTTTCAAATTAGATTTGGGGTTTCAAACTAGGGTTTTACATTAGAGTTAGCGTTTCAAACTAGTGTTTTACATTAGGGTTAGTGCTTCAAACTAGGGTTTTACATTAGAGTTAGCGTTTCAAACTAGTGTTTTACATTAGGGTTAGTGCTTCAAACTAGGGTTTTACATTAGGGTTAATGCTTCAAACTAGGGTTTTACATTAGGGTTAGGGTTTCAAACTAGGGTTTTACATTTGGGTTAGGGTTACAAACTAGGGTTTTACATTAGGGTTAGGGTTTCAAACAAGGGTTTTACATTAGGGTTAGGGTTTCAAACTAGGGTTTAACATTAGGGTTAGGGTTTCAAACTAGGGTTTTACATTAGGGTTAATGCTTCAAACTAGGGTTTTACATTAGGGTTAGGGTTTTAAACTATGGTTTCAAATTAGATTTGGGGTTTCAAACTAGGGTTTTACATTAGAGTTAGCGTTTCAAACTAGTGTTTTGCATTAGGTTTAGGGTTTCAAACTAGGGTTTATCATTAGGGTTAGGGTTTCAAACTAGGGTTTTACATTAGGGTTAGGGTTACAAACTAGGGTTTTACATTACGGTTAGGGTTTCAAACTAGGGTTTAACGTTAGGGTTAGGGTTTCAAACTAGGGTTTTAAATTAGGGTTAATGCTTCAAACTAGGGTTTTACATTAGGGTTACGCTTTCAAACTAGGGTTTTACATTAGGGTTAGGGTTTCAAACTAGGGTTTCAAATTAGGGTTAGAGTTTCAAACTAGGGTTTTACATTAGGGTTACTGCTTCAAACTAGGGTTTTACATTAGGGTTAGGGTTTCAAACAAGGGTTTTACATTAGGGTTAGGGTTTCAAACTAGCGTTTAACATTAGGGTTAGGGTTCCAAACTAGGGTTTTACATTAGTGTTAAGGTTACAAACTAGGGTTTTACATTAGGGTTAGGGTTTCAAACTAGGGTTTCAAATTAGGGTTAGGGTTTCAAACTAGGGTTTCAAATTAGGGTTAGGGTTTTAAACTAGGGTTTATCATTAGGGTTAGGGTTTCAAACTAGGGTTTTACATTAGGGTTAGGGTTTCAAACTAGGCTTTCTAATTAGGGTTAGGGTTTTAAACTAGGGTTTATCATTAGGGTTAGGGTTTCAAACTAGGGTTTTACATTAGGGTTAGGGTTTCAAACTAGGGTTTCTAATTAGGGTTAGGGTTTCAAACTAGGGTTTTATATTAGGGTTAGGGTTTCAAACTAGGGTTTCAAATTAGGGTTAGGGTTTCAAACAAGGGTTTTACATTAGGGTTAGGGTTTCAAACAAGGGTTTTACATTAGGGTTAGGGTTTCAAAACAGGGGTTTTAAATTAGGGTTAGGGTTTCAAACTTGGGTTTTACATTAGGTTTAGGGTTTCAAACTAGGGTTTCAAATTAGGGTTTGGGTTTCAAATTGAGGTTTTACATTAGGATTAGGGTTACAAACTAGGGTTTTACATTAGGGTTAGGGTTTCAAACTAGGGTTTCAAATTAGGTTTGGGGTTTCAAACTAGGGTTTTACATTAGGGTTAGGGTTTCAAACTAGGGTTTTACATTAGGGTTAGGGTTTCAAACTAGGGTTTTACATTAGGGTTTGGGTTTCAAAATAGGGTTTAACATTAGGGTTAGGGTTTCAAACTAGGGTTTCAAATTAGGGTTAGGGTTGCAAACTAGGGTTTTACATTAGCGCTAGGGTTTCAAACTCGGGTTTCAAATTAGGGGTAGGGTTTCAAACTAGGGTTTTACATTACGGTTAGGGTTTCAAACTAGGGTTTAACGTTAGGGTTAGGGTTTCAAACTAGGGTTTTACATCAGGGTTAGGGTTTCAAACTAGGGTTTCAAATTAGGGTTAGGGTTTCAAACTAGTGTTTTACATTAGGGTTAGGGTTTCAAACTAGGGTTTTACATTAGGGTTAGGGTTTCACACTAAGGTTTTACATTAGGGTTAGGGTTACAAACTAGGGTTTAAATTTAGGGTTAGTGTTTCAAACTAGGGTTTATCATTAGGGTTAGGGTTTCAAACTAGGGTTTTACATTAGGGTTAGGGTTTCAAATTAGGGTTTAACATTAGGGTTAGCGTTTCAAACTAGTGTTTTACATTAGGGTTAATGCTTCAAACTAGGGTTTTACATTAGGGTTAGGGTTTTAAACTATGGTTTCAAATTAGATTTGGGGTTTCAAACTAGGGTTTTACATTAGAGTTAGCGTTTCAAACTAGTGTTTTACATTAGGGTTAGTGCTTCAAACTAGGGTTTTACATTAGGGTTAATGCTTCAAACTAGGGTTTTACATTAGGGTTAGGGTTTCAAACTAGGGTTTTACATTAGTGTTAGGTTTTCAAACTAGGGTTTTACATTTGGGTTAGGGTTACAAACTAGGGTTTTACATTAGGGTTAGGGTTTCAAACTAGGCTTTCTAATTAGGGTTAGGGTTTTAAACTAGGGTTTATCATTAGGGTTAGGGTTTCAAACTAGGGTTTTACATTAGGGTTAGGGTTTCAAACTAGGGTTTCTAATTAGGGTTAGGGTTTCAAACTAGGGTTTTATATTAGGGTTAGGGTTTCAAACTAGGGTTTCAAATTAGGGTTAGGGTTTCAAACAAGGGTTTTACATTAGGGTTAGGGTTTCAAACAAGGGTTTTACATTAGGGTTAGGGTTTCAAAACAGGGGTTTTAAATTAGGGTTAGGGTTTCATACTTGGGTTTTACATTAGGTTTAGGGTTTCAAACTAGGGTTTCAAATTAGGGTTTGGGTTTCAAATTGAGGTTTTACATTAGGATTAGGGTTACAAACTAGGGTTTTACATTAGGGTTAGGGTTTCAAACTAGGGTTTCAAATTAGGTTTGGGGTTTCAAACTAGGGTTTTACATTAGGGTTAGGGTTTCAAACTAGGGTTTTACATTAGGGTTAGGGTTTCAAACTAGGGTTTTACATTAGGGTTAGGGTTTCAAAATAGGGTTTAACATTAGGGTTAGGGTTTCAAACTAGGATTTCAAATTAGGGTTAGGGTTGCAAACTAGGGTTTTACATTAGCGCTAGGGTTTCAAACTCGGGTTTCAAATTAGGGGTAGGGTTTCAAACTAGGGTTTTACATTACGGTTAGGGTTTCAAACTAGGGTTTAACGTTAGGGTTAGGGTTTCAAACTAGGGTTTTACATCAGGGTTAGGGTTTCAAACTAGGGTTTCAAATTAGGGTTAGGGTTTCAAACTAGTGTTTTACATTAGGGTTAGGGTTTCAAACTAGGGTTTTACATTAGGGTTAGGGTTTCACACTAAGGTTTTACATTAGGGTTAGGGTTACAAACTAGGGTTTAAATTTAGGGTTAGTGTTTCAAACTAGGGTTTATCATTAGGGTTAGGGTTTCAAACTAGGGTTTTACATTAGGGTTAGGGTTTCAAATTAGGGTTTAACATTAGGGTTAGCGTTTCAAACTAGTGTTTTACATTAGGGTTAATGCTTCAAACTAGGGTTTTACATTAGGGTTAGGGTTTTAAACTATGGTTTCAAATTAGATTTGGGGTTTCAAACTAGGGTTTTACATTAGAGTTAGCGTTTCAAACTAGTGTTTTACATTAGGGTTAGTGCTTCAAACTAGGGTTTTACATTAGGGTTAATGCTTCAAACTAGGGTTTTACATTAGGGTTAGGGTTTCAAACTAGGGTTTTACATTAGTGTTAGGTTTTCAAACTAGGGTTTTACATTTGGGTTAGGGTTACAAACTAGGGTTTTACATTAGGGTTAGGGTTTCAAACAAGGGTTTTACATTAGGGTTAGGGTTTCAAACTAGGGTTTAACATTAGGGTTAGGGTTTCAAACTAGGGTTTTACATTAGGGTTAATGCTTCAAACTAGGGTTTTACATTAGGGTTAGGGTTTTAAACTATGGTTTCAAATTAGATTTGGGGTTTCAAACTAGGGTTTTACATTAGAGTTAGCGTTTCAAACTAGTGTTTTGCATTAGGTTTAGGGTTTCAAACTAGGGTTTATCATTAGGGTTAGGGTTTCAAACTAGGGTTTTACATTAGGGTTAGGGTTACAAACTAGGGTTTTACATTACGGTTAGGGTTTCAAACTAGGGTTTAACGTTAGGGTTAGGGTTTCAAACTAGGGTTTTACATTAGGGTTAATGCTTCAAACTAGGGTTTTACATTAGGGTTACGCTTTCAAACTAGGGTTTTACATTAGGGTTAGGGTTTCAAACTAGGGTTTCAAATTAGGGTTAGAGTTTCAAACTAGGGTTTTACATTAGGGTTACTGCTTCAAACTAGGGTTTTACATTAGGGTTAGGGTTTCAAACAAGGGTTTTACATTAGGGTTAGGGTTTCAAACTAGCGTTTAACATTAGGGTTAGGGTTCCAAACTAGGGTTTTACATTAGTGTTAAGGTTACAAACTAGGGTTTTACATTAGGGTTAGGGTTTCAAACTAGGGTTTCAAATTAGGGTTAGGGTTTCAAACTAGGGTTTCAAATTAGGGTTAGGGTTTTCAACTAGGGTTTATCATTAGGGTTAGGGTTTCAAACTAGGGTTTTACATTAGGGTTAGGGTTTCAAACTAGGCTTTCTAATTAGGGTTAGGGTTTTAAACTAGGGTTTATCATTAGGGTTAGGGTTTCATACTAGGGTTTTACATTAGGGTTAGGGTTTCAAACTAGGGTTTCTAATTAGGGTTAGGGTTTCAAACTAGGGTTTTATATTAGGGTTAGGGTTTCAAACAAGGGTTTTACATTAGGGTTAGGGTTTCAAAACAGGGGTTTTAAATTAGGGTTAGGGTTTCAAACTTGGGTTTTACATTAGGTTTAGGGTTTCAAACTAGGGTTTCAAATTAGGGTTTGGGTTTCAAATTGAGGTTTTACATTAGGATTAGGGTTACAAACTAGGGTTTTACATTAGGGTTAGGGTTTCAAACTAGGGTTTCAAATTAGGTTTGGGGTTTCAAACTAGGGTTTTACATTAGGGTTAGGGTTTCAAAATAGGGTTTTACATTAGGGTTAGGGTTTCAAAATAGGGTTTAACATTAGGGTTAGGGTTTCAAACTAGGGTTTCAAATTAGGGTTAGGGTTGCAAACTAGGGTTTTACATTAGCGCTAGGGTTTCAAACTCGGGTTTCAAATTAGGGGTAGGGTTTCAAACTAGGGTTTTACATTACGGTGAGGGTTTCAAACTAGGGTTTAACGTTAGGGTTAGGGTTTCAAACTAGGGTTTTACATTAGGGTTAGGGTTTCAAACTAGGGTTTCAAATTAGGGTTAGGGTTTCAAACTAGGGTTTTACATTAGGGTTAGGGTTTCAAACTAGGGTTTTACATTAGGGTTAGGGTTTCAAAATAGGGTTTAACATTAGGGTTAGGGTTTCAAACTAGGGTTTCAAATTAGGGTTAGGGTTGCAAACTAGGGTTTTACATTAGCGCTAGGGTTTCAAACTCGGGTTTCAAATTAGGGGTAGGGTTTCAAACTAGGGTTTTACATTACGGTTAGGGTTTCAAACTAGGGTTTAACGTTAGGGTTAGGGTTTCAAACTAGGGTTTTACATCAGGGTTAGGGTTTCAAACTAGGGTTTCAAATTAGGGTTAGGGTTTCAAACTAGTGTTTTACATTAGGGTTAGGGTTTCAAACTAGGGTTTTACATTAGGGTTAGGGTTTCACACTAAGGTTTTACATTAGGGTTAGGGTTACAAACTAGGGTTTAAATTTAGGGTTAGTGTTTCAAACTAGGGTTTATCATTAGGGTTAGGGTTTCAAACTAGGGTTTTACATTAGGGTTAGGGTTTCAAATTAGGGTTTAACATTAGGGTTAGCGTTTCAAACTAGTGTTTTACATTAGGGTTAATGCTTCAAACTAGGGTTTTACATTAGGGTTAGGGTTTTAAACTATGGTTTCAAATTAGATTTGGGGTTTCAAACTAGGGTTTTACATTAGAGTTAGCGTTTCAAACTAGTGTTTTACATTAGGGTTAGTGCTTCAAACTAGGGTTTTACATTAGGGTTAATGCTTCAAACTAGGGTTTTACATTAGGGTTAGGGTTTCAAACTAGGGTTTTACATTAGTGTTAGGTTTTCAAACTAGGGTTTTACATTTGGGTTAGGGTTACAAACTAGGGTTTTACATTAGGGTTAATGCTTCAAACTAGGGTTTTACATTAGGGTTAGGGTTTTAAACTATGGTTTCAAATTAGATTTGGGGTTTCAAACTAGGGTTTTACATTAGAGTTAGCGTTTCAAACTAGTGTTTTGCATTAGATTTAGGGTTTCAAACTAGGGTTTATCATTAGGGTTAGGGTTTCAAACTAGGGTTTTACATTAGGGTTAGGGTTACAAACTAGGGTTTTACATTACGGTTAGGGTTTCAAACTAGGGTTTAACGTTAGGGTTAGGGTTTCAAACTAGGGTTTTACATTAGGGTTAATGCTTCAAACTAGGGTTTTACATTAGGGTTACGCTTTCAAACTAGGGTTTTACATTAGGGTTAGGGTTTCAAACTAGGGTTTCAAATTAGGGTTAGAGTTTCAAACTAGGGTTTTACATTAGGGTTACTGCTTCAAACTAGGGTTTTACATTAGGGTTAGGGTTTCAAACAAGGGTTTTACATTAGGGTTAGGGTTTCAAACTAGCGTTTAACATTAGGGTTAGGGTTCCAAACTAGGGTTTTACATTAGTGTTAAGGTTACAAACTAGGGTTTTACATTAGGGTTAGGGTTTCAAACTAGGGTTTCAAATTAGGGTTAGGGTTTCAAACTAGGGTTTCAAATTAGGGTTAGGGTTTTAAACTAGGGTTTATCATTAGGGTTAGGGTTTCAAACTAGGGTTTTACATTAGGGTTAGGGTTTCAAACTAGGCTTTCTAATTAGGGTTAGGGTTTTAAACTAGGGTTTATCATTAGGGTTAGGGTTTCATACTAGGGTTTTACATTAGGGTTAGGGTTTCAAACTAGGGTTTCTAATTAGGGTTAGGGTTTCAAACTAGGGTTTTATATTAGGGTTAGGGTTTCAAACTAGGGTTTCAAATTAGGGTTAGGGTTTCAAACAAGGGTTTTACATTAGGGTTAGGGTTTCAAACAAGGGTTTTACATTAGGGTTAGGGTTTCAAAACAGGGGTTTTAAATTAGGGTTAGGGTTTCAAACTTGGGTTTTACATTAGGTTTAGGGTTTCAAACTAGGGTTTCAAATTAGGGTTTGGGTTTCAAATTGAGGTTTTACATTAGGATTAGGGTTACAAACTAGGGTTTTACATTAGGGTTAGGGTTTCAAACTAGGGTTTCAAATTAGGTTTGGGGTTTCAAACTAGGGTTTTACATTAGGGTTAGGGTTTCAAAATAGGGTTTTACATTAGGGTTAGGGTTTCAAAATAGGGTTTAACATTAGGGTTAGGGTTTCAAACTAGGGTTTCAAATTAGGGTTAGGGTTGCAAACTAGGGTTTTACATTAGCGCTAGGGTTTCAAACTCGGGTTTCAAATTAGGGGTAGGGTTTCAAACTAGGGTTTTACATTACGGTGAGGGTTTCAAACTAGGGTTTAACGTTAGGGTTAGGGTTTCAAACTAGGGTTTTACATTAGGGTTAGGGTTTCAAACTAGGGTTTCAAATTAGGGTTAGGGTTTCAAACTAGGGTTTTACATTAGGGTTAGGGTTTCAAACTAGGGTTTTACATTAGGGTTAGGGTTTCACACTAAGGTTTTACATTAGGGTTAGGGTTACAAACTAGGGTTTTACATTAGTGTTAGGGTTTCAAACTGGGGTTTCAATTTAGTGTTAGGGTTTCAAACTAGGGTTTAACATTAGGGTTAATGCTTCAAACTAGGGTTTTACATTAGGGTTAGGGTTTCAAACTAGGGTTTTACATTAGGGTTAGGGTTTCAAACTAGGGTTTTACATTAGGGTTAGGGTTTCAAACTAGGGTTTCAATTTAGGGTTAGGGTTTCAAACTAGGGTTTATCATTAGGGTTAGGGTTTCAAACTAGGGTTTTACATTAGGGTTAGGGTTTCATACTAGTGTTTAACATTAGGGTTAGGGTTTCAAACTAGTGTTTTACTTTAGGGTTAATGCTTCAAACTAGGGTTTTACATCAGGGTTAGCGTTTCAAACTAGGGTTTTACATTATGGTTAGTGTTTCAAACTAGGGTTTTACATTTGGGTTAGGTTTACAAACTAAGGTTTTACATTAGGGTTAGGGTTTCAAACTAGGGTTTCACATTAGAGTTAGGATTTCAAACAGGGGTTTCAAATTAGGGTTAGGGTTTCAAACAAGGGTTTCAAATTAGGGTTAGGGTTTCAAACTAGGGTTTTACATTAGGGTTAGGGTTTCAAACTAGGGTTTAACATTAGGGTTAGGGTTTCAAACTAGGGTTTCAAATTAGGGTTAGGGTAACAAACAAGGGGTTTTACATTAGGGTTAGGGTTTCAAACTAGGGTTTTACATTAGGGTTAGGGTTTCAAACTCGGGTTTAAAATTAGGGTTAGGGTTTCAAACAAGGGTTTTACATTAGGGTTAGGGTTTCAAACTAGGGTTTTACATTAGGGTTAGGGTTTCAAACTAGGGTTTTACATTAGAGTTAGGGTTACAAACTAGGGTTTTACATTAGGGTTAGTGTTTCAAACTAGGGTTTTACATTAGGGTTAGTGCTTCAAACTAGGGTTTTACATTAGGGTTAGGGTTTCAAAAAGGGGTTTTACATTAGGGTTAGGGTTTCAAACTAGGGTTTTACATTAGGGTTAGGGTTTCAAACTAGGGTTTTACATTAGGGTTAGTGTTTCAAACTAGGGTTTTACATTTGGGTTAGGGTTACAAACTAGGGTTTTTTATGAGGGTTAGGGTTTCAAACTAAGGTTTCACATTAGAGTTAGGATTTCAAACAGGGGTTTCAAATTAGGGTTAGGGTTTCAAACTAGGGTTTTACATTAGGGTTAGGGTTTCAAACTAGGGTTTCAAATTAGGGTTAGAGTTTCAAACTAGGGTTTTACATTAGGGTTACTGCTTCAAACTAGGGTTTTACATTAGGGTTAGGGTTTCAAACAAGGGTTTTACATTAGGGTTAGGGTTTCAAACTAGCGTTTAACATTAGGGTTAGGGTTCCAAACTAGGGTTTTACATTAGTGTTAAGGTTACAAACTAGGGTTTTACATTAGGGTTAGGGTTTCAAACTAGGGTTTCAAATTAGGGTTAGGGTTTCAAACTAGGGTTTCAAATTAGGGTTAGGGTTTTAAACTAGGGTTTATCATTAGGGTTAGGGTTTCAAACTAGGGTTTTACATTAGGGTTAGGGTTTCAAACTAGGCTTTCTAATTAGGGTTAGGGTTTTAAACTAGGGTTTATCATTAGGGTTAGGGTTTCAAACTAGGGTTTTACATTAGGGTTAGGGTTTCAAACTAGGGTTTCTAATTAGGGTTAGGGTTTCAAACTAGGGTTTTATATTAGGGTTAGGGTTTCAAACTAGGGTTTCAAATTAGGGTTAGGGTTTCAAACAAGGGTTTTACATTAGGGTTAGGGTTTCAAACAAGGGTTTTACATTAGGGTTAGGGTTTCAAAACAGGGGTTATAAATTAGGGTTAGGGTTTCAAACTTGGGTTTTACATTAGGTTTAGGGTTTCAAACTAGGGTTTCAAATTAGGGTTTGGGTTTCAAATTGAGGTTTTACATTAGGATTAGGGTTACAAACTAGGGTTTTACATTAGGGTTAGGGTTTCAAAGTAGGGTTTCAAATTAGGTTTGGGGTTTCAAACTAGGGTTTTACATTAGGGTTAGGGTTTCAAACTAGGGTTTTACATTAGGGTTAGGGTTTCAAAATAGGGTTTAACATTAGGGTTAGGGTTTCAAACTAGGGTTTTACATTAGGGTTAGGGTTTCAAAATAGGGTTTAACATTAGGGTTAGGGTTTCAAACTAGGGTTTCAAATTAGGGTTAGGGTTGCAAACTAGGGTTTTACATTAGCGCTAGGATTTCAAACTCGGGTTTCAAATTAGGGGTAGGGTTTCAAACTAGGGTTTTACATTATGGTGAGGGTTTCAAACTAGGGTTTAACGTTAGGGTTAGGGTTTCAAACTAGGGTTTTACATTAGGGTTAGGGTTTCAAACTAGGGTTTCAAATTAGGGTTAGGGTTTCAAACTAGGGTTTTGCATTAGGGTTAGGGTTTCAAACTAGGGTTTTACATTAGGGTTAGGGTTTCACACTAAGGTTTTACATTAGGGTTAGGGTTACAAACTAGGGTTTTACATTAGTGTTAGGGTTTCAAACTGGGGTTTCAATTTAGTGTTAGGGTTTCAAACTAGGGTTTAACATTAGGGTTAATGCTTCAAACTAGGGTTTTACATTAGGGTTAGCGTTTCAAACTAGTGTTTTACATTAGGGTTAGTGCTTCAAACTATGGTTTTACATTAGGGTTAGGGTTTCAAACTAGGGTTTTACATTAGGGTTAGGGTTTCAAACTAGGGTTTTACATTAGGGTTAGGGTTTCAAACTAGGGTTTCAATTTAGGGTTAGAGTTTCAAACTAGGGTTTATCATTAGGGTTAGGGTTTCAAACAGGGGTTTCAAATTAGGGTTAGGGTTTCAAACAAGGGTTTCAAATTAGGGTTAGGGTTTCAAACTAGGGTTTTACATTAGGGTTAGGGTTTCAAACTAGGGTTTAACATTAGGGTTAGGGTTTCAAACTAGGGTTTCAAATTAGGGTTAGGGTTACAAACAAGGGGTTTTACATTAGGGTTAGGGTTTCAAACTAGGCTTTCAAATTAGGGTTAGGGTTTCAAACTAGGGTTTTACATTAGGGTTAGGGTTTCAAACTAGTGTTTAACATTAGGGTTAGGGTTTCAAACTAGGGTTTTACATTAGGGTTAGGGTTTCAAACTAGTGTTTAACATTAGGGTTAGGGTTTCAAACTAGGGTTTCAAATTAGGGTTAGGGTTACAAACAAGGGGTTTTACATTAGGGTAAGGGTTTCAAACTAGGGTTTTACATTAGGGTTAGGGTTTCAAACTCGGGTTTAAAATTAGGGTTAGGGTTTCAAACAAGGGTTTTACATTAGGGTTAGGGTTTCAAACTAGGGTTTTACATTAGGGTTAGGGTTTCAAACTAGGGTTTTACATTAGCGCTAGGGTTTCAAACTCGGGTTTCAAATTAGGGGTAGGGTTTCAAACTCGGGTTTCAAATTAGGGGTAGGGTTTCAAACTAGGGTTTTACATTACGGTTAGGGTTTAAAACTAGGGTTTAACGTTAGGGTTAGGGTTTTAAACTAGGGCTTTACATTAGGGTTAGAGTTTCAAACTAGGGTTTCAAATTAGGGTTAGGGTTTCAAACTAGGGTTTTACATTAGGGTTAGGGTTTCAAACTAGGGTTTTACATTAGGGTTAGGGTTTCACACTAAGGTTTTACATTAGGGTTAGGGTTACAAACTAGGGTTTTACATTAGTGTTAGGGTTTCAAACTGGGGTTTCAATTTAGTGTTAGGGTTTCAAACTAGGGTTTAACATTAGGGTTAATGCTTCAAACTAGGGTTTTACATTAGGGTTAGCGTTTCAAACTAGTGTTTTACATTAGGGTTAGTGCTTCAAACTATGGTTTTACATTAGGGTTAGGGTTTCAAACTAGGGTTTTACATTAGGGTTAGGGTTTCAAACTAGGGTTTTACATTAGGGTTAGGGTTTCAAACTAGGGTTTCAATTTAGGGTTAGGGTTTCAAACTAGGGTTTATCATTAGGGTTAGGGTTTCAAACTAGGGTTTTACATTAGGGTTAGGGTTTCAAACTAGTGTTTAACATTAGGGTTAGGGTTTCAAACTAGTGTTTTACTTTAGGGTTAATGCTTCAAACTAGGGTTTTACATCAGGGTTAGCGTTTCAAACTAGGGTTTTACATTATGGTTATTGTTTCAAACTAGGGTTTTACATTTGGGTTAGGTTTACAAACTAAGGTTTTACATTAGGGTTAGGGTTTCAAACTAGGGTTTCATAATTAGAGTTAGGATTTCAAACAGGGGTTTCAAATTAGGGTTAGGGTTTCAAACAAGGGTTTCAAATTAGGGTTAGGGTTTCAAACTAGGGTTTTACATTAGGGTTAGGGTTTCAAACTAGGGTTTAACATTAGGGTTAGGGTTTCAAACTAGGGTTTCAAATAAGGGTTAGGGTTACAAACAAGGGGTTTTACATTAGGGTTAGGGTTTCAAACTAGGGTTTCAAATTAGGGTTAGGGTTTCAAACTAGGGTTTTACATTAGGGTTAGGGTTTCAAACTAGGGTTTAACATTAGGGTTAGGGTTTCAAACTAGGGTTTCAAATTAGGGTTAGGGTTACAAACAAGGGGTTTTACATTAGGGTTAGGGTTTCAAACTAGGGTTTTACATTAGGGTTAGGGTTTCAAACTCGGGTTTAAAATTAGGGTTAGGGTTTCAAACAAGGGTTTTACATTAGGGTTAGGGTTTCAAACTAGGGTTTTACATTAGGGTTAGGGTTTCAAACTAGGGTTTTACATTAGAGTTAGGGTTACAAACTAGGGTTTTACATTAGGGTTAGGGTTTAAAACTAGGGTTTCAAATTAGGCTTAGGGTTTCAATCTAGGGTTTTGTTTTAGGGTTAGGGTTTCAAACAAGGGTTTTACATTAGGGTTAGGGTTTCAAACTATTGTTTTACATTAGGGTTAGGGTTTCAAACTAGGGTTTTACATTAGAGTTAGGGTTACAAACTAGGGTTTTACATTAGGGGTAGGGTTTCAAACTAGGGTTTTACATTACGGTTAGGGTTTCAAACTAGGGTTTAACGTTAGGGTTAGGGTTTCAAACTATGGTTTTACATTAGGGTTAGGGTTACAAACTAGGGTTTTACATTAGGGTTAGGGTTTCAAACTAGGGTTTTACCTTAGGGTTAGGGTTTCAAATTAGGGTTTAACATTAGGGTTAGCGTTTCAAACTAGTGTTTTACATTAGGGTTAATGCTTCAAACTAGGGATTTACATTAGGGTTAGGGTTTTAAACTATGGTTTCAAATTAGATTTGGGGTTTCAAACTAGGGTTTTACATTAGAGTTAGCGTTTCAAACTAGTGTTTTGCATTAGGTTTAGGGTTTCAAACTAGGGTTTATCATTAGGGTTAGGGTTTCAAACTAGGGTTTTACATTAGGGTTAGGGTTCCAAACTAGGGTTTTACATTACGGTTAGGGTTTCAAACTAGAGTTTAACGTTAGGGTTAGGGTTTCAAACTAGGGTTTTACATAAGGGTTAATGCTTCAAACTAGGGTTTTACATTAGGGTTACGCTTTCAAACTAGGGTTTTACATTAGGGTTAGGGTTTCAAACTAGGGTTTCAAATTAGGATTAGAGTTTCAAACTAGGGTTTTACATTAGGGTTACTGCTTCAAACTAGGGTTTTACATTAGTGTTAGGGTTTCAAACAAGGGTTTTACATTAGGGCTAGGGTTTCAAACTAGGGTTTAACATTAGGGTTAGGGTTCCAAACTAGGGTTTTACATTAGTGTTAAGGTTACAAACTATGGTTTTACATTAGGGTTAGGGTTTCAAACTAGGGTTTCAATTTAGGGTTAGGGTTTCAAACTAGGGTTTCAAATTAGGGTTAGGGTTTTAAACTAGGGTTTATCATTAGGGTTAGGGTTTCAAACTAGAGTTTTACATTAGGGTTAGGGTTTCAAACTAGGCTTTCTAATTAGGGTTAGGGTTTTAAACTAGGGTTTCTAATTAGGGTTAGGGTTTCAAACTAGGGTTTTATATTAGGGTTAGGGTTTCAAACTAGGGTTTCAAATTAGGGTTAGGGTTTCAAACAAGGGTTTTACATTAGGGTTAGGGTTTCAAACAAGGGTTTTACATTAGGGTTAGGGTTTCAAAACAGGGGTTTTAAATTAGGGTTAGGGTTTCAAACTTGGGTTTTACATTAGGTTTAGGGTTTCAAACTAGGCTTTCAAATTAGGGTTTGGGTTTCAAATTGAGGTTTTACATTAGGATTAGGGTTACAAACTAGGGTTTTACATTAGGGTTAGGGTTTCAAACTAGGGTTTCAAATTAGGTTTGGGGTTTCAAACTAGGGTTTTACATTAGGGTTAGGGTTTCAAACTAGGGTTTTACATTAGGGTTAGGGTTTCAAAATAGGGTTTTACATTAGGGTTAGGGTTTCAAAATAGGGATTAACATTAGGGTTAGGGTTTCAAACTAGGGTTTCAAATTAGGGTTAGGGTTGCAAACTAGGGTTTTACATTAGCGCTAGGGTTTCAAACTCGGGTTTCAAATTAGGGGTAGGGTTTCAAACTAGGGTTTTACATTACGGTTAGGGTTTCAAACTAGGGTTTAACGTTAGGGTTAGGGTTTCAAACTAGGGTTTTACATTAGGGTTAGGGTTTCAAACTAGGGTTTCAAATTAGGGTTAGGGTTTCAAACTAGGGTTTTACATTAGGGTTAGGGTTTCAAACTGGGGTTTTACATTAGGGTTAGGGTTTCACACTAAGGTTCTACATTAGGGTTAGGGTTACAAACTAGGGTTTTACATTAGGGTTAGGGTTTCAAACTAGGGTTTTACATTAGGGTTAGGGTTTCAAAATAGGGTTTTACATTAGGGTTAGGGTTTCAAACTTGGGTTTTACATTAGGTTTAGGGTTTCAAACTAGGCTTTCAAATTAGGGTTTGGGTTTCAAATTGAGGTTTTACATTAGGATTAGGGTTACAAACTAGGGTTTTACATTAGGGTTAGGGTTTCAAACTAGGGTTTCAAATTAGGTTTGGGGTTTCAAACTAGGGTTTTACATTAGGGTTAGGGTTTCAAACTAGGGTTTTACATTAGGGTTAGGGTTTCAAAATAGGGTTTTACATTAGGGTTAGGGTTTCAAAATAGGGATTAACATTAGGGTTAGGGTTTCAAACTAGGGTTTCAAATTAGGGTTAGGGTTGCAAACTAGGGTTTTACATTAGCGCTAGGGTTTCAAACTCGGGTTTCAAATTAGGGGTAGGGTTTCAAACTAGGGTTTTACATTACGGTTAGGGTTTCAAACTAGGGTTTAACGTTAGGGTTAGGGTTTCAAACTAGGGTTTTACATTAGGGTTAGGGTTTCAAACTAGGGTTTCAAATTAGGGTTAGGGTTTCAAACTAGGGTTTTACATTAGGGTTAGGGTTTCAAACTGGGGTTTTACATTAGGGTTAGGGTTTCACACTAAGGTTCTACATTAGGGTTAGGGTTACAAACTAGGGTTTTACATTAGGGTTAGGGTTTCAAACTAGGGTTTCACATTAGAGTTAGGATTTCAAACAGGGGTTTCAAATTAGGGTTAGGGTTTCAAACAAGGGTATCAAATTAGGGTTAGGGTTTCAAACTAGGGTTTTACATTAGGGTTAGGGTTTCAAACAAGGGTATCAAATTAGGGTTAGGGTTTCAAACTAGGGTTTTACATTAGGGTTAGGGTTTCAAACTAGGGTTTAACATTCGGGTTAGGGTTTCAAACTAGGGTTTCAAATTAGGGTTAGGGTTACAAACAAGGGGTTTTACATTAGGGTTAGGGTTTCAAACTAGGGTTTCAAATTAGGGTTAGGGTTTCAAACTAGGGTTTTACATTAGGGTTAGGGTTTCAAACTAGGGTTTAACATTAGGGTTAGGGTTTCAAACTAGGGTTTCAAATTAGGGTTAGGGTTACAAACTAAGGTTTCACATTAGAGTTAGGGTTTCAAACTAGGGTTTCAAATTAGGGTTAGGGTTACAAACAGGGGTTTCAATTTAGGGTTAGGGTTTCAAACTAGGGTTTTACATTAAGGTTTGGGTTTCAAACTAGGGTTTAACATTAGGGTTAGGGTTTCAAACTAGGGTTTCAAATTAGGGTTAGGGTTACAAACAAGGGGTTTTACATTAGGGTTAGGGTTTAAAACTAGGGTTTTACATTAGGTTTAGGGTTTCAAACTCGGGTTTAAAATAAGGGTTAGGGTTTCAAACTAGGGCTTTACATTAGGGTTAGTGTTTAAAACTAGGGTTTCAAATTAGGCTTAGGGTTTCAATCTAGGGTTTTGTTTTAGGTTTAGGGTTTCAAACAAGGGTTTTACATTAGGGTTAGGGTTTCAAACTATTGTTTTACATTAGGGTTAGGGTTTCAAACTAGGGTTTTACATTAGAGTTAGGGTTACAAACTAGGGTTTTACATTAGGGTTAGGGTTTCAA
Organism: Vanacampus margaritifer; assembly: GCF_051991255.1. Lineage (NCBI taxonomy): Eukaryota > Metazoa > Chordata > Actinopteri > Syngnathiformes > Syngnathidae > Vanacampus > Vanacampus margaritifer. The sequence goes on along the minus strand of NW_027520739.1, from coordinate 1,008,363 downwards.
ACTAGGGTTTTATATTAGGGTTAGGGTTTCAAACTATGGTTTTACATTAGGGTTAGGGTTACAAACTAGGGTTTTACATTAGGGTTAGGGTTTCAAACTAGGGTTTTACCTTAGGGTTAGGGTTTCAAACTAGGGTTTAATTTTAGGGTTAGTGTTTCAAACTAGGGTTTATCATTAGGGTTAGGGTTTCAAACTAGGGTTTTACATTAGGGTTAGGTTTCAAATTAGGGTTTAACATTAGGGTTAGCGTTTCAAACTAGTGTTTTACATTAGGGTTAATGCTTCAAACTAGGGTTTTACATTAGGGTTAGGGTTTTAAACTATGGTTTCAAATTAGATTTGGGGTTTCAAACTAGGGTTTTACATTAGAGTTAGCGTTTCAAACTAGTGTTTTACATTAGGGTTAGTGCTTCAAACTAGGGTTTTACATTAGGGTTAATGCTTCAAACTAGGGTTTTACATTAGGGTTAGGGTTTCAAACTAGGGTTTTACATTAGTGTTAGGTTTTCAGACTAGGGTTTTACATTTGGGTTAGGGTTACAAACTAGGGTTTTACATTAGGGTTAGGGTTTCAAACAAGGGTTTTAAATTAGGGTTAGGGTTTCAAACTAGGGTTTAACATTAGGGTTAGGGTTTCAAACTAGGGTTTTACATTAGGTTTAGGGTTACAAACTAGGGTTCAACATTAGGATTAGGGTTTCAAACTAGGGTTTTACATTAGGGTTAGGGTTTCAAACTAGGGTTTCAAATTAGTCTTAGGGTTTCAATCTAGGGTTTTGTTTTAGGGTTAGGGTTTCAAACTAGGGTTTTACATTAGGTTTAGGGTTTCAAACTAGGGTTTTACATTAGGGTTAGGGTTACAAACTAGGGTTTTACATTAGGGTTAGGGTTTCAAACTAGGGTTTTACATTAGGGTTAGGGTTTCAAACTAGGGTTTCAATTTAGGGTTAGGTTTTCAAACTAGGGTTTATCATTAGAGTTAGGGTTTCAAACTAGGGTTTTACATTAGGGTTAGGGTTTCAAACTAGGGCTTATAATTAGGGTTAGGGTTTCAAACTAGTGTTTTACATTAGGGTTAATGCTTCAAACTAGGGTTTTACATTAGGGTTGGGTTTCAAACTAGGGCTTTACATTTGGGTTAGGGTTACAAACAAGGGTTTTACATTAGGGTTAGGGTTTCAAACTAGGGTTTTGCATTAGGGTTAGGGTTTCAAACTATGGTTTTACATTAGGGTTAGGGTTACAAACTAGGGTTTTACATTAGGGTTAGGGTTTCAAACTAGGGTTTTACCTTAGGGTTAGGGTTTCAAAAAAGGGTTTAACATTAGGGTTAGCGTTTCAAACTAGTGTTTTACATTAGGGTTAATGCTTCAAACTAGGGATTTACATTAGGGTTAGGGTTTTAAACTATGGTTTCAAATTAGATTTGGGGTTTCAAACTAGGGTTTTACATTAGAGTTAGCGTTTCAAACTAGTGTTTTGCATTAGGTTTAGGGTTTCAAACTAGGGTTTATCATTAGGGTTAGGGTTTCAAACTAGGGTTTTACATTAGGGTTAGGGTTCCAAACTAGGGTTTTACATTACGGTTAGGGTTTCAAACTAGGGTTTAACGTTAGGGTTAGGGTTTCAAACTAGGGTTTTACATAAGGGTTAATGCTTCAAACTAGGGTTTTACATTAGGGTTACGCTTTCAAACTAGGGTTTTACATTAGGGTTAGGGTTTCAAACTAGGATTTCAAATTAGGATTAGAGTTTCAAACTAGGGTTTTACATTAGGGTTACTGCTTCAAACTAGGGTTTTACATTAGTGTTAGGGTTTCAAACAAGGGTTTTACATTAGGGCTAGGGTTTCAAACTAGGGTTTAACATTAGGGTTAGGGTTCCAAACTAGGGTTTTACATTAGTGTTAAGGTTACAAACTATGGTTTTACATTAGGGTTAGGGTTTCAAACTAGGGTTTCAATTTAGGGTTAGGGTTTCAAACTAGGGTTTCAAATTAGGGTTAGGGTTTTAAACTAGGGTTTATCATTAGGGTTAGGGTTTCAAACTAGAGTTTTACATTAGGGTTAGGGTTTCAAACTAGGCTTTCTAATTAGGGTTAGGGTTTTAAACTAGGGTTTATCATTAGGGTTAGGGTTTCAAACTAGGGTTTTACATTAGGGTTAGGTTTTCAAACTAGGGTTTCTAATTAGGGTTAGGGTTTCAAACTAGGGTTTTATATTAGGGTTAGGGTTTCAAACTAGGGTTTCAAATTAGGGTTAGGGTTTCAAACAAGGGTTTTACATTAGGGTTAGGGTTTCAAACAAGGGTTTTACATTAGGGTTAGGGTTTCAAAACAGGGGTTTTAAATTAGGGTTAGGGTTTCAAACTTGGGTTTTACATTAGGTTTAGGGTTTCAAACTAGGCTTTCAAATTAGGGTTTGGGTTTCAAATTGAGGTTTTACATTAGGATTAGGGTTACAAACTAGGGTTTTACATTAGGGTTAGGGTTTCAAACTAGGGTTTCAAATTAGGTTTGGGGTTTCAAACTAGGGTTTTACATTAGGGTTAGGGTTTCAAACTAGGGTTTTACATTAGGGTTAGGGTTTCAAAATAGGGTTTTACATTAGGGTTAGGGTTTCAAAATAGGGATTAACATTAGGGTTAGGGTTTCAAACTAGGGTTTCAAATTAGGGTTAGGGTTGCAAACTAGGGTTTTACATTAGCGCTAGGGTTTCAAACTCGGGTTTCAAATTAGGGGTAGGGTTTCAAACTAGGGTTTTACATTACGGTTAGGGTTTCAAACTAGGGTTTAACGTTAGGGTTAGGGTTTCAAACTAGGGTTTTACATTAGGGTTAGGGTTTCAAACTAGGGTTTCAAATTAGGGTTAGGGTTTCAAACTAGGGTTTTACATTAGGGTTAGGGTTTCAAACTGGGGTTTTACATTAGGGTTAGGGTTTCACACTAAGGTTCTACATTAGGGTTAGGGTTACAAACTAGGGTTTTACATTAGGGTTAGGGTTTCAAACTAGGGTTTCACATTAGAGTTAGGATTTCAAACAGGGGTTTCAAATTAGGGTTAGGGTTTCAAACAAGGGTATCAAATTAGGGTTAGGGTTTCAAACTAGGATTTTACATTAGGGTTAGGGTTTCAAACTAGGGTTTAACATTCGGGTTAGGGTTTCAAACTAGGGTTTCAAATTAGGGTTAGGGTTACAAACAACGGGTTTTACATTAGGGTTAGGGTTTCAAACTAGGGTTTCAAATTAGGGTTAGGGTTTCAAACTAGGGTTTTACATTAGGGTTAGGGTTTCAAACTAGGGTTTAACATTAGGGTTAGGGTTTCAAACTAGGGTTTCAAATTAGGGTTAGGGTTACAAACTAAGGTTTCACATTAGAGTTAGGGTTTCAAACTAGGGTTTCAAATTAGGGTTAGGGTTACAAACAGGGGTTTCAATTTAGGGTTAGGGTTTCAAACTAGGGTTTTACATTAAGGTTTGGGTTTCAAACTAGGGTTTAACATTAGGGTTAGGGTTTCAAACTAGGGTTTCAAATTAGGGTTAGGGTTACAAACAAGGGGTTTTACATTAGGGTTAGGGTTTAAAACTAGGGTTTTACATTAGGTTTAGGGTTTCAAACTCGGGTTTAAAATAAGGGTTAGGGTTTCAAACTAGGGCTTTACATTAGGGTTAGTGTTTAAAACTAGGGTTTCAAATTAGGCTTAGGGTTTCAATCTAGGGTTTTGTTTTAGGTTTAGGGTTTCAAACAAGGGTTTTACATTAGGGTTAGGGTTTCAAACTATTGTTTTACATTAGGGTTAGGGTTTCAAACTAGGGTTTTACATTAGAGTTAGGGTTACAAACTAGGGTTTTACATTAGGGTTAGGGTTTCAAACTAGGGTTTTATATTAGGGTTAGGGTTTCAAACTATGGTTTTACATTAGGGTTAGGGTTACAAACTAGGGTTTTACATTAGGGTTAGGGTTTCAAACTAGGGTTTTACCTTAGGGTTAGGGTTTCAAACTAGGGTTTAATTTTAGGGTTAGTGTTTCAAACTAGGGTTTATCATTAGGGTTAGGGTTTCAAACTAGGGTTTTACATTAGGGTTAGGTTTCAAATTAGGGTTTAACATTAGGGTTAGCGTTTCAAACTAGTGTTTTACATTAGGGTTAATGCTTCAAACTAGGGTTTTACATTAGGGTTAGGGTTTTAAACTATGGTTTCAAATTAGATTTGGGGTTTCAAACTAGGGTTTTACATTAGAGTTAGCGTTTCAAACTAGTGTTTTACATTAGGGTTAGTGCTTCAAACTAGGGTTTTACATTAGGGTTAATGCTTCAAACTAGGGTTTTACATTAGGGTTAGGGTTTCAAACTAGGGTTTTACATTAGTGTTAGGTTTTCAGACTAGGGTTTTACATTTGGGTTAGGGTTACAAACTAGGGTTTTACATTAGGGTTAGGGTTTCAAACAAGGGTTTTAAATTAGGGTTAGGGTTTCAAACTAGGGTTTAACATTAGGGTTAGGGTTTCAAACTAGGGTTTTACATTAGGTTTAGGGTTACAAACTAGGGTTCAACATTAGGATTAGGGTTTCAAACTAGGGTTTTACATTAGGGTTAGGGTTTCAAACTAGGGTTTCAAATTAGTCTTAGGGTTTCAATCTAGGGTTTTGTTTTAGGGTTAGGGTTTCAAACTAGGGTTTTACATTAGGTTTAGGGTTTCAAACTAGGGTTTTACATTAGGGTTAGGGTTACAAACTAGGGTTTTACATTAGGGTTAGGGTTTCAAACTAGGGTTTTACATTAGGGTTAGGGTTTCAAACTAGGGTTTCAATTTAGGGTTAGGGTTTCAAACTAGGGTTTATCATTAGAGTTAGGGTTTCAAACTAGGGTTTTACATTAGGGTTAGGGTTTCAAACTAGGGCTTATAATTAGGGTTAGGGTTTCAAACTAGTGTTTTACATTAGGGTTAATGCTTCAAACTAGGGTTTTACATTAGGGTTGGGTTACAAACTAGGGCTTTACATTTGGGTTAGGGTTACAAACAAGGGTTTTACATTAGGGTTAGGGTTTCAAACTAGGGTTTTGCATTAGGGTTAGGGTTTCAAACTAGGGTTTATCATTAGGGTTAGGGTTTCAAACTAGGGTTTTACATTAGGGTTAGGGTTACAAACTAGGGTTTTACATTACGGTTAGGGTTTCAAACTAGGGTTTTACATTAGGGTTAATGCTTCAAACTAGGGTTTTACATTAGGGTTACGCTTTCAAACTAGGGTTTTACATTAGGGTTAGGGTTTCAAACTAGGGTTTAACGTTAGGGTTAGGGTTTCAAACTAGGGTTTTACATTAGGGTTAGGGTTTCAAACTCGGGTTTCAAATTAGGGGTAGGGTTTCAAACTAGGGTTTTACATTACGGTTAGGGTTTCAAACTAGGGTTTAACGTTAGGGTTAGGGTTTCAAACTAGGGTTTTACATTAGGGTTAGGGTTTCAAACTAGGGTTTCAAATTAGGGTTAGGGTTTCAAACTAGGGTTTTACATTAGGGTTAGGGTTTCAAACTAGGGTTTTACATTAGGGTTAGGGTTTCACACTAAGGTTCTACATTAGGGTTAGGGTTACAAACTAGGGTTTTACATTAGGGTTAGGGTTTCAAACTAGGGTTTCACATTAGAGTTAGGATTTCAAACAGGGGTTTCAAATTAGGGTTAGGGTTTCAAACAAGGGTATCAAATTAGGGTTAGGGTTTCAAACTAGGGTTTTACATTAGGGTTAGGGTTTCAAACTAGGGTTTAACATTCGGGTTAGGGTTTCAAACTAGGGTTTCAAATTAGGGTTAGGGTTACAAACAAGGGGTTTTACATTAGGGTTAGGGTTTCAAACTAGGGTTTCAAATTAGGGTTAGGGTTTCAAACTAGGGTTTTACATTAGGGTTAGGGTTTCAAACTAGGGTTTAACATTAGGGTTAGGGTTTCAAACTAGGGTTTCAAATTAGGGTTAGGGTTACAAACTAAGGTTTCACATTAGAGTTAGGGTTTCAAACTAGGGTTTCAAATTAGGGTTAGGGTTACAAACAGGGGTTTCAATTTAGGGTTGGGGTTTCAAACTAGGGTTTTACATTAAGGTTTGGGTTTCAAACTAGGGTTTAACATTAGGGTTAGGGTTTCAAACTAGGGTTTCAAATTAGGGTTAGGGTTACAAACAAGGGGTTTTACATTAGGGTTAGGGTTTAAAACTAGGGTTTTACATTAGGTTTAGGGTTTCAAACTCGGGTTTAAAATAAGGGTTAGGGTTTCAAACTAGGGCTTTACATTAGGGTTAGTGTTTAAAACTAGGGTTTCAAATTAGGCTTAGGGTTTCAATCTAGGGTTTTGTTTTAGGTTTAGGGTTTCAAACAAGGGTTTTACATTAGGGTTAGGGTTTCAAACTATTGTTTTACATTAGGGTTAGGGTTTCAAACTAGGGTTTTACATTAGAGTTAGGGTTACAAACTAGGGTTTTACATTAGGGTTAGGGTTTCAAACTAGGGTTTTATATTAGGGTTAGGGTTTCAAACTATGGTTTTACATTAGGGTTAGGGTTACAAACTAGGGTTTTACATTAGGGTTAGGGTTTCAAACTAGGGTTTTACCTTAGGGTTAGGGTTTCAAACTAGGGTTTAATTTTAGGGTTAGTGTTTCAAACTAGGGTTTATCATTAGGGTTAGGGTTTCAAACTAGGGTTTTACATTAGGGTTAGGTTTCAAATTAGGGTTTAACATTAGGGTTAGCGTTTCAAACTAGTGTTTTACATTAGGGTTAATGCTTCAAACTAGGGTTTTACATTAGGGTTAGGGTTTTAAACTATGGTTTCAAATTAGATTTGGGGTTTCAAACTAGGGTTTTACATTAGAGTTAGCGTTTCAAACTAGTGTTTTACATTAGGGTTAGTGCTTCAAACTAGGGTTTTACATTAGGGTTAATGCTTCAAACTAGGGTTTTACTTTAGGGTTAGGGTTTCAAACTAGGGTTTCAAATTAGTCTTAGGGTTTCAATCTAGGGTTTTGTTTTAGGGTTAGGGTTTCAAACTAGGGTTTTACATTAGGTTTAGGGTTTCAAACTAGGGTTTTACATTAGGGTTAGGGTTACAAACTAGGGTTTTACATTAGGGTTAGGGTTTCAAACTAGGGTTTTACATTAGGGTTAGGGTTTCAAACTAGGGTTTCAAATTAGTCTTAGGGTTTCAATCTAGGGTTTTGTTTTAGGGTTAGGGTTTCAAACTAGGGTTTTACATTAGGTTTAGGGTTTCAAACTAGGGTTTTACATTAGGGTTAGGGTTACAAACTAGGGTTTTACATTAGGGTTAGGGTTTCAAACTAGGGTTTTACATTAGGGTTAGGGTTTCAAACTAGGGTTTCAATTTAGGGTTAGGGTTTCAAACTAGGGTTTATCATTAGAGTTAGGGTTTCAAACTAGGGTTTTACATTAGGGTTAGGGTTTCAAACTAGGGCTTATAATTAGGGTTAGGGTTTCAAACTAGTGTTTTACATTAGGGTTAATGCTTCAAACTAGGGTTTTACATTAGGGTTGGGTTTCAAACTAGGGCTTTACATTTGGGTTAGGGTTACAAACAAGGGTTTTACATTAGGGTTAGGGTTTCAAACTAGGGTTTTGCATTAGGGTTAGGGTTTCAAACTAGGGTTTATCATTAGGGTTAGGGTTTCAAACTAGGGTTTTACATTAGGGTTAGGGTTACAAACTAGGGTTTTACATTACGGTTAGGGTTTCAAACTAGGGTTTTACATTAGGGTTAATGCTTCAAACTAGGGTTTTACATTAGGGTTACGCTTTCAAACTAGGGTTTTACATTAGGGTTAGGGTTTCAAACTAGGGTTTAAAATTAGGGTTAGAGTTTCAAACTAGGGTTTTACATTAGGGTTACAGCTTCAAACTAGGGTTTTACATTAGGGTTAGGGTTTCAAACAAGGGTTTTACATTAGGGTTAGGGTTTCAAACTAGGGTTTAAGATTAGGGTTAGGGTTCCAAACTAGGGTTTTACATTAGTGTTAAGGTTACAAACTAGGGTTTTACATTAGGGTTAGGGTTTCAAACTAGGGTTTCAAATTAGGGTTAGGGTTTCAAACTAGGCTTTCTAATTAGGGTTAGGGTTTTAAACTAGGGTTTATCATTAGGGTTAGGGTTTCAAACTAGGGTTTTACATTAGGGTTAGGGTTTCAAACTAGGGTTTCTAATTAGGGTTAGGGTTTCAAACTAGGGTTTTATATTAGGGTTAGGGTTTCAAACTAGGGTTTCAAATTAGGGTTAGGGTTTCAAACAAGGGTTTTACATTAGGGTTAGGGTTTCAAACAAGGGTTTTACATTAGGGTTAGGGTTTCAAAAAAGGGGTTTTAAATTAGGGTTAGGGTTTCAAACTTGGGTTTTACATTAGGTTTAGGGTTTCAAACTAGGGTTTCAAATTAGGGTTTGGGTTTCAAATTGAGGTTTTACATTAGGATTAGGGTTACAAACTAGGGTTTTACATTAGGGTTAGGGTTACAAACTAGGGTTTTACATTAGGGTTAGGGTTTCAAACTAGGGTTTCAAATTAGGTTTGGGGTTTCAAACTAGGGTTTTACATTAGGGTTAGGGTTAGGGTTTCAAACTAGGGTTTTACATTAGGGTTAGGGTTTCAAAATAGGGTTTAACATTAGGGTTAGGGTTTCAAACTAGGGTTTCAAATTAGGGTTAGGGTTGCAAACTAGGGTTTTACATTAGCGCTAGGGTTTTAAACTCGGGTTTCAAATTAGGGGTAGGGTTTCAAACTAGGGTTTTACATTACGGTTAGGGTTTCAAACTAGGGTTTAACGTTAGGGTTAGGGTTTCAAACTAGGGTTTTACATCAGGGTTAGGGTTTCAAACTAGGGTTTCAAATTAGGGTTAGGGTTTCAAACTAGTGTTTTACATTAGTGTTAGGGTTTCAAACTAGGGTTTTACATTAGGGTTAGGGTTTCACACTAAGGTTTTACATTAGGGTTAGGGTTACAAACTAGGGTTTAAATTTAGGGTTAGTGTTTCATACTAGGGTTTATCATTAGGGTTAGGGTTTCAAACTAGGGTTTTACATTAGGGTTAGGGTTTCAAATTAGGGTTTAACATTAGGGTTAGCGTTTCAAACTAGTGTTTTACATTAGGGTTAATGCTTCAAACTAGGGTTTTACATTAGGGTTAGGGTTTTAAACTATGGTTTCAAATTAGATTTGGGGTTTCAAACTAGGGTTTTACATTAGAGTTAGCGTTTCAAACTAGTGTTTTACATTAGGGTTAGTGCTTCAAACTAGGGTTTTACATTAGGGTTAATGCTTCAAACTAGGGTTTTACATTAGGGTTAGGGTATCAAACTAGGGTTTTACATTAGTGTTAGGTTTTCAAACTAGGGTTTTACATTTGGGTTAGGGTTACAAACTAGGGTTTTACATTAGGGTTAGGGTTTCAAACAAGGGTTTTACATTAGGGTTAGGGTTTCAAACTAGGGTTTAACATTAGGGTTAGGGTTTCAAACTAGGGTTTTACATTAGGGTTAATGCTTCAAACTAGGGTTTTACATTAGGGTTAGGGTTTTAAACTATGTTTTCAAATTAGATTTGGGGTTTCAAACTAGGGTTTTACATTAGAGTTAGCGTTTCAAACTAGTGTTTTGCATTAGTTTTAGGGTTTCAAACTAGGGTTTATCATTAGGGTTAGGGTTTCAAACTAGGGTTTTACATTAGGGTTAGGGTTACAAACTAGGGTTTTACATTACGGTTAGGGTTTCAAACTAGGGTTTAACGTTAGGGTTAGGGTTTCAAACTAGGGTGTTACATTAGGGTTAATGCTTCAAACTAGGGTTTTACATTAGGGTTACGCTTTCAAACTAGGGTTTCAAATTAGGGTTAGAGTTACAAACTAGGGTTTTACATTAGGGTTACTGCTTCAAACTAGGGTTTTACATTAGGGTTAGGGTTTCAAACAAGGGTTTTACATTAGGGTTAGGGTTTCAAACTAGCGTTTAACATTAGGGTTAGGGTTCCAAACTAGGGTTTTACATTAGTGTTAAGGTTACAAACTAGGGTTTTACATTAGGGTTAGGGTTTCAAACTAGGGTTTCAAATTAGGGTTAGGGTTTCAAACTAGGGTTTCAAATTAGGGTTAGGGTTTTAAACTAGGGTTTATCATTAGGGTTAGGGTTTCAAACTAGGGTTTTACATTAGGGTTAGGGTTTCAAACTAGGCTTTCTAATTAGGGTTAGGGTTTTAAACTAGGGTTTATCATTAGGGTTAGGGTTTCAAACTAGGGTTTTACATTAGGGTTAGGGTTTCAAACTAGGGTTTCTAATTAGGGTTAGGGTTTCAAACTAGGGTTTTATATTAGGGTTAGGGTTTCAAACTAGGGTTTCAAATTAGGGTTAGGGTTTCAAACAAGGGTTTTACATTAGGGTTAGGGTTTCAAACAAGGGTTTTACATTAGGGTTAGGGTTACAAACTAGGGTTTTACATTAGTGTTAAGGTTACAAACTAGGGTTTTACATTAGGGTTAGGGTTTCAAACTAGGGTTTCAAATTAGGGTTAGGGTTTCAAACTAGGGTTTCAAATTAGGGTTAGGGTTTTAAACTAGGGTTTATCATTAGGGTTAGGGTTTCAAACTAGGGTTTTACATTAGGGTTAGGGTTTCAAACTAGGCTTTCTAATTAGGGTTAGGGTTTTAAACTAGGGTTTATCATTAGGGTTAGGGTTTCAAACTAGGGTTTTACATTAGGGTTAGGGTTTCAAACTAGGGTTTCTAATTAGGGTTAGGGTTTCAAACTAGGGTTTTATATTAGGGTTAGGGTTTCAAACTAGGGTTTCAAATTAGGGTTAGGGTTTCAAACAAGGGTTTTACATTAGGGTTAGGGTTTCAAACAAGGGTTTTACATTAGGGTTAGGGTTTCAAAACAGGGGTTTTAAATTAGGGTTAGGGTTTCAAACTTGGGTTTTACATTAGGTTTAGGGTTTCAAACTAGGGTTTCAAATTAGGGTTTGGGTTTCAAATTGAGGTTTTACATTAGGATTAGGGTTACAAACTAGGGTTTTACATTAGTGTTAGGGTTTCAAACTGGGGTTTCAATTTAGTGTTAGGGTTTCAAACTAGGGTTTAACATTAGGGTTAATGCTTCAAACTAGGGTTTTACATTAGGGTTAGCGTTTCAAACTAGTGTTTTACATTAGGGTTAGTGCTTCAAACTATGGTTTTACATTAGGGTTAGGGTTTCAAACTAGGGTTTTACATTAGGGTTAGGGTTTCAAACTAGGGTTTTACATTAGGGTTAGGGTTTCAAACTAGGGTTTCAATTTAGGGTTAGGGTTTCAAACTAGGGTTTATCATTAGGGTTAGGGTTTCAAACTAGGGTTTTACATTAGGGTTAGGGTTTCAAACTAGTGTTTAACATTAGGGTTAGGGTTTCAAACTAGTGTTTTACTTTAGGGTTAATGCTTCAAACTAGGGTTTTACATCAGGGTTAGCGTTTCAAACTAGGGTTTTACATTATGGTTAGTGTTTCAAACTAGGGTTTTACATTTGGGTTAGGTTTACAAACTAAGGTTTTACATTAGGGTTAGGGTTTCAAACTAGGGTTTCATAATTAGAGTTAGGATTTCAAACAGGGGTTTCAAATTAGGGTTAGGGTTTCAAACAAGGGTTTCAAATTAGGGTTAGGGTTTCAAACTAGGGTTTTACATTAGGGTTAGGGTTTCAAACTAGGGTTTAACATTAGGGTTAGGGTTTCAAACTAGGGTTTCAAATAAGGGTTAGGGTTACAAACAAGGGGTTTTACATTAGGGTTAGGGTTTCAAACTAGGGTTTCAAATTAGGGTTAGGGTTTCAAACTAGGGTTTTACATTAGGGTTAGGGTTTCAAACTAGGGTTTAACATTAGGGTTAGGGTTTCAAACTAGGGTTTCAAATTAGGGTTAGGGTTACAAACAAGGGGTTTTACATTAGGGTTAGGGTTTCAAACTAGGGTTTTACATTAGGGTTAGGGTTTCAAACTCGGGTTTAAAATTAGGGTTAGGGTTTCAAACAAGGGTTTTACATTAGGGTTAGGGTTTCAAACTAGGGTTTTACATTAGGGTTAGGGTTTCAAACTAGGGTTTTACATTAGAGTTAGGGTTACAAACTAGGGTTTTACATTAGGGTTAGGGTTTAAAACTAGGGTTTCAAATTAGGCTTAGGGTTTCAATCTAGGGTTTTGTTTTAGGGTTAGGGTTTCAAACAAGGGTTTTACATTAGGGTTAGGGTTTCAAACTATTGTTTTACATTAGGGTTAGGGTTTCAAACTAGGGTTTTACATTAGAGTTAGGGTTACAAACTAGGGTTTTACATTAGGGTTAGGGTTTCAAACTAGGGTTTTACATTAGGGTTAGGGTTTCAAACTATGGTTTTACATTAGGGTTAGGGTTACAAACTAGGGTTTTACATTAGGGTTAGGGTTTCAAACTAGGGTTTTACCTTAGGGTTAGGGTTTCAAATTAGGGTTTAACATTAGGGTTAGCGTTTCAAACTAGTGTTTTACATTAGGGTTAATGCTTCAAACTAGGGATTTACATTAGGGTTAGGGTTTTAAACTATGGTTTCAAATTAGATTTGGGGTTTCAAACTAGGGTTTTACATTAGAGTTAGCGTTTCAAACTAGTGTTTTGCATTAGGTTTAGGGTTTCAAACTAGGGTTTATCATTAGGGTTAGGGTTTCAAACTAGGGTTTTACATTAGGGTTAGGGTTCCAAACTAGGGTTTTACATTACGGTTAGGGTTTCAAACTAGGGTTTAACGTTAGGGTTAGGGTTTCAAACTAGGGTTTTACATAAGGGTTAATGCTTCAAACTAGGGTTTTACATTAGGGTTACGCTTTCAAACTAGGGTTTTACATTAGGGTTAGGGTTTCAAACTAGGGTTTCAAATTAGGATTAGAGTTTCAAACTAGGGTTTTACATTAGGGTTACTGCTTCAAACTAGGGTTTTACATTAGTGTTAGGGTTTCAAACAAGGGTTTTACATTAGGGCTAGGGTTTCAAACTAGGGTTTAACATTAGGGTTAGGGTTTCAAACAAGGGTTTTAAATTAGGGTTAGGGTTTCAAACTAGGGTTTAACATTAGGGTTAGGGTTTCAAACTAGGGTTTTACATTAGGTTTAGGGTTACAAACTAGGGTTCAACATTAGGATTAGGGTTTCAAACTAGGGTTTTACATTAGGGTTAGGGTTTCAAACTAGGGTTTCAAATTAGTCTTAGGGTTTCAATCTAGGGTTTTGTTTTAGGGTTAGGGTTTCAAACTAGGGTTTTACATTAGGTTTAGGGTTTCAAACTAGGGTTTTACATTAGGGTTAGGGTTACAAACTAGGGTTTTACATTAGGGTTAGGGTTTCAAACTAGGGTTTTACATTAGGGTTAGGGTTTCAAACTAGGGTTTCAATTTAGGGTTAGGGTTTCAAACTAGGGTTTATCATTAGAGTTAGGGTTTCAAACTAGGGTTTTACATTAGGGTTAGGGTTTCAAACTAGGGTTTTACATTAGGGTTAGGGTTTCAAACAAGGGTTTTACATTAGGGTTAGGGTTTCAAAACAGGGGTTTTAAATTAGGGTTAGGGTTTCAAACTTGGGTTTTACATTAGGTTTAGGGTTTCAAACTAGGGTTTCAAATTAGGGTTTGGGTTTCAAATTGAGGTTTTACATTAGGATTAGGGTTACAAACTAGGGTTTTACATTAGTGTTAGGGTTTCAAACTGGGGTTTCAATTTAGTGTTAGGGTTTCAAACTAGGGTTTAACATTAGGGTTAATGCTTCAAACTAGGGTTTTACATTAGGGTTAGCGTTTCAAACTAGTGTTTTACATTAGGGTTAGTGCTTCAAACTATGGTTTTACATTAGGGTTAGGGTTTCAAACTAGGGTTTTACATTAGGGTTAGGGTTTCAAACTAGGGTTTTACATTAGGGTTAGGGTTTCAAACTAGGGTTTCAATTTAGGGTTAGGGTTTCAAACTAGGGTTTATCATTAGGGTTAGGGTTTCAAACTAGGGTTTTACATTAGGGTTAGGGTTTCAAACTAGTGTTTAACATTAGGGTTAGGGTTTCAAACTAGTGTTTTACTTTAGGGTTAATGCTTCAAACTAGGGTTTTACATCAGGGTTAGCGTTTCAAACTAGGGTTTTACATTATGGTTAGTGTTTCAAACTAGGGTTTTACATTTGGGTTAGGTTTACAAACTAAGGTTTTACATTAGGGTTAGGGTTTCAAACTAGGGTTTCATAATTAGAGTTAGGATTTCAAACAGGGGTTTCAAATTAGGGTTAGGGTTTCAAACAAGGGTTTCAAATTAGGGTTAGGGTTTCAAACTAGGGTTTTACATTAGGGTTAGGGTTTCAAACTAGGGTTTAACATTAGGGTTAGGGTTTCAAACTAGGGTTTCAAATAAGGGTTAGGGTTACAAACAAGGGGTTTTACATTAGGGTTAGGGTTTCAAACTAGGGTTTCAAATTAGGGTTAGGGTTTCAAACTAGGGTTTTACATTAGGGTTAGGGTTTCAAACTAGGGTTTAACATTAGGGTTAGGGTTTCAAACTAGGGTTTCAAATTAGGGTTAGGGTTACAAACAAGGGGTTTTACATTAGGGTTAGGGTTTCAAACTAGGGTTTTACATTAGGGTTAGGGTTTCAAACTCGGGTTTAAAATTAGGGTTAGGGTTTCAAACAAGGGTTTTACATTAGGGTTAGGGTTTCAAACTAGGGTTTTACATTAGGGTTAGGGTTTCAAACTAGGGTTTTACATTAGAGTTAGGGTTACAAACTAGGGTTTTACATTAGGGTTAGGGTTTAAAACTAGGGTTTCAAATTAGGCTTAGGGTTTCAATCTAGGGTTTTGTTTTAGGGTTAGGGTTTCAAACAAGGGTTTTACATTAGGGTTAGGGTTTCAAACTATTGTTTTACATTAGGGTTAGGGTTTCAAACTAGGGTTTTACATTAGAGTTAGGGTTACAAACTAGGGTTTTACATTAGGGTTAGGGTTTCAAACTAGGGTTTTACATTAGGGTTAGGGTTTCAAACTATGGTTTTACATTAGGGTTAGGGTTACAAACTAGGGTTTTACATTAGGGTTAGGGTTTCAAACTAGGGTTTTACCTTAGGGTTAGGGTTTCAAATTAGGGTTTAACATTAGGGTTAGCGTTTCAAACTAGTGTTTTACATTAGGGTTAATGCTTCAAACTAGGGATTTACATTAGGGTTAGGGTTTTAAACTATGGTTTCAAATTAGATTTGGGGTTTCAAACTAGGGTTTTACATTAGAGTTAGCGTTTCAAACTAGTGTTTTGCATTAGGTTTAGGGTTTCAAACTAGGGTTTATCATTAGGGTTAGGGTTTCAAACTAGGGTTTTACATTAGGGTTAGGGTTCCAAACTAGGGTTTTACATTACGGTTAGGGTTTCAAACTAGGGTTTAACGTTAGGGTTAGGGTTTCAAACTAGGGTTTTACATAAGGGTTAATGCTTCAAACTAGGGTTTTACATTAGGGTTACGCTTTCAAACTAGGGTTTTACATTAGGGTTAGGGTTTCAAACTAGGGTTTCAAATTAGGATTAGAGTTTCAAACTAGGGTTTTACATTAGGGTTACTGCTTCAAACTAGGGTTTTACATTAGTGTTAGGGTTTCAAACAAGGGTTTTACATTAGGGCTAGGGTTTCAAACTAGGGTTTAACATTAGGGTTAGGGTTTCAAACAAGGGTTTTAAATTAGGGTTAGGGTTTCAAACTAGGGTTTAACATTAGGGTTAGGGTTTCAAACTAGGGTTTTACATTAGGTTTAGGGTTACAAACTAGGGTTCAACATTAGGATTAGGGTTTCAAACTAGGGTTTTACATTAGGGTTAGGGTTTCAAACTAGGGTTTCAAATTAGTCTTAGGGTTTCAATCTAGGGTTTTTTTTTAGGGTTAGGGTTTCAAACTAGGGTTTTACATTAGGTTTAGGGTTTCAAACTAGGGTTTTACATTAGGGTTAGGGTTACAAACTAGGGTTTTACATTAGGGTTAGGGTTTCAAACTAGGGTTTTACATTAGGGTTAGGGTTTCAAACTAGGGTTTCAATTTAGGGTTAGGGTTTCAAACTAGGGTTTATCATTAGAGTTAGGGTTTCAAACTAGGGTTTTACATTAGGGTTAGGGTTTCAAACTAGGGCTTATAATTAGGGTTAGGGTTTCAAACTAGTGTTTTACATTAGGGTTAATGCTTCAAACTAGGGTTTTACATTAGGGTTGGGTTTCAAACTAGAGTTTTACATTAGGGTTAGGGTTTCAAACTAGGCTTTCTAATTAGGGTTAGGGTTTTAAACTAGGGTTTTACATTAGGGTTAGGGTTTCAAACTATTTTTTTACATTAGGGTTAGGGTTTCAAACTAGGGTTTAACATTAGGGTTAGGGTTCCAAACTAGGGTTTTACATTAGTGTTAAGGTTACAAACTATGGTTTTACATTAGGGTTAGGGTTTCAAACTAGGGTTTCAATTTAGGGTTAGGGTTTCAAACTAGGGTTTCAAATTAGGGTTAGGGTTTTAAACTAGGGTTTATCATTAGGGTTAGGGTTTCAAACTAGAGTTTTACATTAGGGTTAGGGTTTCAAACTAGGCTTTCTAATTAGGGTTAGGGTTTTAAACTAGGGTTTATCATTAGGGTTAGGGTTTCAAACTAGGGTTTTACATTAGGGTTAGGTTTTCAAACTAGGGTTTCTAATTAGGGTTAGGGTTTCAAACTAGGGTTTTATATTAGGGTTAGGGTTTCAAACTAGGGTTTCAAATTAGGGTTAGGGTTTCAAACAAGGGTTTTACATTAGGGTTAGGGTTTCAAACAAGGGTTTTACATTAGGGTTAGGGTTTCAAAACAGGGGTTTTAAATTAGGGTTAGGGTTTCAAACTTGGGTTTTACATTAGGTTTAGGGTTTCAAACTAGGCTTTCAAATTAGGGTTTGGGTTTCAAATTGAGGTTTTACATTAGGATTAGGGTTACAAACTAGGGTTTTACATTAGGGTTAGGGTTTCAAACTAGGGTTTCAAATTAGGTTTGGGGTTTCAAACTAGGGTTTTACATTAGGGTTAGGGTTTCAAACTAGGGTTTTACATTAGGGTTAGGGTTTCAAAATAGGGTTTTACATTAGGGTTAGGGTTTCAAAATAGGGATTAACATTAGGGTTAGGGTTTCAAACTAGGGTTTCAAATTAGGGTTAGGGTTGCAAACTAGGGTTTTACATTAGCGCTAGGGTTTCAAACTCGGGTTTCAAATTAGGGGTAGGGTTTCAAACTAGGGTTTTACATTACGGTTAGGGTTTCAAACTAGGGTTTATCGTTAGGGTTAGGGTTTCAAACTAGGGTTTTACATTAGGGTTAGGGTTTCAAACTAGGGTTTCAAATTAGGGTTAGGGTTTCAAACTAGGGTTTTACATTAGGGTTAGGGTTTCAAACTGGGGTTTTACATTAGGGTTAGGGTTTCACACTAAGGTTCTACATTAGGGTTAGGGTTACAAACTAGGGTTTTACATTAGGGTTAGGGTTTCAAACTAGGGTTTTACATTAGGGTTAGGGTTTCAAAATAGGGTTTTACATTAGGGTTAGGGTTTCAAACTTGGGTTTTACATTAGGTTTAGGGTTTCAAACTAGGCTTTCAAATTAGGGTTTGGGTTTCAAATTGAGGTTTTACATTAGGATTAGGGTTACAAACTAGGGTTTTACATTAGGGTTAGGGTTTCAAACTAGGGTTTCAAATTAGGTTTGGGGTTTCAAACTAGGGTTTTACATTAGGGTTAGGGTTTCAAACTAGGGTTTTACATTAGGGTTAGGGTTTCAAAATAGGGTTTTACATTAGGGTTAGGGTTTCAAAATAGGGATTAACATTAGGGTTAGGGTTTCAAACTAGGGTTTCAAATTAGGGTTAGGGTTGCAAACTAGGGTTTTACATTAGCGCTAGGGTTTCAAACTCGGGTTTCAAATTAGGGGTAGGGTTTCAAACTAGGGTTTTACATTACGGTTAGGGTTTCAAACTAGGGTTTAACGTTAGGGTTAGGGTTTCAAACTAGGGTTTTACATTAGGGTTAGGGTTTCAAACTAGGGTTTCAAATTAGGGTTAGGGTTTCAAACTAGGGTTTTACATTAGGGTTAGGGTTTCAAACTGGGGTTTTACATTAGGGTTAGGGTTTCACACTAAGGTTCTACATTAGGGTTAGGGTTACAAACTAGGGTTTTACATTAGGGTTAGGGTTTCAAACTAGGGTTTCACATTAGAGTTAGGATTTCAAACAGGGGTTTCAAATTAGGGTTAGGGTTTCAAACAAGGGTATCAAATTAGGGTTAGGGTTTCAAACTAGGGTTTTACATTAGGGTTAGGGTTTCAAACTAGGGTTTAACATTCGGGTTAGGGTTTCAAACTAGGGTTTCAAATTAGGGTTAGGGTTACAAACAAGGGGTTTTACATTAGGGTTAGGGTTTCAAACTAGGGTTTCAAATTAGGGTTAGGGTTTCAAACTAGGGTTTTACATTAGGGTTAGGGTTTCAAACTAGGGTTTAACATTAGGGTTAGGGTTTCAAACTAGGGTTTCAAATTAGGGTTAGGGTTACAAACTAAGGTTTCACATTAGAGTTAGGGTTTCAAACTAGGGTTTCAAATTAGGGTTAGGGTTACAAACAGGGGTTTCAATTTAGGGTTAGGGTTTCAAACTAGGGTTTTACATTAAGGTTTGGGTTTCAAACTAGGGTTTAACATTAGGGTTAGGGTTTCAAACTAGGGTTTCAAATTAGGGTTAGGGTTACAAACAAGGGGTTTTACATTAGGGTTAGGGTTTAAAACTAGGGTTTTACATTAGGTTTAGGGTTTCAAACTCGGGTTTAAAATAAGGGTTAGGGTTTCAAACTAGGGCTTTACATTAGGGTTAGTGTTTAAAACTAGGGTTTCAAATTAGGCTTAGGGTTTCAATCTAGGGTTTTGTTTTAGGTTTAGGGTTTCAAACAAGGGTTTTACATTAGGGTTAGGGTTTCAAACTATTGTTTTACATTAGGGTTAGGGTTTCAAACTAGGGTTTTACATTAGAGTTAGGGTTACAAACTAGGGTTTTACATTAGGGTTAGGGTTTCAAACTAGGGTTTTATATTAGGGTTAGGGTTTCAAACTATGGTTTTACATTAGGGTTAGGGTTACAAACTAGGGTTTTACATTAGGGTTAGGGTTTCAAACTAGGGTTTTACCTTAGGGTTAGGGTTTCAAACTAGGGTTTAATTTTAGGGTTAGTGTTTCAAACTAGGGTTTATCATTAGGGTTAGGGTTTCAAACTAGGGTTTTACATTAGGGTTAGGTTTCAAATTAGGGTTTAACATTAGGGTTAGCGTTTCAAACTAGTGTTTTACATTAGGGTTAATGCTTCAAACTAGGGTTTTACATTAGGGTTAGGGTTTTAAACTATGGTTTCAAATTAGATTTGGGGTTTCAAACTAGGGTTTTACATTAGAGTTAGCGTTTCAAACTAGTGTTTTACATTAGGGTTAGTGCTTCAAACTAGGGTTTTACATTAGGGTTAATGCTTCAAACTAGGGTTTTACATTAGGGTTAGGGTTTCAAACTAGGGTTTTACATTAGTGTTAGGTTTTCAGACTAGGGTTTTACATTTGGGTTAGGGTTACAAACTAGGGTTTTACATTAGGGTTAGGGTTTCAAACAAGGGTTTTAAATTAGGGTTAGGGTTTCAAACTAGGGTTTAACATTAGGGTTAGGGTTTCAAACTAGGGTTTTACATTAGGTTTAGGGTTACAAACTAGGGTTCAACATTAGGATTAGGGTTTCAAACTAGGGTTTTACATTAGGGTTAGGGTTTCAAACTAGGGTTTCAAATTAGTCTTAGGGTTTCAATCTAGGGTTTTGTTTTAGGGTTAGGGTTTCAAACTAGGGTTTTACATTAGGTTTAGGGTTTCAAACTAGGGTTTTACATTAGGGTTAGGGTTACAAACTAGGGTTTTACATTAGGGTTAGGGTTTCAAACTAGGGTTTTACATTAGGGTTAGGGTTTCAAACTAGGGTTTCAATTTAGGGTTAGGGTTTCAAACTAGGGTTTATCATTAGAGTTAGGGTTTCAAACTAGGGTTTTACATTAGGGTTAGGGTTTCAAACTAGGGCTTATAATTAGGGTTAGGGTTTCAAACTAGTGTTTTACATTAGGGTTAATGCTTCAAACTAGGGTTTTACATTAGGGTTGGGTTTCAAACTAGGGCTTTACATTTGGGTTAGGGTTACAAACAAGGGTTTTACATTAGGGTTAGGGTTTCAAACTAGGGTTTTGCATTAGGGTTAGGGTTTCAAACTAGGGTTTTACATTAGGGTTAGGGTTTCAAACTATGGTTTTACATTAGGGTTAGGGTTACAAACTAGGGTTTTACATTAGGGTTAGGGTTTCAAACTAGGGTTTTACCTTAGGGTTAGGGTTTCAAATTAGGGTTTAACATTAGGGTTAGCGTTTCAAACTAGTGTTTTACATTAGGGTTAATGCTTCAAACTAGGGATTTACATTAGGGTTAGGGTTTTAAACTATGGTTTCAAATTAGATTTGGGGTTTCAAACTAGGGTTTTACATTAGAGTTAGCGTTTCAAACTAGTGTTTTGCATTAGGTTTAGGGTTTCAAACTAGGGTTTATCATTAGGGTTAGGGTTTCAAACTAGGGTTTTACATTAGGGTTAGGGTTCCAAACTAGGGTTTTACATTACGGTTAGGGTTTCAAACTAGGGTTTAACGTTAGGGTTAGGGTTTCAAACTAGGGTTTTACATAAGGGTTAATGCTTCAAACTAGGGTTTTACATTAGGGTTACGCTTTCAAACTAGGGTTTTACATTAGGGTTAGGGTTTCAAACTAGGATTTCAAATTAGGATTAGAGTTTCAAACTAGGGTTTTACATTAGGGTTACTGCTTCAAACTAGGGTTTTACATTAGTGTTAGGGTTTCAAACAAGGGTTTTACATTAGGGCTAGGGTTTCAAACTAGGGTTTAACATTAGGGTTAGGGTTCCAAACTAGGGTTTTACATTAGTGTTAAGGTTACAAACTATGGTTTTACATTAGGGTTAGGGTTTCAAACTAGGGTTTCAATTTAGGGTTAGGGTTTCAAACTAGGGTTTCAAATTAGGGTTAGGGTTTTAAACTAGGGTTTATCATTAGGGTTAGGGTTTCAAACTAGAGTTTTACATTAGGGTTAGGGTTTCAAACTAGGCTTTCTAATTAGGGTTAGGGTTTTAAACTAGGGTTTATCATTAGGGTTAGGGTTTCAAACTAGGGTTTTACATTAGGGTTAGGTTTTTAAACTAGGGTTTCTAATTAGGGTTAGGGTTTCAAACTAGGGTTTTATATTAGGGTTAGGGTTTCAAACTAGGGTTTCAAATTAGGGTTAGGGTTTCAAACAAGGGTTTTACATTAGGGTTAGGGTTTCAAACAAGGGTTTTACATTAGGGTTAGGGTTTCAAAACAGGGGTTTTAAATTAGGGTTAGGGTTTCAAACTTGGGTTTTACATTAGGTTTAGGGTTTCAAACTAGGCTTTCAAATTAGGGTTTGGGTTTCAAATTGAGGTTTTACATTAGGATTAGGGTTACAAACTAGGGTTTTACATTAGGGTTAGGGTTTCAAACTAGGGTTTCAAATTAGGTTTGGGGTTTCAAACTAGGGTTTTACATTAGGGTTAGGGTTTCAAACTAGGGTTTTACATTAGGGTTAGGGTTTCAAAATAGGGTTTTACATTAGGGTTAGGGTTTCAAAATAGGGATTAACATTAGGGTTAGGGTTTCAAACTAGGGTTTCAAATTAGGGTTAGGGTTGCAAACTAGGGTTTTACATTAGCGCTAGGGTTTCAAACTCGGGTTTCAAATTAGGGGTAGGGTTTCAAACTAGGGTTTTACATTACGGTTAGGGTTTCAAACTAGGGTTTAACGTTAGGGTTAGGGTTTCAAACTAGGGTTTTACATTAGGGTTAGGGTTTCAAACTAGGGTTTCAAATTAGGGTTAGGGTTTCAAACTAGGGTTTTACATTAGGGTTAGGGTTTCAAACTGGGGTTTTACATTAGGGTTAGGGTTTCACACTAAGGTTCTACATTAGGGTTAGGGTTACAAACTAGGGTTTTACATTAGGGTTAGGGTTTCAAACTAGGGTTTCACATTAGAGTTAGGATTTCAAACAGGGGTTTCAAATTAGGGTTCGGGTTTCAAACAAGGGTATCAAATTAGGGTTAGGGTTTCAAACTAGGGTTTTACATTAGGGTTAGGGTTTCAAACTAGGGTTTAACATTCGGGTTAGGGTTTCAAACTAGGGTTTCAAATTAGGGTTAGGGTTACAAACAAGGGGTTTTACATTAGGGTTAGGGTTTCAAACTAGGGTTTCAAATTAGGGTTAGGGTTTCAAACTAGGGTTTTACATTAGGGTTAGGGTTTCAAACTAGGGTTTAACATTAGGGTTAGGGTTTCAAACTAGGGTTTCAAATTAGGGTTAGGGTTACAAACTAAGGTTTCACATTAGAGTTAGGGTTTCAAACTAGGGTTTCAAATTAGGGTTAGGGTTACAAACAGGGGTTCCAATTTAGGGTTAGGGTTTCAAACTAGGGTTTTACATTAAGGTTTGGGTTTCAAACTAGGGTTTAACATTAGGGTTAGGGTTTCAAACTAGGGTTTCAAATTAGGGTTAGGGTTACAAACAAGGGGTTTTACATTAGGGTTAGGGTTTAAAACTAGGGTTTTACATTAGGTTTAGGGTTTCAAACTCGGGTTTAAAATAAGGGTTAGGGTTTCAAACTAGGGCTTTACATTAGGGTTAGTGTTTAAAACTAGGGTTTCAAATTAGGCTTAGGGTTTCAATCTAGGGTTTTGTTTTAGGTTTAGGGTTTCAAACAAGGGTTTTACATTAGGGTTAGGGTTTCAAACTATTGTTTTACATTAGGGTTAGGGTTTCAAACTAGGGTTTTACATTAGAGTTAGGGTTACAAACTAGGGTTTTACATTAGGGTTAGGGTTTCAAACTAGGGTTTTATATTAGGGTTAGGGTTTCAAACTATGGTTTTACATTAGGGTTAGGGTTACAAACTAGGGTTTTACATTAGGGTTAGGGTTTCAAACTAGGGTTTTACCTTAGGGTTAGGGTTTCAAACTAGGGTTTAATTTTAGGGTTAGTGTTTCAAACTAGGGTTTATCATTAGGGTTAGGGTTTCAAACTAGGGTTTTACATTAGGGTTAGGTTTCAAATTAGGGTTTAACATTAGGGTTAGCGTTTCAAACTAGTGTTTTACATTAGGGTTAATGCTTCAAACTAGGGTTTTACATTAGGGTTAGGGTTTTAAACTATGGTTTCAAATTAGATTTGGGGTTTCAAACTAGGGTTTTACATTAGAGTTAGCGTTTCAAACTAGTGTTTTACATTAGGGTTAGTGCTTCAAACTAGGGTTTTACATTAGGGTTAATGCTTCAAACTAGGGTTTTACATTAGGGTTAGGGTTTCAAACTAGGGTTTTACATTAGTGTTAGGTTTTCAGACTAGGGTTTTACATTTGGGTTAGGGTTACAAACTAGGGTTTTACATTAGGGTTAGGGTTTCAAACAAGGGTTTTAAATTAGGGTTAGGGTTTCAAACTAGGGTTTAACATTAGGGTTAGGGTTTCAAACTAGGGTTTAACATTAGGTTTAGGGTTACAAACTAGGGTTCAACATTAGGATTAGGGTTTCAAACTAGGGTTTTACATTAGGGTTAGGGTTTCAAACTAGGGTTTCAAATTAGTCTTAGGGTTTCAATCTAGGGTTTTGTTTTAGGGTTAGGGTTTCAAACTAGGGTTTTACATTAGGTTTAGGGTTTCAAACTAGGGTTTTACATTAGGGTTAGGGTTACAAACTAGGGTTTTACATTAGGGTTAGGGTTTCAAACTATGGTTTTACATTAGGGTTAGGGTTTCAAACTAGGGTTTCAATTTAGGGTTAGGGTTTCAAACTAGGGTTTATCATTAGAGTTAGGGTTTCAAACTAGGGTTTTACATTAGGGTTAGGGTTTCAAACTAGGGCTTATAATTAGGTTTAGGGTTTCAAACTAGTGTTTTACATTAGGGTTAATGCTTCAAACTAGGGTTTTACATTAGGGTTGGGTTACAAACTAGGGCTTTACATTTGGGTTAGGGTTACAAACAAGGGTTTTACATTAGGGTTAGGGTTTCAAACTAGGGTTTTGCATTAGGGTTAGGGTTTCAAACTAGGGTTTATCATTAGGGTTAGGGTTTCAAACTAGGGTTTTACATTAGGGTTAGGGTTACAAACTAGGGTTTTACATTACGGTTAGGGTTTCAAACTAGGGTTTTACATTAGGGTTAATGCTTCAAACTAGGGTTTTACATTAGGGTTAGGGTTTCAAACTAGGGTTTCAAATTAGGGTTAGGGTTTCAAACTAGGGTTTTACATTAGGGTTAGGGTTTCAAACTCGGGTTTCAAATTAGGGGTAGGGTTTCAAACTAGGGTTTTACATTACGGTTAGGGTTTCAAACTAGGGTTTAACGTTAGGGTTAGGGTTTCAAACTAGGGTTTTACATTAGGGTTAGGGTTTCAAACTAGGGTTTCAAATTAGGGTTAGGGTTTCAAACTAGGGTTTTACATTAGGGTTAGGGTTTCAAACTAGGGTTTTACATTAGGGTTAGGGTTTCACACTAAGGTTCTACATTAGGGTTAGGGTTACAAACTAGGGTTTTACATTAGGGTTAGGGTTTCAAACTAGGGTTTCACATTAGAGTTAGGATTTCAAACAGGGGTTTCAAATTAGGGTTAGGGTTTCAAACAAGGGTATCAAATTAGGGTTAGGGTTTCAAACTAGGGTTTTACATTAGGGTTAGGGTTTCAAACTAGGGTTTAACATTCGGGTTAGGGTTTCAAACTAGGGTTTCAAATTAGGGTTAGGGTTACAAACAAGGGGTTTTACATTAGGGTTAGGGTTTCAAACTAGGGTTTCAAATTAGGGTTAGGGTTTCAAACTAGGGTTTTACATTAGGGTTAGGGTTTCAAACTAGGGTTTAACATTAGGGTTAGGGTTTCAAACTAGGGTTTCAAATTAGGGTTAGGGTTACAAACTAAGGTTTCACATTAGAGTTAGGGTTTCAAACTAGGGTTTCAAATTAGGGTTAGGGTTACAAACAGGGGTTTCAATTTAGGGTTGGGGTTTCAAACTAGGGTTTTACATTAAGGTTTGGGTTTCAAACTAGGGTTTAACATTAGGGTTAGGGTTTCAAACTAGGGTTTCAAATTAGGGTTAGGGTTACAAACAAGGGGTTTTACATTAGGGTTAGGGTTTAAAACTAGGGTTTTACATTAGGTTTAGGGTTTCAAACTCGGGTTTAAAATAAGGGTTAGGGTTTCAAACTAGGGCTTTACATTAGGGTTAGTGTTTAAAACTAGGGTTTCAAATTAGGCTTAGGGTTTCAATCTAGGGTTTTGTTTTAGGTTTAGGGTTTCAAACAAGGGTTTTACATTAGGGTTAGGGTTTCAAACTATTGTTTTACATTAGGGTTAGGGTTTCAAACTAGGGTTTTACATTAGAGTTAGGGTTACAAACTAGGGTTTTACATTAGGGTTAGGGTTTCAAACTAGGGTTTTATATTAGGGTTAGGGTTTCAAACTATGGTTTTACATTAGGGTTAGGGTTACAAACTAGGGTTTTACATTAGGGTTAGGGTTTCAAACTAGGGTTTTACCTTAGGGTTAGGGTTTCAAACTAGGGTTTAATTTTAGGGTTAGTGTTTCAAACTAGGGTTTATCATTAGGGTTAGGGTTTCAAACTAGGGTTTTACATTAGGGTTAGGTTTCAAATTAGGGTTTAACATTAGGTTTAGCGTTTCAAACTAGTGTTTTACATTAGGGTTAATGCTTCAAACTAGGGTTTTACATTAGGGTTAGGGTTTTAAACTATGGTTTCAAATTAGATTTGGGGTTTCAAACTAGGGTTTTACATTAGAGTTAGCGTTTCAAACTAGTGTTTTACATTAGGGTTAGTGCTTCAAACTAGGGTTTTACATTAGGGTTAATGCTTCAAACTAGGGTTTTACATTAGGGTTAGGGTTTCAAACTAGGGTTTTACATTAGTGTTAGGTTTTCAGACTAGGGTTTTACATTTGGGTTAGGGTTACAAACTAGGGTTTTACATTAGGGTTAGGGTTTCAAACAAGGGTTTTAAATTAGGGTTAGGGTTTCAAACTAGGGTTTAACATTAGGGTTAGGGTTTCAAACTAGGGTTTTACATTAGGTTTAGGGTTACAAACTAGGGTTCAACATTAGGATTAGGGTTTCAAACTAGGGTTTTACATTAGGGTTAGGGTTTCAAACTAGGGTTTCAAATTAGTTTTAGGGTTTCAATCTAGGGTTTTGTTTTAGGGTTAGGGTTTCAAACTAGGGTTTTACATTAGGTTTAGGGTTTCAAACTAGGGTTTTACATTAGGGTTAGGGTTACAAACTAGGGTTTTACATTAGGGTTAGGGTTTCAAACTAGGGTTTTACATTAGGGTTAGGGTTTCAAACTAGGGTTTCAATTTAGGGTTAGGGTTTCAAACTAGGGTTTATCATTAGAGTTAGGGTTTCAAACTAGGGTTTTACATTAGGGTTAGGGTTTCAAACTAGGGCTTATAATTAGGGTTAGGGTTTCAAACTAGTGTTTTACATTAGGGTTAATGCTTCAAACTAGGGTTTTACATTAGGGTTGGGTTTCAAACTAGGGCTTTACATTTGGGTTAGGGTTACAAACAAGGGTTTTACATTAGGGTTAGGGTTTCAAACTAGGGTTTTGCATTAGGGTTAGGGTTTCAAACTAGGGTTTATCATTAGGGTTAGGGTTTCAAACTAGGGTTTTACATTAGGGTTAGGGTTACAAACTAGGGTTTTACATTACGGTTAGGGTTTCAAACTAGGGTTTTACATTAGGGTTAATGTTTCAAACTAGGGTTTTACATTAGGGTTACGCTTTCAAACTAGGGTTTTACATTAGGGTTAGGGTTTCAAACTAGGGTTTAAAATTAGGGTTAGAGTTTCAAACTAGGGTTTTACATTAGGGTTACAGCTTCAAACTAGGGTTTTACATTAGGGTTAGGGTTTCAAACAAGGGTTTTACATTAGGGTTAGGGTTTCAAACTAGGGTTTAAGATTAGGGTTAGGGTTCCAAACTAGGGTTTTACATTAGTGTTAAGGTTACAAACTAGGGTTTTACATTAGGGTTAGGGTTTCAAACTAGGGTTTCAAATTAGGGTTAGGGTTTCAAACTAGGCTTTCTAATTAGGGTTAGGGTTTTAAACTAGGGTTTATCATTAGGGTTAGGGTTTCAAACTAGGGTTTTACATTAGGGTTAGGGTTTCAAACTAGGGTTTCTAATTAGGGTTAGGGTTTCAAACTAGGGTTTTATATTAGGGTTAGGGTTTCAAACTAGGGTTTCAAATTAGGGTTAGGGTTTCAAACAAGGGTTTTACATTAGGGTTAGGGTTTCAAACAAGGGTTTTACATTAGGGTTAGGGTTTCAAAAAAGGGGTTTTAAATTAGGGTTAGGGTTTCAAACTTGGGTTTTACATTAGGTTTAGGGTTTCAAACTAGGGTTTCAAATTAGGGTTTGGGTTTCAAATTGAGGTTTTACATTAGGATTAGGGTTACAAACTAGGGTTTTACATTAGGGTTAGGGTTACAAACTAGGGTTTTACATTAGGGTTAGGGTTTCAAACTAGGGTTTCAAATTAGGTTTGGGGTTTCAAACTAGGGTTTTACATTAGGGTTAGGGTTAGGGTTTCAAACTAGGGTTTTACATTAGGGTTAGGGTTTCAAAATAGGGTTTAACATTAGGGTTAGGGTTTCAAACTAGGGTTTCAAATTAGGGTTAGGGTTGCAAACTAGGGTTTTACATTAGCGCTAGGGTTTTAAACTCGGGTTTCAAATTAGGGGTAGGGTTTCAAACTAGGGTTTTACATTACGGTTAGGGTTTCAAACTAGGGTTTAACGTTAGGGTTAGGGTTTCAAACTAGGGTTTTACATCAGGGTTAGGGTTTCAAACTAGGGTTTCAAATTAGGGTTAGGGTTTCAAACTAGTGTTTTACATTAGGGTTAGGGTTTCAAACTAGGGTTTTACATTAGGGTTAGGGTTTCACACTAAGGTTTTACATTAGGGTTAGGGTTACAAACTAGGGTTTAAATTTAGGGTTAGTGTTTCAAACTAGGGTTTATCATTAGGGTTAGGGTTTCAAACTAGGGTTTTACATTAGGGTTAGGGTTTCAAATTAGGGTTTAACATTAGGGTTAGCGTTTCAAACTAGTGTTTTACATTAGGGTTAATGCTTCAAACTAGGGTTTTACATTAGGGTTAGGGTTTTAAACTATGGTTTCAAATTAGATTTGGGGTTTCAAACTAGGGTTTTACATTTGAGTTAGCGTTTCAAACTAGTGTTTTACATTAGGGTTAGTGCTTCAAACTAGGGTTTTACATTAGGGTTAATGCTTCAAACTAGGGTTTTACATTAGGGTTAGGGTATCAAACTAGGGTTTTACATTAGTGTTAGGTTTTCAAACTAGGGTTTTACATTTGGGTTAGGGTTACAAACTAGGGTTTTACATTAGAGTTAGGGTTTCAAACAAGGGTTTTGAATTAGGGTTAGGGTTTCAAACTAGGGTTTAACATTAGGGTTAGGGTTTCAAACTAGGGTTTTACATTAGGGTTAATGCTTCAAACTAGGGTTTTACATTAGGGTTAGGGTTTTAAACTATGTTTTCAAATTAGATTTGGGGTTTCAAACTAGGGTTTTACATTAGAGTTAGCGTTTCAAACTAGTGTTTTGCATTAGGTTTAGGGTTTCAAACTAGGGTTTATCATTAGGGTTAGGGTTTCAAACTAGGGTTTTACATTAGGGTTAGGGTTACAAACTAGGGTTTTACATTACGGTTAGGGTTTCAAACTAGGGTTTAACGTTAGGGTTAGGGTTTCAAACTAGGGTGTTACATTAGGGTTAATGCTTCAAACTAGGGTTTTACATTAGGGTTACGCTTTCAAACTAGGGTTTCAAATTAGGGTTAGAGTTACAAACTAGGGTTTTACATTAGGGTTACTGCTTCAAACTAGGGTTTTACATTAGGGTTAGGGTTTCAAACAAGGGTTTTACATTAGGGTTAGGGTTTCAAACTAGCGTTTAACATTAGGGTTAGGGTTCCAAACTAGGGTTTTACATTAGTGTTAAGGTTACAAACTAGGGTTTTACATTAGGGTTAGGGTTTCAAACTAGGGTTTCAAATTAGGGTTAGGGTTTCAAACTAGGGTTTCAAATTAGGGTTAGGGTTTTAAACTAGGGTTTATCATTAGGGTTAGGGTTTCAAACTAGGGTTTTACATTAGGGTTAGGGTTTCAAACTAGGCTTTCTAATTAGGGTTAGGGTTTTAAACTAGGGTTTATCATTAGGGTTAGGGTTTCAAACTAGGGTTTTACATTAGGGTTAGGGTTTCAAACTAGGGTTTCTAATTAGGGTTAGGGTTTCAAACTAGGGTTTTATATTAGGGTTAGGGTTTCAAACTAGGGTTTCAAATTAGGGTTAGGGTTTCAAACAAGGGTTTTACATTAGGGTTAGGGTTTCAAACAAGGGTTTTACATTAGGGTTAGGGTTTCAAAACAGGGGTTTTAAATTAGGGTTAGGGTTTCAAACTTGGGTTTTACATTAGGTTTAGGGTTTCAAACTAGGGTTTCAAATTAGGGTTTGGGTTTCAAATTGAGGTTTTACATTAGGATTAGGGTTACAAACTAGGGTTTTACATTAGGGTTAGGATTTCAAACTAGGGTTTCAAATTAGGTTTGGGGTTTCAAACTAGGGTTTTACATTAGGGTTAGGGTTTCAAACTAGGGTTTTACATTAGGGTTAGGGTTTCAAAATAGGGTTTTACATTAGGGTTAGGGTTTCAAAATAGGGTTTAACATTAGGGTTAGGGTTTCAAACTAGGGTTTCAAATTAGGGTTAGGGTTGCAAACTAGGGTTTTACATTAGCGCTAGGGTTTCAAACTCGGGTTTCAAATTAGATTTGGGGTTTCAAACTAGGGTTTTACATTAGAGTTAGCGTTTCAAACTAGTGTTTTACATTAGGGTTAGGGTTTCAAACTAGGGTTTCAAATTAGGGTTAGGGTTTCAAACTAGGGTTTTACATTAGGGTTAGGGTTTCAAACTAGGGTTTTACATTAGGGTTAGGGTTTCACACTAAGGTTTTACATTAGGGTTAGGGTTACAAACTAGGGTTTTACATTAGTGTTAGGGTTTCAAACTGGGGTTTCAATTTAGTGTTAGGGTTTCAAACTAGGGTTTAACATTAGGGTTAATGCTTCAAACTAGGGTTTTACATTAGGGTTAGCGTTTCAAACTAGTGTTTTACATTAGGGTTAGTGCTTCAAACTATGGTTTTACATTAGGGTTAGGGTTTCAAACTAGGGTTTTACATTAGGGTTAGGGTTTCAAACTAGGGTTTTACATTAGGGTTAGGGTTTCAAACTAGGGTTTCAATTTAGGGTTAGGGTTTCAAACTAGGGTTTATCATTAGGGTTAGGGTTTCAAACTAGGGTTTTACATTAGGGTTAGGGTTTCAAACTAGTGTTTAACATTAGGGTTAGGGTTTCAAACTAGTGTTTTACTTTAGGGTTAATGCTTCAAACTAGGGTTTTACATCAGGGTTAGCGTTTCAAACTAGGGTTTTACATTATGGTTAGTGTTTCAAACTAGGGTTTTACATTTGGGTTAAGTTTACAAACTAAGGTTTTACATTAGGGTTAGGGTTTCAAACTAGGGTTTCACATTAGAGTTAGGATTTCAAACAGGGGTTTCAAATTAGGGTTAGGGTTTCAAACAAGGGTTTCAAATTAGGGTTAGGGTTTCAAACTAGGGTTTTACATTAGGTTAGGGTTTCAAACTAGGGTTTAACATTAGGGTAAGGGTTTCAAACTAGGGTTTCAAATTAGGGTTAGGGTTACAAACAAGGGGTTTTACATTAGGGTTAGGGTTTCAAACTAGGGTTTTACATTAGGGTTAGGGTTTCAAACTCGGGTTTAAAATTAGGGTTAGGGTTTCAAACAAGGGTTTTACATTAGGGTTAGGGTTTCAAACTAGGGTTTTACATTAGGGTTAGGGTTTCAAACTAGGGTTTTACATTAGAGTTAGGGTTACAAACTAGGGTTTTACATTAGGGTTAGGGTTTCAAACTAGGGTTTTAAATTAGGGTTAGGGTTTCAAACTATGGTTTTACATTAGGGTTAGGGTTACAAACTAGGGTTTTACATTAGGGTTAGGGTTTCAAACTAGGGTTTTAGATTAGGGTTAGGGTTTCAAACTGGGGTTTCAATTTAGTGTTAGGGTTTCAAACTAGGGTTTAACATTAGGGTTAATGCTTCAAACTAGGGTTTTACATTAGGGTTAGTGTTTCAAACTAGTGTTTTACATTAGGGTTAGTGCTTCAAACTAGGGTTTTACATTAGGGTTAGGGTTTCAAACTAGGGTTTTACATTAGGGTTAGGGTTTCAAACTAGGGTTTTATATTAGGGTTAGGGTTTCAAACTAGGGTTTTACATTAGGGTTAGGGTTTCAAACTAGGGTTTTACATTAGGGTTAGTGTTTCAAACTAGGGTTTTACATTTGGGTTAGGGTTACAAACTAGGGTTTTTTATGAGGGTTAGGGTTTCAAACTAAGGTTTCACATTAGAGTTAGGATTTCAAACAGGGGTTTCAAATTAGGGTTAGGGTTTCAAAATAGGGTTTTACATTAAGGTTTGGGTTTCAAACTAGGGTTTAACATTAGGGTTAGGGTTTCAAACTAGGGTTTCAAATTAGGGTTAGGGTTACAAACAAGGGGTTTTACATTAGGGTTAGGGTTTCAAACTAGGGTTTTACATTAGGGTTAGGGTTTCAAACTCGGGTTTAAAATAAGGGTTAGGGTTTCAAACTAGGGCTTTACATTAGGGTTAGGGTTTAAAACTAGGGTTTCAAATTAGGCTTAGGGTTTCAATCTAGGGTTTTGTTTTAGGTTTAGGGTTTCAAACAAGGGTTTTACATTAGGGTTAGGGTTTCAAACTATTGTTTTACATTAGGGTTAGGGTTTCAAACTAGGGTTTTACATTAGAGTTAGGGTTACAAACTAGGGTTTTACATTAGGGTTAGGGTTTCAAACTAGGGTTTTACATTAGGGTTAGGGTTTCAAACTATGGTTTTACATTAGTGTTAGGGTTACAAACTAGGGTTTTACATTAGGGTTAGGGTTTCAAACTAGGGTTTTACCTTAGGGTTAGGGTTTCAAACTAGGGTTTAAATTTAGGGTTAGTTTTTCAAACTAGGGTTTATCATTAGGGTTAGGGTTTCAAACTAGGGTTTTACATTAGGGTTAGGTTTCAAATTAGGGTTTAACATTAGGGTTAGCGTTTCAAACTAGTGTTTTACATTAGGGTTAATGCTTCAAACTAGGGTTTTACATTAGGGTTAGGGTTTTAAACTATGGTTTCAAATTAGATTTGGGGTTTCAAACTAGGGTTTTACATTAGAGTTAGCGTTTCAAACTAGTGTTTTACATTAGGGTTAGTGCTTCAAACTAGGGTTTTACATTAGGGTTAATGCTTCAAACTAGGGTTTTACATTAGGGTTAGGGTTTCAAACTAGGGTTTTACATTAGTGTTAGGTTTTCAAACTAGGGTTTTACATTTGGGTTAGGGTTACAAACTAGGGTTTTACATTAGGGTTAGGGTTTCAAACAAGGGTTTTACATTAGGGTTAGGGTTTCAAACTAGGGTTTAACATTAGGGTTAGGGTTTCAAACTAGGGTTTTACATTAGGGTTAGGGTTACAAACTAGGGTTCAACATTAGGATTAGGGTTTCAAACTAGGGTTTTACATTAGGGTTAGGGTTTCAAACTAGGGTTTCAAATTAGGCTTAGGGTTTCAATCTAGGGTTTTTTTTAGGGTTAGGGTTTCAAACTAGGGTTTTACATTAGGTTTAGGGTTTCAAACTAGGGTTTTACATTAGGGTTAGGGTTACAAACTAGGGTTTTACATTAGGGTTAGGGTTTCAAACTAGGGTTTTACATTAGGGTTAGGGTTTCAAAGTAGGGTTTCAATTTAGGGTTAGGGTTTCAAACTAGGGTTTTACATTAGGGTTAATGCTTCAAACTAGGGTTTTACATTAGGGTTGGGTTTCAAACTAGGGCTTTACATTTGGGTTAGGGTTACAAACAAGGGTTTTACATTAGGGTTAGGGTTTCAAACTAGGGTTTTGCATTAGGGTTAGGGTTTCAAACTAGGGTTTATCATTAGGGTTAGGGTTTCAAACTAGGGTTTTACATTAGGGTTAGGGTTACAAACTAGGGTTTTACATTACGGTTAGGGTTTCAAACTAGGGTTTTACATTAGGGTTAATGCTTCAAACTAGGGTTTTACATTAGGGTTACGCTTTCAAACTAGGGTTTTACATTAGGGTTAGGGTTTCAAACTAGGGTTTAAAATTAGGGTTAGAGTTTCAAACTAGGGTTTTTACATTAGGGTTACTGCTTCAAACTAGGGTTTTACATTAGGGTTAGGGTTTCAAACAAGGGTTTTACATTAGGGTTAGGGTTTCAAACTAGGGTTTAAGATTAGGGTTAGGGTTCCAAACTAGGGTTTTACATTAGTGTTAAGGTTACAAACTAGGGTTTTACATTAGGGTTAGGGTTTCAAACTAGGGTTTCAAATTAGGGTTAGGGTTTCAAACTAGGCTTTCTAATTAGGGTTAGGGTTTTAAACTAGGGTTTATCATTAGGGTTAGGGTTTCAAACTAGGGTTTTACATTAGGGTTAGGGTTTCAAACTAGGGTTTCTAATTAGGGTTAGGGTTTCAAACTAGGGTTTTATATTAGGGTTAGGGTTTCAAACTAGGGTTTCAAATTAGGGTAAGGGTTTCAAACAAGGGTTTTACATTAGGGTTAGGGTTTCAAACAAGGGTTTTACATTAGGGTTAGGGTTTCAAAAAAGGGGTTTTAAATTAGGGTTAGGGTTTCAAACTTGGGTTTTACATTAGGTTTAGGGTTTCAAACTAGGGTTTCAAATTAGTGTTTGGGTTTCAAACTAGTGTTTTACATTAGGGTTAGGGTTTCAAACTAGGGTTTTACATTAGGGTTAGGGTTTCACACTAAGGTTTTACATTAGGGTTAGGGTTACAAACTAGGGTTTTACATTAGGGTTAGGGTTACAAACTAGGGTTTTACATTAGGGTTAGGGTTTCAAACTAGGGTTTCAAATTAGGTTTGGGGTTTCAAACTAGGGTTTTACATTAGGGTTAGGGTTAGGGTTTCAAACTAGGGTTTTACATTAGGGTTAGGGTTACAAACTAGGGTTTTACATTAGGGTTAGGGTTTCAAACTAGGGTTTCAAATTAGGGTTTGGGTTTCAAATTGAGGTTTTACATTAGGATTAGGGTTACAAACTAGGGTTTTACATTAGGGTTAGGGTTACAAACTAGGGTTTTACATTAGGGTTAGGGTTTCAAACTAGGGTTTCAAATTAGGGTTTGGGTTTCAAATTGAGGTTTTACATTAGGATTAGGGTTACAAACTAGGGTTTTACATTAGGGTTAGGGTTACAAACTAGGGTTTTACATTAGGGTTAGGGTTTCAAACTAGGGTTTCAAATTAGGTTTGGGGTTTCAAACTAGGGTTTTACATTAGGGTTAGGGTTAGGGTTTCAAACTAGGGTTTTACATTAGGGTTAGGGTTTCAAAATAGGGTTTAACATTAGGGTTAGGGTTTCAAACTAGGGTTTCAAATTAGGGTTAGGGTTGCAAACTAGGGTTTTACATTAGCGCTAGGGTTTTAAACTCGGGTTTCAAATTAGGGGTAGGGTTTCAAACTAGGGTTTTACATTACGGTTAGGGTTTCAAACTAGGGTTTAACGTTAGGGTTAGGGTTTCAAACTAGGGTTTTACATCAGGGTTAGGGTTTCAAACTAGGGTTTCAAATTAGGGTTAGGGTTTCAAACTAGTGTTTTACATTAGGGTTAGGGTTTCAAACTAGGGTTTTACATTAGGGTTAGGGTTTCACACTAAGGTTTTACATTAGGGTTAGGGTTACAAACTAGGGTTTAAATTTAGGGTTAGTGTTTCAAACTAGGGTTTATCATTAGGGTTAGGGTTTCAAACTAGGGTTTTACATTAGGGTTAGGGTTTCAAATTAGGGTTTAACATTAGGGTTAGCGTTTCAAACTAGTGTTTTACATTAGGGTTAATGCTTCAAACTAGGGTTTTACATTAGGGTTAGGGTTTTAAACTATGGTTTCAAATTAGATTTGGGGTTTCAAACTAGGGTTTTACATTAGAGTTAGCGTTTCAAACTAGTGTTTTACATTAGGGTTAGTGCTTCAAACTAGGGTTTTACATTAGGGTTAATGCTTCAAACTAGGGTTTTACATTAGGGTTAGGGTATCAAACTAGGGTTTTACATTAGTGTTAGGTTTTCAAACTAGGGTTTTACATTTGGGTTAGGGTTACAAACTAGGGTTTTACATTAGGGTTAGGGTTTCAAACAAGGGTTTTACATTAGGGTTAGGGTTTCAAACTAGGGTTTAACATTAGGGTTAGGGTTTCAAACTAGGGTTTTATATTAGGGTTAATGCTTCAAACTAGGGTTTTACATTAGGGTTAGGGTTTTAAACTATGGTTTCAAATTAGATTTGGGGTTTCAAACTAGGGTTTTACATTAGAGTTAGCGTTTCAAACTAGTGTTTTGCATTAGGTTTAGGGTTTCAAACTAGGGTTTATCATTAGGGTTAGGGTTTCAAACTAGGGTTTTACATTAGGGTTAGGGTTACAAACTAGGGTTTTACATTACGGTTAGGGTTTCAAACTAGGGTTTAACGTTAGGGTTAGGGTTTCAAACTAGGGTTTTACATTAGGGTTAATGCTTCAAACTAGGGTTTTACATTAGGGTTACGCTTTCAAACTAGGGTTTCAAATTAGGGTTAGAGTTACAAACTAGGGTTTTACATTAGGGTTACTGCTTCAAACTAGGGTTTTACATTAGGGTTAGGGTTTCAAACAAGGGTTTTACATTAGGGTTAGGGTTTCAAACTAGCGTTTAACATTAGGGTTAGGGTTCCAAACTAGGGTTTTACATTAGTGTTAAGGTTACAAACTAGGGTTTTACATTAGGGTTAGGGTTTCAAACTAGGGTTTCAAATTAGGGTTAGGGTTTCAAACTAGGGTTTCAAATTAGGGTTAGGGTTTTAAACTAGGGTTTATCATTAGGGTTAGGGTTTCAAACTAGGGTTTTACATTAGGGTTAGGGTTTCAAACTAGGCTTTCTAATTAGGGTTAGGGTTTTAAACTAGGGTTTATCATTAGGGTTAGGGTTTCAAACTAGGGTTTTACATTAGGGTTAGGGTTTCAAACTAGGGTTTCTAATTAGGGTTAGGGTTTCAAACTAGGGTTTTATATTAGGGTTAGGGTTTCAAACTAGGGTTTCAAATTAGGGTTAGGGTTTCAAACAAGGGTTTTACATTAGGGTTAGGGTTTCAAACAAGGGTTTTACATTAGGGTTAGGGTTTCAAAACAGGGGTTTTAAATTAGGGTTAGGGTTTCAAACTTGGGTTTTACATTAGGTTTAGGGTTTCAAACTAGGGTTTCAAATTAGGGTTTGGGTTTCAAATTGAGGTTTTACATTAGGATTAGGGTTACAAACTAGGGTTTTACATTAGGGTTAGGGTTTTAAACTAGGGTTTCAAATTAGGTTTGGGGTTTCAAACTAGGGTTTTACATTAGGGTTAGGGTTTCAAACTAGGGTTTTACATTAGGGTTAGGGTTTCAAAATAGGGTTTTACATTAGGGTTAGGGTTTCAAAATAGGGTTTAACATTAGGGTTAGGGTTTCAAACTAGGGTTTCAAATTAGGGTTAGGGTTGCAAACTAGGGTTTTACATTAGCGCTAGGGTTTCAAACTCGGGTTTCAAATTAGGGGTAGGGTTTCAAACTAGGGTTTTACATTACGGTTAGGGTTTCAAACTAGGGTTTAACGTTAGGGTTAGGGTTTCAAACTAGGGTTTTACATTAGGGTTAGGGTTTCAAACTAGGGTTTCAAATTAGGGTTAGGGTTTCAAAGTAGGGTTTTACATTAGGGTTAGGGTTTCAAACTAGGGTTTTACATTAGAGTTAGGGTTTCACACTAAGGTTTTACATTAGGGTTAGGGTTACAAACTAGGGTTTTACATTAGTGTTAGGGTTTCAAACTGGGGTTTCAATTTAGTGTTAGGGTTTCAAACTAGGGTTTAACATTAGGGTTAATGCTTCAAACTAGGGTTTTACATTAGGGTTAGCGTTTCAAACTAGTGTTTTACATTAGGGTTAGTGCTTCAAAATATGGTTTTACATTAGGGTTAGGGTTTCAAACTAGGGTTTTACATTAGGGTTAGGGTTTCAAACTAGGGTTTTACATTAGGGTTAGGGTTTCAAACTAGGGTTTCAATTTAGGGTTAGGGTTTCAAACTAGGGTTTATCATTAGGGTTAGGGTTTCAAACTAGGGTTTTACATTAGGTTTAGGGTTTCAAACTAGTGTTTAACATTAGGGTTAGGGTTTCAAACTAGTGTTTTACTTTAGGGTTAATGCTTCAAACTAGGGTTTTACATCAGGGTTAGCGTTTCAAACTAGGGTTTTACATTATGGTTAGTGTTTCAAACTAGGGTTTTACATTTGGGTTAGGTTTACAAACTAAGGTTTTACATTAGGGTTAGGGTTTCAAACTAGGGTTTCACATTAGAGTTAGGATTTCAAACAGGGGTTTCAAATTAGGGTTAGGGTTTCAAACAAGGGTTTCAAATTAGGGTTAGGGTTTCAAACTAGGGTTTTACATTAGGGTTAGGGTTTCAAACTAGGGTTTAACATTAGGGTTAGGGTTTCAAACTAGGGTTTCAAATTAGGGTTAGGGTTACAAAAAAGGGGTTTTACATTAGGGTTAGGGTTTCAAACTAGGGTTTCAAATTAGGGTTAGGGTTTCAAACTAGGGTTTTACATTAGGGTTAGGGTTTCAAACTAGGGTTTAACATTAGGGTTAGGGTTTCAAACTAGGGTTTCAAATTAGGGTTAGGGTTACAAACAAGGGGTTTTACATTAGGGTTAGGGTTTCAAACTAGGGTTTTACATTAGGGTTAGGGTTTCAAACTCGGGTTTAAAATTAGGGTTAGGGTTTCAAACAAGGGTTTTACATTAGGGTTAGGGTTTCAAACTAGGGTTTTACATTAGGGTTAGGGTTTCAAACTAGGGTTTTACATTAGAGTTAGGGTTACAAACTAGGGTTTTACATTAGGGTTAGGGTTTCAAACTAGGGTTTTACATTAGGGTTAGGGTTTCAAACTAGGGTTTTACATTAGGGTTAGGGTTTCAAAATAGGGTTTTACATTAGGGTTAGGGTTTCAAAATAGGGTTTAACATTAGGGTTAGGGTTTCAAACTAGAGTTTCAAATTAGGGTTAGGGTTGCAAACTAGGGTTTTACATTAGCGCTAGGGTTTCAAACTCGGGTTTCAAATTAGGGGTAGGGTTTCAAACTAGGGTTTTACATTACGGTTAGGGTTTCAAACTAGGGTTTAACGTTAGGGTTAGGGTTTCAAACTAGGGTTTTACATTAGGGTTAGGGTTTCAAACTAGGGTTTCAAATTAGGGTTAGGGTTTCAAACTAGGGTTTTACATTAGGGTTAGGGTTTCAAACTAGGGTTTTACATTAGGGTTAGGGTTTCACACTAAGGTTTTACATTAGGGTTAGGGTTACAAACTAGGGTTTTACATTAGTGTTAGGGTTTCAAACTGGGGTTTCAATTTAGGGTTAGGGTTTCAAACTAGGGTTTTACATTAGGGTTAGGGTTTCAAACTAGGGTTTAACATTGGGGTTAGGGTTTCAAACTAGGGTTTCAAATTAGGGTTAGGGTTACAAACAAGGGGTTTTACATTAGGGTTAGGGTTTCAAACTAGGGTTTTACATTAGGGTTAGGGTTTCAAACTCGGGTTTAAAATTAGGGTTAGGGTTTCAAACAAGGGTTTTACATTAGGGTTAGGGTTTCAAACTAGGGTTTCAAATTAGGGTTAGGGTTACAAACAAGGGGTTTTACATTAGGGTTAGGGTTTCAAACTAGGGTTTTACATTAGGGTTAGGGTTTCAAACTCGGGTTTAAAATAAGGGTTAGGGTTTCAAACTAGGGCTTTACATTAGGGTTAGGGTTTAAAACTAGGGTTTCAAATTAGGCTTAGGGTTTCAATCTAGGGTTTTGTTTTAGGTTTAGGGTTTCAAACAAGGGTTTTACATTAGGGTTAGGGTTTCAAACTATTGTTTTACATTAGGGTTAGGGTTTCAAACTAGGGTTTTACATTAGAGTTAGGGTTACAAACTAGGGTTTTACATTAGGGTTAGGGTTTCAAACTAGGGTTTTACATTAGGGTTAGGGTTTCAAACTATGGTTTTACATTAGTGTTAGGGTTACAAACTAGGGTTTTACATTAGGGTTAGGGTTTCAAACTAGGGTTTTACCTTAGGGTTAGGGTTTCAAACTAGGGTTTAAATTTAGGGTTAGTGTTTCAAACTAGGGTTTATCATTAGGGTTAGGGTTTCAAACTAGGGTTTTACATTAGGGTTAGGGTTTCAAACTAGGGTTTTACATTAGGGTTAGGGTTTCAAAATAGGGTTTTACATTAGGGTTAGGGTTTCAAAATAGGGTTTAACATTAGGGTTAGGGTTTCAAACTAGGGTTTCAAATTAGGGTTAGGGTTGCAAACTAGGGTTTTACATTAGCGCTAGGGTTTCAAACTCGGGTTTCAAATTAGGGGTAGGGTTTCAAACTAGGGTTTTACATTACGGTTAGGGTTTCAAACTAGGGTTTAACGTTAGGGTTAGGGTTTCAAACTAGGGTTTTACATTAGGGTTAGGGTTTCAAACTAGGGTTTCAAATTAGGGTTAGGGTTTCAAACTAGGGTTTTACATTAGGGTTAGGGTTTCAAACTAGGGTTTTACATTAGTGTTAGGGTTTCACACTAAGGTTTTACATTAGGGTTAGGGTTACAAACTAGGGTTTTACATTAGTGTTAGGGTTTCAAACTGGGGTTTCAATTTAGGGTTAGGGTTTCAAACTAGGGTTTTACATTAGGGTTAGGGTTTCAAACTAGGGTTTAACATTAGGGTTAGGGTTTCAAACTAGGGTTTCAAATTAGGGTTAGGGTTACAAACAAGGGGTTTTACATTAGGGTTAGGGTTTCAAACTAGGGTTTTACATTAGGGTTAGGGTTTCAAACTCGGGTTTAAAATTAGGGTTAGGGTTTCAAACAAGGGTTTTACATTAGGGTTAGGGTTTCAAACTAGGGTTTTACATTAGGGTTAGGGTTTCAAACTAGGGTTTTACATTAGAGTTAGGGTTACAAACTAGGGTTTTACATTAGGGTTAGGGTTTCAAACTAGGGTTTTACATTAGGGTTAGGGTTTCAAACTATGGTTTTACATTAGGGTTAGGGTTACAAACTAGGGTTTTACATTAGGGTTAGGGTTTCAAACTAGGGTTTTAGATTAGGGTTAGGGTTTCAAACTGGGGTTTCAATTTAGTGTTAGGGTTTCAAACTAGGGTTTAACATTAGGGTTAATGCTTCAAACTAGGGTTTTACATTAGGGTTAGTGTTTCAAACTAGTGTTTTACATTAGGGTTAGTGCTTCAAACTAGGGTTTTACATTAGGGTTAGGGTTTCAAACTAGGGTTTTACATTAGGGTTAGGGTTTCAAACTAGGGTTTTACATTAGTGTTAGGGTTACAAACTAGGGTTTTACATTAGGGTTAGGGTTTCAAACTAGGGTTTTACATTAGGGTTAGGGTTTCAAACTAGGGTTTAACATTGGGGTTAGGGTTTCAAACTAGGGTTTCAAATTAGGGTTAGGGTTACAAACAAGGGGTTTTACATTAGGGTTAGGGTTTCAAACTAGGGTTTTACATTAGGGTTAGGGTTTCAAACTCGGGTTTAAAATTAGGGTTAGGGTTTCAAACAAGGGTTTTACATTAGGGTTAGGGTTTCAAACTAGGGTTTCAAATTAGGGTTAGGGTTACAAACAAGGGGTTTTACATTAGGGTTAGGGTTTCAAACTAGGGTTTTACATTAGGGTTAGGGTTTCAAACTCGGGTTTAAAATAAGGGTTAGGGTTTCAAACTAGGGCTTTACATTAGGGTTAGGGTTTAAAACTAGGGTTTCAAATTAGGCTTAGGGTTTCAATCTAGGGTTTTGTTTTAGGTTTAGGGTTTCAAACAAGGGTTTTACATTAGGGTTAGGGTTTCAAACTATTGTTTTACATTAGGGTTAGGGTTTCAAACTAGGGTTTTACATTAGAGTTAGGGTTACAAACTAGGGTTTTACATTAGGGTTAGGGTTTCAAACTAGGGTTTTACATTAGGGTTAGGGTTTCAAACTATGGTTTTACATTAGTGTTAGGGTTACAAACTAGGGTTTTACATTAGGGTTAGGGTTTCAAACTAGGGTTTTACCTTAGGGTTAGGGTTTCAAACTAGGGTTTAAATTTAGGGTTAGTGTTTCAAACTAGGGTTTATCATTAGGGTTAGGGTTTCAAACTAGGGTTTTACATTAGGGTTAGGGTTTCAAACTAGGGTTTTACATTAGGGTTAGGGTTTCAAAATAGGGTTTTACATTAGGGTTAGGGTTTCAAAATAGGGTTTAACATTAGGGTTAGGGTTTCAAACTAGGGTTTCAAATTAGGGTTAGGGTTGCAAACTAGGGTTTTACATTAGCGCTAGGGTTTCAAACTCGGGTTTCAAATTAGGGGTAGGGTTTCAAACTAGGGTTTTACATTACGGTTAGGGTTTCAAACTAGGGTTTAACGTTAGGGTTAGGGTTTCAAACTAGGGTTTTACATTAGGGTTAGGGTTTCAAACTAGGGTTTCAAATTAGGGTTAGGGTTTCAAACTAGGGTTTTACATTAGGGTTAGGGTTTCAAACTAGGGTTTTACATTAGTGTTAGGGTTTCACACTAAGGTTTTACATTAGGGTTAGGGTTACAAACTAGGGTTTTACATTAGTGTTAGGGTTTCAAACTGGGGTTTCAATTTAGGGTTAGGGTTTCAAACTAGGGTTTTACATTAGGGTTAGGGTTTCAAACTAGGGTTTAACATTAGGGTTAGGGTTTCAAACTAGGGTTTCAAATTAGGGTTAGGGTTACAAACAAGGGGTTTTACATTAGGGTTAGGGTTTCAAACTAGGGTTTTACATTAGGGTTAGGGTTTCAAACTCGGGTTTAAAATTAGGGTTAGGGTTTCAAACAAGGGTTTTACATTAGGGTTAGGGTTTCAAACTAGGGTTTTACATTAGGGTTAGGGTTTCAAACTAGGGTTTTACATTAGAGTTAGGGTTACAAACTAGGGTTTTACATTAGGGTTAGGGTTTCAAACTAGGGTTTTACATTAGGGTTAGGGTTTCAAACTATGGTTTTACATTAGGGTTAGGGTTACAAACTAGGGTTTTACATTAGGGTTAGGGTTTCAAACTAGGGTTTTAGATTAGGGTTAGGGTTTCAAACTGGGGTTTCAATTTAGTGTTAGGGTTTCAAACTAGGGTTTAACATTAGGGTTAATGCTTCAAACTAGGGTTTTACATTAGGGTTAGTGTTTCAAACTAGTGTTTTACATTAGGGTTAGTGCTTCAAACTAGGGTTTTACATTAGGGTTAGGGTTTCAAACTAGGGTTTTACATTAGGGTTAGGGTTTCAAACTAGGGTTTTATATTAGGGTTAGGGTTTCAAACTAGGGTTTTACATTAGGGTTAGGGTTTCAAACTAGGGTTTTACATTAGGGTTAGTGTTTCAAACTAGGGTTTTACATTTGGGTTAGGGTTACAAACTAGGGTTTTTTATGAGGGTTAGGGTTTCAAACTAAGGTTTCACATTAGAGTTAGGATTTCAAACAGGGGTTTCAAATTAGGGTTAGGGTTTCAAAATAGGGTTTTACATTAAGGTTTGGGTTTCAAACTAGGGTTTAACATTAGGGTTAGGGTTTCAAACTAGGGTTTCAAATTAGGGTTAGGGTTACAAACAAGGGGTTTTACATTAGGGTTAGGGTTTCAAACTAGGGTTTTACATTAGGGTTAGGGTTTCAAACTCGGGTTTAAAATAAGGGTTAGGGTTTCAAACTAGGGCTTTACATTAGGGTTAGGGTTTAAAACTAGGGTTTCAAATTAGGCTTAGGGTTTCAATCTAGGGTTTTGTTTTAGGTTTAGGGTTTCAAACAAGGGTTTTACATTAGGGTTAGGGTTTCAAACTATTGTTTTACATTAGGGTTAGGGTTTCAAACTAGGGTTTTACATTAGAGTTAGGGTTACAAACTAGGGTTTTACATTAGGGTTAGGGTTTCAAACTAGGGTTTTACATTAGGGTTAGGGTTTCAAACTATGGTTTTACATTAGTGTTAGGGTTACAAACTAGGGTTTTACATTAGGGTTAGGGTTTCAAACTAGGGTTTTACCTTAGGGTTAGGGTTTCAAACTAGGGTTTAAATTTAGGGTTAGTGTTTCAAACTAGGGTTTATCATTAGGGTTAGGGTTTCAAACTAGGGTTTTACATTAGGGTTAGGTTTCAAATTAGGGTTTAACATTAGGGTTAGCGTTTCAAACTAGTGTTTTACATTAGGGTTAATGCTTCAAACTAGGGTTTTACATTAGGGTTAGGGTTTTAAACTATGGTTTCAAATTAGATTTGGGGTTTCAAACTAGGGTTTTACATTAGAGTTAGCGTTTCAAACTAGTGTTTTACATTAGGGTTAGGGTTTCAAACTAGGGTTTCAAATTAGGGTTAGGGTTTCAAACTAGGGTTTTACATTAGGGTTAGGGTTTCAAACTAGGGTTTTACATTAGGGTTAGGGTTTCACACTAAGGTTTTACATTAGGGTTAGGGTTACAAACTAGGGTTTTACATTAGTGTTAGGGTTTCAAACTGGGGCTTCAATTTAGTGTT
Organism: Vanacampus margaritifer; assembly: GCF_051991255.1. Lineage (NCBI taxonomy): Eukaryota > Metazoa > Chordata > Actinopteri > Syngnathiformes > Syngnathidae > Vanacampus > Vanacampus margaritifer. The sequence goes on along the minus strand of NW_027520739.1, from coordinate 964,361 downwards.
AGGGTTTCAAACTAGGGTTTAACATTAGGGTTAATGCTTCAAACTAGGGTTTTACATTAGGGTTAGCGTTTCAAACTAGTGTTTTACATTAGGGTTAGTGCTTCAAACTATGGTTTTACATTAGGGTTAGGGTTTCAAACTAGGGTTTTACATTAGGGTTAGGGTTTCAAACTAGGGTTTTACATTAGGGTTAGGGTTTCAAACTAGGGTTTCAATTTAGGGTTAGGGTTTCAAACTAGGGTTTATCATTAGGGTTAGGGTTTCAAACTAGGGTTTTACATTAGGGTTAGGGTTTCAAACTAGTGTTTAACATTAGGGTTAGGGTTTCAAACTAGTGTTTTACTTTAGGGTTAATGCTTCAAACTAGGGTTTTACATCAGGGTTAGCGTTTCAAACTAGGGTTTTACATTATGGTTAGTGTTTCAAACTAGGGTTTTACATTTGGGTTAAGTTTACAAACTAAGGTTTTACATTAGGGTTAGGGTTTCAAACTAGGGTTTCACATTAGAGTTAGGATTTCAAACAGGGGTTTCAAATTAGGGTTAGGGTTTCAAACAAGGGTTTCAAATTAGGGTTAGGGTTTCAAACTAGGGTTTTACATTAGGGTTAGGGTTTCAAACTAGGGTTTAACATTAGGGTTAGGGTTTCAAACTAGGGTTTCAAATTAGGGTTAGGGTTACAAACAAGGGGTTTTACATTAGGGTTAGGGTTTCAAACTAGGGTTTAACATTAGGGTTAGGGTTTCAAACTAGGGTTTCAAATTAGGGTTAGGGTTTCAAACTAGGGTTTTACATTAGGGTTAGGGTTTCAAACTATGGTTTTACATTAGGGTTAGGGTTACAAACTAGGGTTTTAGATTAGGGTTAGGGTTTCAAACTGGGGTTTCAATTTTGTGTTAGGGTTTCAAACTAGGGTTTAACATTAGGGTTAATGCTTCAAACTAGGGTTTTACATTAGGGTTAGTGTTTCAAACTAGTGTTTTACATTAGGGTTAGTGCTTCAAACTAGGGTTTTACATTAGGGTTAGGGTTTCAAACTAGGGTTTTACATTAGGGTTAGGGTTTCAAACTAGGGTTTTATATTAGGGTTAGGGTTTCAAACTAGGGTTTTACATTAGGGTTAGGGTTTCAAACTAGGGTTTTACATTAGGGTTAGTGTTTCAAACTAGGGTTTTACATTTGGGTTAGGGTTACAAACTAGGGTTTTTTATGAGGGTTAGGGTTTCAAACTAAGGTTTCACATTAGAGTTAGGATTTCAAACAGGGGTTTCAAATTAGGGTTAGGGTTTCAAAATAGGGTTTTACATTAAGGTTTGGGTTTCAAACTAGGGTTTAACATTAGGGTTAGGGTTTCAAACTAGGGTTTCAAATTAGGGTTAGGGTTACAAACAAGGGGTTTTACATTAGGGTTAGGGTTTCAAACTAGGGTTTTACATTAGGGTTAGGGTTTCAAACTCGGGTTTAAAATAAGGGTTAGGGTTTCAAACTAGGGCTTTACATTAGGGTTAGGGTTTAAAACTAGGGTTTCAAATTAGGCTTAGGGTTTCAATCTAGGGTTTTGTTTTAGGTTTAGGGTTTCAAACAAGGGTTTTACATTAGGGTTAGGGTTTCAAACTATTGTTTTACATTAGGGTTAGGGTTTCAAACTAGGGTTTTACATTAGAGTTAGGGTTTCAAACTAGGGTTTTACATTAGGGTTAGGGTTTCAAACTATGGTTTTACATTAGTGTTAGGGTTACAAACTAGAGTTTTACATTAGGGTTAGGGTTTCAAACTAGGGTTTTACCTTAGGGTTAGGGTTTCAAACTAGGGTTTAAATTTAGGGTTAGTGTTTCAAACTAGGGTTTATCATTAGGGTTAGGGTTTCAAACTAGGGTTTTACATTAGGGTTAGGTTTCAAATTAGGGTTTAACATTAGGGTGAGCGTTTCAAACTAGTGTTTTACATTAGGGTTAATGCTTCAAACTAGGGTTTTACATTAGGGTTAGGGTTTTAAACTATGGTTTCAAATTAGATTTGGGGTTTCAAACTAGGGTTTTACATTAGAGTTAGCGTTTCAAACTAGTGTTTTACATTAGGGTTAGTGCTTCAAACTAGGGTTTTACATTAGGGTTAATGCTTCAAACTAGGGTTTTACATTAGGGTTAGGGTTTCAAACTAGGGTTTTACATTAGTGTTAGGTTTTCAAACTAGGGTTTTACATTTGGGTTAGGGTTACAAACTAGGGTTTTACATTAGGGTTAGGGTTTCAAACAAGGGTTTTACATTAGGGTTAGGGTTTCAAACTAGGGTTTAACATTAGGGTTAGGGTTTCAAACTAGGGTTTTACATTAGGGTTAGGGTTACAAACTAGGGTTCAACATTAGGATTAGGGTTTCAAACTAGGGTTTTACATTAGGGTTAGGGTTTCAAACTAGGGTTTCAAATTAGGCTTAGGGTTTCAATCTAGGGTTTTGTTTTAGGGTTAGGGTTTCAAACTAGGGTTTTACATTAGGTTTAGGGTTACAAACTAGGGTTTTACATTAGGGTTAGGGTTTCAAACTAGGGTTTTACATTAGGGTTAGGGTTTCAAAGTAGGGTTTCAATTTAGGGTTAGGGTTTCAAACTAGGGTTTTACATTAGGGTTAATGCTTCAAACTAGGGTTTTACATTAGGGTTGGGTTTCAAACTAGGGCTTTACATTTGGGTTAGGGTTACAAACAAGGGTTTTACATTAGGGTTAGGGTTTCAAACTAGGGTTTTGCATTAGGGTTAGCGTTTCAAACTAGGGTTTATCATTAGGGTTAGGGTTTCAAACTAGGGTTTTACATTAGGGTTAGGGTTACAAACTAGGGTTTTACATTACGGTTAGGGTTTCAAACTAGGGTTTTACATTAGGGTTAATGCTTCAAACTAGGGTTTTACATTAGGGTTACGCTTTCAAACTAGGGTTTTACATTAGGGTTAGGGTTTCAAACTAGGGTTTAAAATTAGGGTTAGAGTTTCAAACTAGGGTTTTACATTAGGGTTACTGCTTCAAACTAGGGTTTTACATTAGGGTTAGGGTTTCAAACAAGGGTTTTACATTAGGGTTAGGGTTTCAAACTAGGGTTTAAGATTAGGGTTAGGGTTCCAAACTAGGGTTTTACATTAGTGTTAAGGTTACAAACTAGGGTTTTACATTAGGGTTAGGGTTTCAAACTAGGGTTTCAAATTAGGGTTAGGGTTTCAAACTAGGCTTTCTAATTAGGGTTAGGGTTTTAAACTAGGGTTTATCATTAGGGTTAGGGTTTCAAACTAGGGTTTAACATTAGGGTTAGGGTTTCAAACTAGGGTTTCTAATTAGGGTTAGGGTTTCAAACTAGGGTTTTATATTAGGGTTAGGGTTTCAAACTAGGGTTTCAAATTAGGGTAAGGGTTTCAAACAAGGGTTTTACATTAGGGTTAGGGTTTCAAACAAGGGTTTTACATTAGGGTTAGGGTTTCAAAAAAGGGGTTTTAAATTAGGGTTAGGGTTTCAAACTTGGGTTTTACATTAGGTTTAGGGTTTTAAACTAGGGTTTCAAATTAGGGTTTGGGTTTCAAACTAGTGTTTTACATTAGGGTTAGGGTTTCAAACTAGGGTTTTACATTAGGGTTAGGGTTTCACACTAAGGTTTTACATTAGGGTTAGGGTTACAAACTAGGGTTTTACATTAGGGTTAGGGTTACAAACTAGGGTTTTACATTAGGGTTAGGGTTTCAAACTAGGGTTTCAAATTAGGTTTGGGGTTTCAAACTTGGGTTTTACATTAGGGTTAGGGTTAGGGTTTCAAACTAGGGTTTTACATTAGGGTTAGGGTTTCAAAATAGGGTTTAACATTAGGGTTAGGGTTTCAAACTAGGGTTTCAAATTAGGGTTAGGGTTGCAAACTAGGGTTTTACATTAGCGCTAGGGTTTCAAACTCGGGTTTCAAATTAGGGGTAGGGTTTCAAACTAGAATTTTACATTACGTTAGGGTTTCAAACTAGGGTTTAACGTTAGGGTTAGGGTTTCAAACTAGGGTTTAAATTTAGGGTTAGTGTTTCAAACTAGGGTTTATCATTAGGGTTAGGGATTCAAACTAGGGTTTTACATTAGGGTTAGGTTTCAAATTAGGGTTTAACATTAGGGTTAGCGTTTCAAACTAGTGTTTTACATTAGGGTTAGGGTTTCAAACAAGGGTTTTACATTAGGGTTAGGGTTTCAAAACAGGGGTTTTAAATTAGGGTTAGGGTTTCAAACTTGGGTTTTACATTAGGTTTAGGGTTTCAAACTAGGGTTTCAAATTAGGGTTTGGGTTTCAAATTGAGGTTTTACATTAGGATTAGGGTTACAAACTAGGGTTTTACATTAGGGTTAGGGTTTCAAACTAGGGTTTCAAATTAGGTTTGGGGTTTCAAACTAGGGTTTTACATTAGGGTTAGGGTTTCAAACTAGGGTTTTACATTAGGGTTAGGGTTTCAAAATAGGGTTTTACATTAGGGTTAGGGTTTCAAAATAGGGTTTAACATTAGGGTTAGGGTTTCAAACTAGGGTTTCAAATTAGGGTTAGGGTTGCAAACTAGGGTTTTACATTAGCGCTAGGGTTTCAAACTCGGGTTTCAAATTAGGGGTAGGGTTTCAAACTAGGGTTTAACGTTAGGGTTAGGGTTTCAAACTAGGGTTTTACATTAGGGTTAGGGTTTCAAACTAGGGTTTCAAATTAGGGTAAGGGTTTCAAACTAGGGTTTTACATTAGGGTTAGGGTTTCAAACTAGGGTTTTACATTAGGGTTAGGGTTTCACACTAAGGTTTTACATTAGGGTTAATGTTTCAAACTAGGGTTTTACATTAGGGTTAGGGTTTCAAACTAGGGTTTCAAATTAGGGTTAGGGTTACAAACTAGGGTTTTACATTAGTGTTAGGGTTTCAAACTGGGGTTTCAATTTAGTGTTAGGGTTTCAAACTAGGGTTTAACATTAGGGTTAATGCTTCAAACTAGGGTTTTACATTAGGGTTAGCGTTTCAAACTAGTGTTTTACATTAGGGTTAGTGCTTCAAACTATGGTTTTACATTAGGGTTAGGGTTTCAAACTCGGGTTTAAAATAAGGGTTAGGGTTTCAAACTAGGGCTTTACATTAGGGTTAGGGTTTAAAACTAGGGTTTCAAATTAGGCTTAGGGTTTCAATCTAGGGTTTTGTTTTAGGTTTAGGGTTTCAAACAAGGGTTTTACATTAGGGTTAGGGTTTCAAACTATTGTTTTACATTAGGGTTAGGGTTTCAAACTAGGGTTTTACATTAGAGTTAGGGTTTCAAACTAGGGTTTTACATTAGGGTTAGGGTTTCAAACTATGGTTTTACATTAGTGTTAGGGTTACAAACTAGAGTTTTACATTAGGGTTAGGGTTTCAAACTAGGGTTTTACCTTAGGGTTAGGGTTTCAAACTAGGGTTTAAATTTAGGGTTAGTGTTTCAAACTAGGGTTTATCATTAGGGTTAGGGTTTCAAACTAGGGTTTTACATTAGGGTTAGGTTTCAAATTAGGGTTTAACATTAGGGTGAGCGTTTCAAACTAGTGTTTTACATTAGGGTTAATGCTTCAAACTAGGGTTTTACATTAGGGTTAGGGTTTTAAACTATGGTTTCAAATTAGATTTGGGGTTTCAAACTAGGGTTTTACATTAGAGTTAGCGTTTCAAACTAGTGTTTTACATTAGGGTTAGTGCTTCAAACTAGGGTTTTACATTAGGGTTAATGCTTCAAACTAGGGTTTTACATTAGGGTTAGGGTTTCAAACTAGGGTTTTACATTAGTGTTAGGTTTTCAAACTAGGGTTTTACATTTGGGTTAGGGTTACAAACTAGGGTTTTACATTAGGGTTAGGGTTTCAAACAAGGGTTTTACATTAGGGTTAGGGTTTCAAACTAGGGTTTAACATTAGGGTTAGGGTTTCAAACTAGGGTTTTACATTAGGGTTAGGGTTACAAACTAGGGTTCAACATTAGGATTAGGGTTTCAAACTAGGGTTTTACATTAGGGTTAGGGTTTCAAACTAGGGTTTCAAATTAGGCTTAGGGTTTCAATCTAGGGTTTTGTTTTAGGGTTAGGGTTTCAAACTAGGGTTTTACATTAGGTTTAGGGTTTCAAACTAGGGTTTTACATTAGGGTTAGGGTTACAAACTAGGGTTTTACATTAGGGTTAGGGTTTCAAACTAGGGTTTTACATTAGGGTTAGGGTTTCAAAGTAGGGTTTCAATTTAGGGTTAGGGTTTCAAACTAGGGTTTTACATTAGGGTTAATGCTTCAAACTAGGGTTTTACATTAGGGTTGGGTTTCAAACTAGGGCTTTACATTTGGGTTAGGGTTACAAACAAGGGTTTTACATTAGGGTTAGGGTTTCAAACTAGGGTTTTGCATTAGGGTTAGGGTTTCAAACTAGGGTTTATCATTAGGGTTAGGGTTTCAAACTAGGGTTTTACATTAGGGTTAGGGTTACAAACTAGGGTTTTACATTACGGTTAGGGTTTCAAACTAGGGTTTTACATTAGGGTTAATGCTTCAAACTAGGGTTTTACATTAGGGTTACGCTTTCAAACTAGGGTTTTACATTAGGGTTAGGGTTTCAAACTAGGGTTTAAAATTAGGGTTAGAGTTTCAAACTAGGGTTTTACATTAGGGTTACTGCTTCAAACTAGGGTTTTACATTAGGGTTAGGGTTTCAAACAAGGGTTTTACATTAGGGTTAGGGTTTCAAACTAGGGTTTAAGATTAGGGTTAGGGTTCCAAACTAGGGTTTTACATTAGTGTTAAGGTTACAAACTAGGGTTTTACATTAGGGTTAGGGTTTCAAACTAGGGTTTCAAATTAGGGTTAGGGTTTCAAACTAGGCTTTCTAATTAGGGTTAGGGTTTTAAACTAGGGTTTATCATTAGGGTTAGGGTTTCAAACTAGGGTTTAACATTAGGGTTAGGGTTTCAAACTAGGGTTTCTAATTAGGGTTAGGGTTTCAAACTAGGGTTTTATATTAGGGTTAGGGTTTCAAACTAGGGTTTCAAATTAGGGTAAGGGTTTCAAACAAGGGTTTTACATTAGGGTTAGGGTTTCAAACAAGGGTTTTACATTAGGGTTAGGGTTTCAAAAAAGGGGTTTTAAATTAGGGTTAGGGTTTCAAACTTGGGTTTTACATTAGGTTTAGGGTTTTAAACTAGGGTTTCAAATTAGGGTTTGGGTTTCAAACTAGTGTTTTACATTAGGGTTAGGGTTTCAAACTAGGGTTTTACATTAGGGTTAGGGTTTCACACTAAGGTTTTACATTAGGGTTAGGGTTACAAACTAGGGTTTTACATTAGGGTTAGGGTTACAAACTAGGGTTTTACATTAGGGTTAGGGTTTCAAACTAGGGTTTCAAATTAGGTTTGGGGTTTCAAACTTGGGTTTTACATTAGGGTTAGGGTTAGGGTTTCAAACTAGGGTTTTACATTAGGGTTAGGGTTTCAAAATAGGGTTTAACATTAGGGTTAGGGTTTCAAACTAGGGTTTCAAATTAGGGTTAGGGTTGCAAACTAGGGTTTTACATTAGCGCTAGGGTTTCAAACTCGGGTTTCAAATTAAGGGTAGGGTTTCAAACTAGGGTTTTACATTACGTTAGGGTTTCAAACTAGGGTTTTACATCAGGGTTAGGGTTTCAAACTAGGGTTTCAAATTAGGGTTAGGGTTTCAAACTAGTCTTTTACATTAGGGTTAGGGTTTCAAACTAGGGTTTTACATTAGGGTTAGGGTTTCACACTAAGGTTTTACATTATGGTTAGGGTTACAAACTAGGGTTTAAATTTAGGGTTAGAGTTTCAAACTAGGGTTTATCATTAATGTTAGGGTTTCAAACTAGGGTTTTACATTAGGTTTAGGGTTTCAAATTAGGGTTTAACATTAGGGTTAGCGTTTCAAACTAGTGTTTTACATTAGGGTTAATGCTTCAAACTAGGGTTTTACCTTAGGGTTAGGGTTTTAAACTATGGTTTCAAATTAGATTTGGGGTTTCAAACTAGGGTTTTACATTAGAGTTAGAGTTTCAAACTAGGGTTTTACATTAGGGTTACTGCTTCAAACTAGGGTTTTACATTAGGGTTAGGGTTTCAAACAAGGGTTTTACATTAGGGTTAGGGTTTCAAACTAGCGTTTAACATTAGGGTTAGGGTTCCAAACTAGGGTTTTACATTAGTGTTAAGGTTACAAACTAGGGTTTTACATTAGGGTTAGGGTTTCAAACTACGGTTTCAAATTAGGGTTAGGGTTTCAAACTAGGGTTTCAAATTAGGGTTAGGGTTTTAAACTAGGGTTTATCATTAGGGTTAGGGTTTCAAACTAGGGTTTTACATTAGGGTTAGGGTTTCAAACTAGGCTTTCTAATTAGGGTTAGGGTTTTAAACTAGGGTTTATCATTAGGGTTAGGGTTTCAAACTAGGGTTTTACATTAGGGTTAGGGTTTCAAACTAGGGTTTCTAATTAGGGTTAGGGTTTCAAACTAGGGTTTTATATTAGGGTTAGGGTTTCAAACTAGGGTTTCAAATTAGGGTTAGGGTTTCAAACAAGGGTTTTACATTAGGGTTAGGGTTTCAAACAAGGGTTTTACATTAGGGTTAGGGTTTCAAAACAGGGGTTTTAAATTAGGGTTAGGGTTTCAAACTTGGGTTTTACATTAGGTTTAGGGTTTCAAACTAGGGTTTCAAATTAGGGTTTGGGTTTCAAACAAGGGGTTTTACATTAGGGTTAGGGTTTCAAACTAGGGTTTTACCTTAGGGTTAGGGTTTCAAACTAGGGTTTAAATTTAGGGTTAGTGTTTCAAACTAGGGTTTATCATTAGGGTTAGGGATTCAAACTAGGGTTTTACATTAGGGTTAGGTTTCAAATTAGGGTTTAACATTAGGGTTAGCGTTTCAAACTAGTGTTTTACATTAGGGTTAGGGTTTCAAACAAGGGTTTTACATTAGGGTTAGGGTTTCAAAACAGGGGTTTTAAATTAGGGTTAGGGTTTCAAACTTGGGTTTTACATTAGGTTTAGGGTTTCAAACTAGGGTTTCAAATTAGGGTTTGGGTTTCAAATTGAGGTTTTACATTAGGATTAGGGTTACAAACTAGGGTTTTACATTAGGGTTAGGGTTTCAAACTAGGGTTTCAAATTAGGTTTGGGGTTTCAAACTAGGGTTTTACATTAGGGTTAGGGTTTCAAACTAGGGTTTTACATTAGGGTTAGGGTTTCAAAATAGGGTTTTACATTAGGGTTAGGGTTTCAAAATAGGGTTTAACATTAGGGTTAGGGTTTCAAACTAGGGTTTCAAATTAGGGTTAGGGTTGCAAACTAGGGTTTTACATTAGCGCTAGGGTTTCAAACTCGGGTTTCAAATTAGGGGTAGGGTTTCAAACTAGGGTTTAACGTTAGGGTTAGGGTTTCAAACTAGGGTTTTACATTAGGGTTAGGGTTTCAAACTAGGGTTTCAAATTAGGGTTAGGGTTTCAAACTAGGGTTTTACATTAGGGTTAGGGTTTCAAACTAGGGTTTTACATTAGGGTTAGGGTTTCACACTAAGGTTTTACATTAGGGTTAATGTTTCAAACTAGGGTTTTACATTAGGGTTAGGGTTTCAAACTAGGGTTTCAAATTAGGGTTAGGGTTACAAACTAGGGTTTTACATTAGTGTTAGGGTTTCAAACTGGGGTTTCAATTTAGTGTTAGGGTTTCAAACTAGGGTTTAACATTAGGGTTAATGCTTCAAACTAGGGTTTTACATTAGGGTTAGCGTTTCAAACTAGTGTTTTACATTAGGGTTAGTGCTTCAAACTATGGTTTTACATTAGGGTTAGGGTTTCAAACTAGGGTTTTACATTAGGGTTAGGGTTTCAAACTAGGGTTTTACATTAGGGTTAGGGTTTCAAACTAGGGTTTCAATTTAGGGTTAGGGTTTCAAACTAGGGTTTATCATTAGGGTTAGGGTTTCAAACTAGGGTTTTACATTAGGGTTAGGGTTTCAAACTAGTGTTTAACATTAGGGTTAGGGTTTCAAACTAGTGTTTTACTTTAGGGTTAATGCTTCAAACTAGGGTTTTACATCAGGGTTAGCGTTTCAAACTAGGGTTTTACATTATGGTTAGTGTTTCAAACTAGGGTTTTACATTTGGGTTAGGTTTACAAACTAAGGTTTTACATTAGGGTTAGGGTTTCAAACTAGGGTTTCACATTAGAGTTAGGATTTCAAACAGGGGTTTCAAATTAGGGTTAGGGTTTCAAACTAGGGTTTTACATTAGGGTTAGGGTTTCAAACTAGGGTTTAACATTAGGGTTAGGGATTCAAACTAGGGTTTCACATTAGGGTTAGGGTTTCAAAATAGGGTTTAACATTAGGGTTAGGGTTTCAAACTAGGGTTTCAAATTAGGGTTAGGGTTGCAAACTAGGGTTTTACATTAGCGCTAGGGTTTCAAACAAGGGTTTCAAATTAGGGGTAGGGTTTCAAACTAGGGTTTTACATTACGGTTAGGGTTTCAAACTAGGGTTTAACGTTAGGGTTAGGGTTTCAAACTAGGGTTTTACATTAGGGTTAGGGTTTCAAACTAGGGTTTCAAATTAGGGTTAGGGTTTCAAACTAGGGTTTTACATTAGGGTTAGGGTTTCAAACTAGGGTTTTACATTAGGGTTAGGGTTTCACACTAAGGTTTTACATTAGGGTTAGGGTTACAAACTAGGGTTTTACATTAGTGTTAGGGTTTCAAACTGGGGTTTCAATTTAGTGTTAGGGTTTCAAACTAGGGTTTAACATTAGGGTTAATGCTTCAAACTAGGGTTTTACATTAGGGTTAGCGTTTCAAACTAGTGTTTTACATTAGGGTTAGTGCTTCAAACTATGGTTTTACATTAGGGTTAGGGTTTCAAACTAGGGTTTTACATTAGGGTTAGGGTTTCAAACTAGGGTTTTACATTAGGGTTAGGGTTTCAAACTAGGGTTTCAATTTAGGGTTAGGGTTTCAAACTAGGGTTTATCATTAGGGTTAGGGTTTCAAACTAGGGTTTTACATTAGGGTTAGGGTTTCAAACTAGTGTTTAACATTAGGGTTAGGGTTTCAAACTAGTGTTTTACTTTATGGTTAATGCTTCAAACTAGGGTTTTACATCAGGGTTAGCGTTTCAAACTAGGGTTTTACATTATGGTTAGTGTTTCAAACAAGGGTTTTACATTAGGGTTAGGGTTTCAAAACAGGGGTTTTAAATTAGGGTTAGGGTTTCAAACTTGGGTTTTACATTAGGTTTAGGGTTTCAAACTAGGCTTTCAAATTAGGGTTTGGGTTTCAAATTGAGGTTTTACATTAGGATTAGGGTTACAAACTAGGGTTTTACATTAGGGTTAGGGTTTCAAACTAGGGTTTCAAATTAGGTTTGGGGTTTCAAACTAGGGTTTTACATTAGGGTTAGGGTTTCAAACTAGGGTTTTACATTAGGGTTAGGGTTTCAAAATAGGGTTTTACATTAGGGTTAGGGTTTCAAAATAGGGATTAACATTAGGGTTAGGGTTTCAAACTAGGGTTTCAAATTAGGGTTAGGGTTGCAAACTAGGGTTTTACATTAGCGCTAGGGTTTCAAACTCGGGTTTCAAATTAGGGGTAGGGTTTCAAACTAGGGTTTTACATTACGGTTAGGGTTTCAAACTAGGGTTTTACATTAGGGTTAGGGTTTCAAACTGGGGTTTTACATTAGGGTTAGGGTTTCACACTAAGGTTCTACATTAGGGTTAGGGTTACAAACTAGGGTTTTACATTAGGGTTAGGGTTTCAAACTAGGGTTTCACATTAGAGTTAGGATTTCAAACAGGGGTTTCAAATTAGGGTTAGGGTTTCAAACAAGGGTATCAAATTAGGGTTAGGGTTTCAAACTAGGGTTTTACATTAGGGTTAGGGTTTCAAACTAGGGTTTAACATTCGGGTTAGGGTTTCAAACTAGGGTTTCAAATTAGGGTTAGGGTTACAAACAAGGGGTTTTACATTAGGGTTAGGGTTTCAAACTAGGGTTTCAAATTAGGGTTAGGGTTTCAAACTAGGGTTTTACATTAGGGTTAGGGTTTCAAACTAGGGTTTAACATTAGGGTTAGGGTTTCAAACTAGGGTTTCAAATTAGGGTTAGGGTTACAAACTAAGGTTTCACATTAGAGTTAGGGTTTCAAACTAGGGTTTCAAATTAGGGTTAGGGTTACAAACAGGGGTTTCAATTTAGGGTTAGGGTTTCAAACTAGGGTTTTACATTAAGGTTTGGGTTTCAAACTAGGGTTTAACATTAGGGTTAGGGTTTCAAACTAGGGTTTCAAATTAGGGTTAGGGTTACAAACAAGGGGTTTTACATTAGGGTTAGGGTTTAAAACTAGGGTTTTACATTAGGTTTAGGGTTTCAAACTCGGGTTTAAAATAAGGGTTAGGGTTTCAAACTAGGGCTTTACATTAGGGTTAGTGTTTAAAACTAGGGTTTCAAATTAGGCTTAGGGTTTCAATCTAGGGTTTTGTTTTAGGTTTAGGGTTTCAAACAAGGGTTTTACATTAGGGTTAGGGTTTCAAACTATTGTTTTACATTAGGGTTAGGGTTTCAAACTAGGGTTTTACATTAGAGTTAGGGTTACAAACTAGGGTTTTACATTAGGGTTAGGGTTTCAAACTAGGGTTTTATATTAGGGTTAGGGTTTCAAACTATGGTTTTACATTAGGGTTAGGGTTACAAACTAGGGTTTTACATTAGGGTTAGGGTTTCAAACTAGGGTTTTACCTTAAGGTTAGGGTTTCAAACTAGGGTTTAATTTTAGGGTTAGTGTTTCAAACTAGGGTTTATCATTAGGGTTAGGGTTTCAAACTAGGGTTTTACATTAGGGTTAGGTTTCAAATTAGGGTTTAACATTAGGGTTAGCGTTTCAAACTAGTGTTTTACATTAGGGTTAATGCTTCAAACTAGGGTTTTACATTAGGGTTAGGGTTTTAAACTATGGTTTCAAATTAGATTTGGGGTTTCAAACTAGGGTTTTACATTAGAGTTAGCGTTTCAAACTAGTGTTTTACATTAGGGTTAGTGCTTCAAACTAGGGTTTTACATTAGGGTTAATGCTTCAAACTAGGGTTTTACATTAGGGTTAGGGTTTCAAACTAGGGTTTTACATTAGTGTTAGGTTTTCAGACTAGGGTTTTACATTTGGGTTAGGGTTACAAACTAGGGTTTTACATTAGGGTTAGGGTTTCAAACAAGGGTTTTAAATTAGGGTTAGGGTTTCAAACTAGGGTTTAACATTAGGGTTAGGGTTTCAAACTAGGGTTTTACATTAGGTTTAGGGTTACAAACTAGGGTTCAACATTAGGATTAGGGTTTCAAACTAGGGTTTTACATTAGGGTTAGGGTTTCAAACTAGGGTTTCAAATTAGTCTTAGGGTTTCAATCTAGGGTTTTGTTTTAGGGTTAGGGTTTCAAACTAGGGTTTTACATTAGGTTTAGGGTTTCAAACTAGGGTTTTACATTAGGGTTAGGGTTACAAACTAGGGTTTTACATTAGGGTTAGGGTTTCAAACTAGGGTTTTACATTAGGGTTAGGGTTTCAAACTAGGGTTTCAATTTAGGGTTAGGGTTTCAAACTAGGGTTTATCATTAGAGTTAGGGTTTCAAACTAGGGTTTTACATTAGGGTTAGGGTTTCAAACTAGGGCTTATAATTAGGGTTAGGGTTTCAAACTAGTGTTTTACATTAGGGTTAATGCTTCAAACTAGGGTTTTACATTAGGGTTGGGTTTCAAACTAGGGCTTTACATTTGGGTTAGGGTTACAAACAAGGGTTTTACATTAGGGTTAGGGTTTCAAACTAGGGTTTTGCATTAGGGTTAGGGTTTCAAACTAGGGTTTTACATTAGGGTTAGGGTTTCAAACTATGGTTTTACATTAGGGTTAGGGTTACAAACTAGGGTTTTACATTAGGGTTAGGGTTTCAAACTAGGGTTTTACCTTAGGGTTAGGGTTTCAAATTAGGGTTTAACATTAGGGTTAGCGTTTCAAACTAGTGTTTTACATTAGGGTTAATGCTTCAAACTAGGGATTTACATTAGGGTTAGGGTTTTAAACTATGGTTTCAAATTAGATTTGGGGTTTCAAACTAGGGTTTTACATTAGAGTTAGCGTTTCAAACTAGTGTTTTGCATTAGGTTTAGGGTTTCAAACTAGGGTTTATCATTAGGGTTAGGGTTTCAAACTAGGGTTTTACATTAGGGTTAGGGTTCCAAACTAGGGTTTTACATTACGGTTAGGGTTTCAAACTAGGGTTTAACGTTAGGGTTAGGGTTTCAAACTAGGGTTTTACATAAGGGTTAATGCTTCAAACTAGGGTTTTACATTAGGGTTACGCTTTCAAACTAGGGTTTTACATTAGGGTTAGGGTTTCAAACTAGGGTTTCAAATTAGGATTAGAGTTTCAAACTAGGGTTTTACATTAGGGTTACTGCTTCAAACTAGGGTTTTACATTAGTGTTAGGGTTTCAAACAAGGGTTTTACATTAGGGCTAGGGTTTCAAACTAGGGTTTAACATTAGGGTTAGGGTTCCAAACTAGGGTTTTACATTAGTGTTAAGGTTACAAACTATGGTTTTACATTAGGGTTAGGGTTTCAAACTAGGGTTTCAATTTAGGGTTAGGGTTTCAAACTAGGGTTTCAAATTAGGGTTAGGGTTTTAAACTAGGGTTTATCATTAGGGTTAGGGTTTCAAACTAGAGTTTTACATTAGGGTTAGGGTTTCAAACTAGGCTTTCTAATTAGGGTTAGGGTTTTAAACTAGGGTTTATCATTAGGGTTAGGGTTTCAAACTAGGGTTTTACATTAGGGTTAGGTTTTCAAACTAGGGTTTCTAATTAGGGTTAGGGTTTCAAACTAGGGTTTTATATTAGGGTTAGGGTTTCAAACTAGGGTTTCAAATTAGGGTTAGGGTTTCAAACAAGGGTTTTACATTAGGGTTAGGGTTTCAAACAAGGGTTTTACATTAGGGTTAGGGTTTCAAAACAGGGGTTTTAAATTAGGGTTAGGGTTTCAAACTTGGGTTTTACATTAGGTTTAGGGTTTCAAACTAGGCTTTCAAATTAGGGTTTGGGTTTCAAATTGAGGTTTTACATTAGGATTAGGGTTACAAACTAGGGTTTTACATTAGGGTTAGGGTTTCAAACTAGGGTTTCAAATTAGGTTTGGGGTTTCAAACTAGGGTTTTACATTAGGGTTAGGGTTTCAAACTAGGGTTTTACATTAGGGTTAGGGTTTCAAACTAGGGTTTTACATTAGGGTTAGGGTTTCAAACTAGGGTTTCAATTTAGGGTTAGGGTTTCAAACTAGGGTTTATCATTAGAGTTAGGGTTTCAAACTAGGGTTTTACATTAGGGTTAGGGTTTCAAACTAGGGCTTATAATTAGGGTTAGGGTTTCAAACTAGTGTTTTACATTAGGGTTAATGCTTCAAACTAGGGTTTTACATTAGGGTTGGGTTTCAAACTAGGGCTTTACATTTGGGTTAGGGTTACAAACAAGGGTTTTACATTAGGGTTAGGGTTTCAAACTAGGGTTTTGCATTAGGGTTAGGGTTTCAAACTAGGGTTTATCATTAGGGTTAGGGTTTCAAACTAGGGTTTTACATTAGGGTTAGGGTTACAAACTAGGGTTTTACATTACGGTTAGGGTTTCAAACTAGGGTTTTACATTAGGGTTAATGCTTCAAACTAGGGTTTTACATTAGGGTTACGCTTTCAAACTAGGGTTTTACATTAGGGTTAGGGTTTCAAACTAGGGTTTAACGTTAGGGTTAGGGTTTCAAACTAGGGTTTTACATTAGGGTTAGGGTTTCAAACTAGGGTTTCAAATTAGGGTTAGGGTTTCAAACTAGGGTTTTACATTAGGGTTAGGGTTTCAAACTCGGGTTTCAAATTAGGGGTAGGGTTTCAAACTAGGGTTTTACATTACGGTTAGGGTTTCAAACTAGGGTTTAACGTTAGGGTTAGGGTTTCAAACTAGGGTTTTACATTAGGGTTAGGGTTTCAAACAAGGGTTTCAAATTAGGGTTAGGGTTTCAAACTAGGGTTTTACATTAGGGTTAGGGTTTCAAACTGGGGTTTTACATTAGGGTTAGGGTTTCACACTAAGGTTCTACATTAGGGTTAGGGTTACAAACTAGGGTTTTACATTAGGGTTAGGGTTTCAAACTAGGGTTTCACATTAGAGTTAGGATTTCAAACAGGGGTTTCAAATTAGGGTTAGGGTTTCAAACAAGGGTATCAAATTAGGGTTAGGGTTTCAAACTAGGGTTTTACATTAGGGTTAGGGTTTCAAACTAGGGTTTAACATTCGGGTTAGGGTTTCAAACTAGGGTTTCAAATTAGGGTTAGGGTTACAAACAAGGGGTTTTACATTAGGGTTAGGGTTTCAAACTAGGGTTTCAAATTAGGGTTAGGGTTTCAAACTAGGGTTTTACATTAGGGTTAGGGTTTCAAACTAGGGTTTAACATTAGGGTTAGGGTTTCAAACTAGGGTTTCAAATTAGGGTTAGGGTTACAAACTAAGGTTTCACATTAGAGTTAGGGTTTCAAACTAGGGTTTCAAATTAGGGTTAGGGTTACAAACAGGGGTTTCAATTTAGGGTTGGGGTTTCAAACTAGGGTTTTACATTAAGGTTTGGGTTTCAAACTAGGGTTTAACATTAGGGTTAGGGTTTCAAACTAGGGTTTCAAATTAGGGTTAGGGTTACAAACAAGGGGTTTTACATTAGGGTTAGGGTTTAAAACTAGGGTTTTACATTAGGTTTATGGTTTCAAACTCGGGTTTAAAATAAGGGTTAGGGTTTCAAACTAGGGCTTTACATTAGGGTTAGTGTTTAAAACTAGGGTTTCAAATTAGGCTTAGGGTTTCAATCTAGGGTTTTGTTTTAGGTTTAGGGTTTCAAACAAGGGTTTTACATTAGGGTTAGGGTTTCAAACTATTGTTTTACATTAGGGTTAGGGTTTCAAACTAGGGTTTTACATTAGAGTTAGGGTTACAAACTAGGGTTTTACATTAGGGTTAGGGTTTCAAACTAGGGTTTTATATTAGGGTTAGGGTTTCAAACTATGGTTTTACATTAGGGTTAGGGTTACAAACTAGGGTTTTACATTAGGGTTAGGGTTTCAAACTAGGGTTTTACCTTAGGGTTAGGGTTTCAAACTAGGGTTTAATTTTAGGGTTAGTGTTTCAAACTAGGGTTTATCATTAGGGTTAGGGTTTCAAACTAGGGTTTTACATTAGGGTTAGGTTTCAAATTAGGGTTTAACATTAGGGTTAGCGTTTCAAACTAGTGTTTTACATTAGGGTTAATGCTTCAAACTAGGGTTTTACATTAGGGTTAGGGTTTTAAACTATGGTTTCAAATTAGATTTGGGGTTTCAAACTAGGGTTTTACATTAGAGTTAGCGTTTCAAACTAGTGTTTTACATTAGGGTTAGTGCTTCAAACTAGGGTTTTACATTAGGGTTAATGCTTCAAACTAGGGTTTTACATTAGGGTTAGGGTTTCAAACTAGGGTTTTACATTAGTGTTAGGTTTTCAGACTAGGGTTTTACATTTGGGTTAGGGTTACAAACTAGGGTTTTACATTAGGGTTAGGGTTTCAAACAAGGGTTTTAAATTAGGGTTAGGGTTTCAAACTAGGGTTTAACATTAGGGTTAAGGTTTCAAACTAGGGTTTTACATTAGGTTTAGGGTTACAAACTAGGGTTCAACATTAGGATTAGGGTTTCAAACTAGGGTTTTACATTAGGGTTAGGGTTTCAAACTAGGGTTTCAAATTAGTCTTAGGGTTTCAATCTAGGGTTTTGTTTTAGGGTTAGGGTTTCAAACTAGGGTTTTACATTAGGTTTAGGGTTTCAAACTAGGGTTTTACATTAGGGTTAGGGTTACAAACTAGGGTTTTACATTAGGGTTAGGGTTTCAAACTAGGGTTTTACATTAGGGTTAGGGTTTCAAACTAGGGTTTCAATTTAGGGTTAGGGTTTCAAACTAGGGTTTATCATTAGAGTTAGGGTTTCAAACTAGGGTTTTACATTAGGGTTAGGGTTTCAAACTAGGGCTTATAATTAGGGTTAGGGTTTCAAACTAGTGTTTTACATTAGGGTTAATGCTTCAAACTAGGGTTTTACATTAGGGTTTGGTTTCAAACTAGGGCTTTACATTTGGGTTAGGGTTACAAACAAGGGTTTTACATTAGGGTTAGGGTTTCAAACTAGGGTTTTGCATTAGGGTTAGGGTTTCAAACTAGGGTTTATCATTAGGGTTAGGGTTTCAAACTAGGGTTTTACATTAGGGTTAGGGTTACAAACTAGGGTTTTACATTACGGTTAGGGTTTCAAACTAGGGTTTTACATTAGGGTTAATGCTTCAAACTAGGGTTTTACATTAGGGTTACGCTTTCAAACTAGGGTTTTACATTAGGGTTAGGGTTTCAAACTAGGGTTTAAAATTAGGGTTAGAGTTTCAAACTAGGGTTTTACATTAGGGTTACTGCTTCAAACTAGGGTTTTACATTAGGGTTAGGGTTTCAAACAAGGGTTTTACATTAGGGTTAGGGTTTCAAACTAGGGTTTAAGATTAGGGTTAGGGTTCCAAACTAGGGTTTTACATTAGTGTTAAGGTTACAAACTAGGGTTTTACATTAGGGTTAGGGTTTCAAACTAGGGTTTCAAATTAGGGTTAGGGTTTCAAACTAGGCTTTCTAATTAGGGTTAGGGTTTTAAACTAGGGTTTATCATTAGGGTTAGGGTTTCAAACTAGGGTTTTACATTAGGGTTAGGGTTTCAAACTAGGGTTTCTAATTAGGGTTAGGGTTTCAAACTAGGGTTTTATATTAGGGTTAGGGTTTCAAACTAGGGTTTCAAATTAGGGTTAGGGTTTCAAACAAGGGTTTTACATTAGGGTTAGGGTTTCAAACAAGGGTTTTACATTAGGGTTAGGGTTTCAAAAAAGGGGTTTTAAATTAGGGTTAGGGTTTCAAACTTGGGTTTTACATTAGGTTTAGGGTTTCAAACTAGGGTTTCAAATTAGGGTTTGGGTTTCAAATTGAGGTTTTACATTAGGATTAGGGTTACAAACTAGGGTTTTACATTAGGGTTAGGGTTACAAACTAGGGTTTTACATTAGGGTTAGGGTTTCAAACTAGGGTTTCAAATTAGGTTTGGGGTTTCAAACTAGGGTTTTACATTAGGGTTAGGGTTAGGGTTTCAAACTAGGGTTTTACATTCGGGTTAGGGTTTCAAAATAGGGTTTAACATTAGGGTTAGGGTTTCAAACTAGGGTTTCAAATTAGGGTTAGGGTTGCAAACTAGGGTTTTACATTAGCGCTAGGGTTTTAAACTCGGGTTTCAAATTAGGGGTAGGGTTTCAAACTAGGGTTTTACATTACGGTTAGGGTTTCAAACTAGGGTTTAACGTTAGGGTTAGGGTTTCAAACTAGGGTTTTACATCAGGGTTAGGGTTTCAAACTAGGGTTTCAAATTAGGGTTAGGGTTTCAAACTAGTGTTTTACATTAGGGTTAGGGTTTCAAACTAGGGTTTTACATTAGGGTTAGGGTTTCACACTAAGGTTTTACATTAGGGTTAGGGTTACAAACTAGGGTTTAAATTTAGGGTTAGTGTTTCAAACTAGGGTTTATCATTAGGGTTAGGGTTTCAAACTAGGGTTTTACATTAGGGTTAGGGTTTCAAATTAGGGTTTAACATTAGGGTTAGCGTTTCAAACTAGTGTTTTACATTAGGGTTAATGCTTCAAACTAGGGTTTTACATTAGGGTTAGGGTTTTAAACTATGGTTTCAAATTAGATTTGGGGTTTCAAACTAGGGTTTTACATTAGAGTTAGCGTTTCAAACTAGTGTTTTACATTAGGGTTAGTGCTTCAAACTAGGGTTTTACATTAGGGTTAATGCTTCAAACTAGGGTTTTACATTAGGGTTAGGGTATCAAACTAGGGTTTTACATTAGTGTTAGGTTTTCAAACTAGGGTTTTACATTTGGGTTAGGGTTACAAACTAGGGTTTTACATTAGGGTTAGGGTTTCAAACAAGGGTTTTACATTAGGGTTAGGGTTTCAAACTAGGGTTTAACATTAGGGTTAGGGTTTCAAACTAGGGTTTTACATTAGGGTTAATGCTTCAAACTAGGGTTTTACATTAGGGTTAGGGTTTTAAACTATGTTTTCAAATTAGATTTGGGGTTTCAAACTAGGGTTTTACATTAGAGTTAGCGTTTCAAACTAGTGTTTTGCATTAGGTTTAGGGTTTCAAACTAGGGTTTATCATTAGGGTTAGGGTTTCAAACTAGGGTTTTACATTAGGGTTAGGGTTACAAACTAGGGTTTTACATTACGGTTAGGGTTTCAAACTAGGGTTTAACGTTAGGGTTAGGGTTTCAAACTAGGGTGTTACATTAGGGTTAATGCTTCAAACTAGGGTTTTACATTAGGGTTACGCTTTCAAACTAGGGTTTCAAATTAGGGTTAGAGTTACAAACTAGGGTTTTACATTAGGGTTACTGCTTCAAACTAGGGTTTTACATTAGGGTTAGGGTTTCAAACAAGGGTTTTACATTAGGGTTAGGGTTTCAAACTAGCGTTTAACATTAGGGTTAGGGTTCCAAACTAGGGTTTTACATTAGTGTTAAGGTTACAAACTAGGGTTTTACATTAGGGTTAGGGTTTCAAACTAGGGTTTCAAATTAGGGTTAGGGTTTCAAACTAGGGTTTCAAATTAGGGTTAGGGTTTTAAACTAGGGTTTATCATTAGGGTTAGGGTTTCAAACTAGGGTTTTACATTAGGGTTAGGGTTTCAAACTAGGCTTTCTAATTAGGGTTAGGGTTTTAAACTAGGGTTTATCATTAGGGTTAGGGTTTCAAACTAGGGTTTTACATTAGGGTTAGGGTTTCAAACTAGGGTTTCTAATTAGGGTTAGGGTTTCAAACTAGGGTTTTATATTAGGGTTAGGGTTTCAAACTAGGGTTTCAAATTAGGGTTAGGGTTTCAAACAAGGGTTTTACATTAGGGTTAGGGTTTCAAACAAGGGTTTTACATTAGGGTTAGGGTTTCAAAACAGGGGTTTTAAATTAGGGTTAGGGTTTCAAACTTGGGTTTTACATTAGGTTTAGGGTTTCAAACTAGGGTTTCAAATTAGGGTTTGGGTTTCAAATTGAGGTTTTACATTAGGATTAGGGTTACAAACTAGGGTTTTACATTAGGGTTAGGATTTCAAACTAGGGTTTCAAATTAGGTTTGGGGTTTCAAACTAGGGTTTTACATTAGGGTTAGGGTTTCAAACTAGGGTTTTACATTAGGGTTAGGGTTTCAAAATAGGGTTTTACATTAGGGTTAGGGTTTCAAAATAGGGTTTAACATTAGGGTTAGGGTTTCAAACTAGGGTTTCAAATTAGGGTTAGGGTTGCAAACTAGGGTTTTACATTAGCGCTAGGGTTTCAAACTCGGGTTTCAAATTAGATTTGGGGTTTCAAACTAGGGTTTTACATTAGAGTTAGCGTTTCAAACTAGTGTTTTACATTAGGGTTAGGGTTTCAAACTAGGGTTTCAAATTAGGGTTAGGGTTTCAAACTAGGGTTTTACATTAGGGTTAGGGTTTCAAACTAGGGTTTTACATTAGGGTTAGGGTTTCACACTAAGGTTTTACATTAGGGTTAGGGTTACAAACTAGGGTTTTACATTAGTGTTAGGGTTTCAAACTGGGGTTTCAATTTAGTGTTAGGGTTTCAAACTAGGGTTTAACATTAGGGTTAATGCTTCAAACTAGGGTTTTACATTAGGGTTAGCGTTTCAAACTAGTGTTTTACATTAGGGTTAGTGCTTCAAACTAGGGTTTAACATTAGGGTTAATGCTTCAAACTAGGGTTTTACATTAGGGTTAGCGTTTCAAACTAGTGTTTTACATTAGGGTTAGTGGCTTCAAACTATGGTTTTACATTAGGGTTAGGGTTTCAAACTAGGGTTTTACATTAGGGTTAGGGTTTCAAACTAGGGTTTTACATTAGGGTTAGGGTTTCAAACTAGGGTTTCAATTTAGGGTTAGGGTTTCAAACTAGGGTTTATCATTAGGGTTAGGGTTTCAAACTAGGGTTTTACATTAGGGTTAGGGTTTCAAACTAGTGTTTAACATTAGGGTTAGGGTTTCAAACTAGTGTTTTACTTTAGGGTTAATGCTTCAAACTAGGGTTTTACATCAGGGTTAGCGTTTCAAACTAGGGTTTTACATTATGGTTAGTGTTTCAAACTAGGGTTTTACATTTGGGTTAAGTTTACAAACTAAGGTTTTACATTAGGGTTAGGGTTTCAAACTAGGGTTTCACATTAGAGTTAGGATTTCAAACAGGGGTTTCAAATTAGGGTTAGGGTTTCAAACAAGGGTTTCAAATTAGGGTTAGGGTTTCAAACTAGGGTTTTACATTAGGTTAGGGTTTCAAACTAGGGTTTAACATTAGGGTTAGGGTTTCAAACTAGGGTTTCAAATTAGGGTTAGGGTTACAAACAAGGGGTTTTACATTAGGGTTAGGGTTTCAAACTAGGGTTTTACATTAGGGTTAGGGTTTCAAACTTGGGTTTAAAATTAGGGTTAGGGTTTCAAACAAGGGTTTTACATTAGGGTTAGGGTTTCAAACTAGGGTTTTACTTTAGGGTTAGGGTTTCAAACTAGGGTTTTACATTAGAGTTAGGGTTACAAACTAGGGTTTTACATTAGGGTTAGGGTTTCAAACTAGGGTTTTACATTAGGGTTAGGGTTTCAAACTATGGTTTTACATTAGGGTTAGGGTTACAAACTAGGGTTTTACATTAGGGTTAGGGTTTCAAACTAGGGTTTTAGATTAGGGTTAGGGTTTCAAACTGGGGTTTCAATTTAGTGTTAGGGTTTCAAACTAGGGTTTAACATTAGGGTTAATGCTTCAAACTAGGGTTTTACATTAGGGTTAGTGTTTCAAACTAGTGTTTTACATTAGGGTTAGTGCTTCAAACTAGGGTTTTACATTAGGGTTAGGGTTTCAAACTAGGGTTTTACATTAGGGTTAGGGTTTCAAACTAGGGTTTTATATTAGGGTTAGGGTTTCAAACTAGGGTTTTACATTAGGGTTAGGGTTTCAAACTAGGGTTTTACATTAGGGTTAGTGTTTCAAACTAGGGTTTTACATTTGGGTTAGGGTTACAAACTAGGGTTTTTTATGAGGGTTAGGGTTTCAAACTAAGGTTTCACATTAGAGTTAGGATTTCAAACAGGGGTTTCAAATTAGGGTTAGGGTTTCAAAATAGGGTTTTACATTAAGGTTTGGGTTTCAAACTAGGGTTTAACATTAGGGTTAGGGTTTCAAACTAGGGTTTCAAATTAGGGTTAGGGTTACAAACAAGGGGTTTTACATTAGGGTTAGGGTTTCAAACTAAGGTTTTACATTAGGGTTAGGGTTTCAAACTCGGGTTTAAAATAAGGGTTAGGGTTTCAAACTAGGGCTTTACATTAGGGTTAGGGTTTAAAACTAGGGTTTCAAATTAGGCTTAGGGTTTCAATCTAGGGTTTTGTTTTAGGTTTAGGGTTTCAAACAAGGGTTTTACATTAGGGTTAGGGTTTCAAACTATTGTTTTACATTAGGGTTAGGGTTTCAAACTAGGGTTTTACATTAGAGTTAGGGTTACAAACTAGGGTTTTACATTAGGGTTAGGGTTTCAAACTAGGGTTTTACATTAGGGTTAGGGTTTCAAACTATGGTTTTACATTAGTGTTAGGGTTACAAACTAGGGTTTTACATTAGGGTTAGGGTTTCAAACTAGGGTTTTACCTTAGGGTTAGGGTTTCAAACTAGGGTTTAAATTTAGGGTTAGTTTTTCAAACTAGGGTTTATCATTAGGGTTAGGGTTTCAAACTAGGGTTTTACATTAGGGTTAGGTTTCAAATTAGGGTTTAACATTAGGGTTAGCGTTTCAAACTAGTGTTTTACATTAGGGTTAATGCTTCAAACTAGGGTTTTACATTAGGGTTAGGGTTTTAAACTATGGTTTCAAATTAGATTTGGGGTTTCAAACTAGGGTTTTACATTAGAGTTAGCGTTTCAAACTAGTGTTTTACATTAGGGTTAGTGCTTCAAACTAGGGTTTTACATTAGGGTTAATGCTTCAAACTAGGGTTTTACATTAGGGTTAGGGTTTCAAACTAGGGTTTTACATTTGGGTTAGGGTTACAAACTAGGGTTTTACATTAGGGTTAGGGTTTCAAACAAGGGTTTTACATTAGGGTTAGGGTTTCAAACTAGGGTTTAACATTAGGGTTAGGGTTTCAAACTAGGGTTTTACATTAGGGTTAGGGTTACAAACTAGGGTTCAACATTAGGATTAGGGTTTCAAACTAGGGTTTTACATTAGGGTTAGGGTTTCAAACTAGGGTTTCAAATTAGGCTTAGGGTTTCAATCTAGGGTTTTGTTTTAGGGTTAGGGTTTCAAACTAGGGTTTTACATTAGGTTTAGGGTTTCAAACTAGGGTTTTACATTAGGGTTAGGGTTACAAACTAGGGTTTTACATTAGGGTTAGGGTTTCAAACTAGGGTTTTACATTAGGGTTAGGGTTTCAAAGTAGGGTTTCAATTTAGGGTTAGGGTTTCAAACTAGGGTTTTACATTAGGGTTAATGCTTCAAACTAGGGTTTTACATTAGGGTTGGGTTTCAAACTAGGGCTTTACATTTGGGTTAGGGTTACAAACAAGGGTTTTACATTAGGGTTAGGGTTTCAAACTAGGGTTTTGCATTAGGGTTAGGGTTTCAAACTAGGGTTTATCATTAGGGTTAGGGTTTCAAACTAGGGTTTTACATTAGGGTTAGGGTTACAAACTAGGGTTTTACATTACGGTTAGGGTTTCAAACTAGGGTTTTACATTAGGGTTAATGCTTCAAACTAGGGTTTTACATTAGGGTTACGCTTTCAAACTAGGGTTTTACATTAGGGTTAGGGTTTCAAACTAGGGTTTAAAATTAGGGTTAGAGTTTCAAACTAGGGTTTTACATTAGGGTTACTGCTTCAAACTAGGGTTTTACATTAGGGTTAGGGTTTCAAACAAGGGTTTTACATTAGGGTTAGGGTTTCAAACTAGGGTTTAAGATTAGGGTTAGGGTTCCAAACTAGGGTTTTACATTAGTGTTAAGGTTACAAACTAGGGTTTTACATTAGGGTTAGGGTTTCAAACTAGGGTTTCAAATTAGGGTTAGGGTTTCAAACTAGGCTTTCTAATTAGGGTTAGGGTTTTAAACTAGGGTTTATCATTAGGGTTAGGGTTTCAAACTAGGGTTTTACATTAGGGTTAGGGTTTCAAACTAGGGTTTCTAATTAGGGTTAGGGTTTCAAACTAGGGTTTTATATTAGGGTTAGGGTTTCAAACTAGGGTTTCAAATTAGGGTAAGGGTTTCAAACAAGGGTTTTACATTAGGGTTAGGGTTTCAAACAAGGGTTTTACATTAGGGTTAGGGTTTCAAAAAAGGGGTTTTAAATTAGGGTTAGGGTTTCAAACTTGGGTTTTACATTAGGTTTAGGGTTTCAAACTAGGGTTTCAAATTAGGGTTTGGGTTTCAAACTAGTGTTTTACATTAGGGTTAGGGTTTTAAACTATGGTTTCAAATTAGATTTGGGGTTTCAAACTAGGGTTTTACATTAGAGTTAGCGTTTCAAACTAGTGTTTTACATTAGGGTTAGTGCTTCAAACTAGGGTTTTACATTAGGGTTAATGCTTCAAACTAGGGTTTTACATTAGGGTTAGGGTTTCAAACTAGGGTTTTACATTTGGGTTAGGGTTACAAACTAGGGTTTTACATTAGGGTTAGGGTTTCAAACAAGGGTTTTACATTAGGGTTAGGGTTTCAAACTAGGGTTTAACATTAGGGTTAGGGTTTCAAACTAGGGTTTTACATTAGGGTTAGGGTTACAAACTAGGGTTCAACATTAGGATTAGGGTTTCAAACTAGGGTTTTACATTAGGGTTAGGGTTTCAAACTAGGGTTTCAAATTAGGCTTAGGGTTTCAATCTAGGGTTTTGTTTTAGGGTTAGGGTTTCAAACTAGGGTTTTACATTAGGTTTAGGGTTTCAAACTAGGGTTTTACATTAGGGTTAGGGTTACAAACTAGGGTTTTACATTAGGGTTAGGGTTTCAAACTAGGGTTTTACATTAGGGTTAGGGTTTCAAAGTAGGGTTTCAATTTAGGGTTAGGGTTTCAAACTAGGGTTTTACATTAGGGTTAATGCTTCAAACTAGGGTTTTACATTAGGGTTGGGTTTCAAACTAGGGCTTTACATTTGGGTTAGGGTTACAAACAAGGGTTTTACATTAGGGTTAGGGTTTCAAACTAGGGTTTTGCATTAGGGTTAGGGTTTCAAACTAGGGTTTATCATTAGGGTTAGGGTTTCAAACTAGGGTTTTACATTAGGGTTAGGGTTACAAACTAGGGTTTTACATTACGGTTAGGGTTTCAAACTAGGGTTTTACATTAGGGTTAATGCTTCAAACTAGGGTTTTACATTAGGGTTACGCTTTCAAACTAGGGTTTTACATTAGGGTTAGGGTTTCAAACTAGGGTTTAAAATTAGGGTTAGAGTTTCAAACTAGGGTTTTACATTAGGGTTACTGCTTCAAACTAGGGTTTTACATTAGGGTTAGGGTTTCAAACAAGGGTTTTACATTAGGGTTAGGGTTTCAAACTAGGGTTTAAGATTAGGGTTAGGGTTCCAAACTAGGGTTTTACATTAGTGTTAAGGTTACAAACTAGGGTTTTACATTAGGGTTAGGGTTTCAAACTAGGGTTTCAAATTAGGGTTAGGGTTTCAAACTAGGCTTTCTAATTAGGGTTAGGGTTTTAAACTAGGGTTTATCATTAGGGTTAGGGTTTCAAACTAGGGTTTTACATTAGGGTTAGGGTTTCAAACTAGGGTTTCTAATTAGGGTTAGGGTTTCAAACTAGGGTTTTATATTAGGGTTAGGGTTTCAAACTAGGGTTTCAAATTAGGGTAAGGGTTTCAAACAAGGGTTTTACATTAGGGTTAGGGTTTCAAACAAGGGTTTTACATTAGGGTTAGGGTTTCAAAAAAGGGGTTTTAAATTAGGGTTAGGGTTTCAAACTTGGGTATTACATTAGGTTTAGGGTTTCAAACTAGGGTTTCAAATTAGGGTTTGGGTTTCAAACTAGTGTTTTACATTAGGGTTAGGGTTTCAAACTAGGGTTTTACATTAGGGTTAGGGTTTCACACTAAGGTTTTACATTAGGGTTAGGGTTACAAACTAGGGTTTTACATTAGGGTTAGGGTTACAAACTAGGGTTTTACATTAGGGTTAGGGTTTCAAACTAGGGTTTCAAATTAGGTTTGGGGTTTCAAACTAGGGTTTTACATTAGGGTTAGGGTTAGGGTTTCAAACTAGGGTTTTACATTAGGGTTAGGGTTACAAACTAGGGTTTTACATTAGGGTTAGGGTTTCAAACTAGGGTTTCAAATTAGGGTTTGGGTTTCAAATTGAGGTTTTACATTAGGATTAGGGTTACAAACTAGGGTTTTACATTAGGGTTAGGGTTACAAACTAGGGTTTTACATTAGGGTTAGGGTTTCAAACTAGGGTTTCAAATTAGGTTTGGGGTTTCAAACTAGGGTTTTACATTAGGGTTAGGGTTAGGGTTTCAAAC
The DNA here is from genome assembly GCF_051991255.1 of Vanacampus margaritifer. Classification (NCBI taxonomy): domain Eukaryota; kingdom Metazoa; phylum Chordata; class Actinopteri; order Syngnathiformes; family Syngnathidae; genus Vanacampus; species Vanacampus margaritifer. Next base: position 936,635 of record NW_027520739.1, on the reverse strand, counting down.
TAGGGTTTTACATTAGGGTTAGGGTTTCAAAATAGGGTTTAACATTAGGGTTAGGGTTTCAAACTAGGGTTTCAAATTAGGGTTAGGGTTGCAAACTAGGGTTTTACATTAGCGCTAGGGTTTTAAACTCGGGTTTCAAATTAGGGGTAGGGTTTCAAACTAGGGTTTTACATTACGGTTAGGGTTTCAAACTAGGGTTTAACGTTAGGGTTAGGGTTTCAAACTAGGGTTTTACATCAGGGTTAGGGTTTCAAACTAGGGTTTCAAATTAGGGTTAGGGTTTCAAACTAGTGTTTTACATTAGGGTTAGGGTTTCAAACTAGGGTTTTACATTAGGGTTAGGGTTTCACACTAAGGTTTTACATTAGGGTTAGGGTTACAAACTAGGGTTTAAATTTAGGGTTAGTGTTTCAAACTAGGGTTTATCATTAGGGTTAGGGTTTCAAACTAGGGTTTTACATTAGGGTTAGGGTTTCAAATTAGGGTTTAACATTAGGGTTAGCGTTTCAAACTAGTGTTTTACATTAGGGTTAATGCTTCAAACTAGGGTTTTACATTAGGGTTAGGGTTTTAAACTATGGTTTCAAATTAGATTTGGGGTTTCAAACTAGGGTTTTACATTAGAGTTAGCGTTTCAAACTAGTGTTTTACATTAGGGTTAGTGCTTCAAACTAGGGTTTTACATTAGGGTTAATGCTTCAAACTAGGGTTTTACATTAGGGTTAGGGTATCAAACTAGGGTTTTACATTAGTGTTAGGTTTTCAAACTAGGGTTTTACATTTGGGTTAGGGTTACAAACTAGGGTTTTACATTAGGGTTAGGGTTTCAAACAAGGGTTTTACATTAGGGTTAGGGTTTCAAACTAGGGTTTAACATTAGGGTTAGGGTTTCAAACTAGGGTTTTATATTAGGGTTAATGCTTCAAACTAGGGTTTTACATTAGGGTTAGGGTTTTAAACTATGGTTTCAAATTAGATTTGGGGTTTCAAACTAGGGTTTTACATTAGAGTTAGCGTTTCAAACTAGTGTTTTGCATTAGGTTTAGGGTTTCAAACTAGGGTTTATCATTAGGGTTAGGGTTTCAAACTAGGGTTTTACATTAGGGTTAGGGTTACAAACTAGGGTTTTACATTACGGTTAGGGTTTCAAACTAGGGTTTAACGTTAGGGTTAGGGTTTCAAACTAGGGTTTTACATTAGGGTTAATGCTTCAAACTAGGGTTTTACATTAGGGTTACGCTTTCAAACTAGGGTTTCAAATTAGGGTTAGAGTTACAAACTAGGGTTTTACATTAGGGTTACTGCTTCAAACTAGGGTTTTACATTAGGGTTAGGGTTTCAAACAAGGGTTTTACATTAGGGTTAGGGTTTCAAACTAGCGTTTAACATTAGGGTTAGGGTTCCAAACTAGGGTTTTACATTAGTGTTAAGGTTACAAACTAGGGTTTTACATTAGGGTTAGGGTTTCAAACTAGGGTTTCAAATTAGGGTTAGGGTTTCAAACTAGGGTTTCAAATTAGGGTTAGGGTTTTAAACTAGGGTTTATCATTAGGGTTAGGGTTTCAAACTAGGGTTTTACATTAGGGTTAGGGTTTCAAACTAGGCTTTCTAATTAGGGTTAGGGTTTTAAACTAGGGTTTATCATTAGGGTTAGGGTTTCAAACTAGGGTTTTACATTAGGGTTAGGGTTTCAAACTAGGGTTTCTAATTAGGGTTAGGGTTTCAAACTAGGGTTTTATATTAGGGTTAGGGTTTCAAACTAGGGTTTCAAATTAGGGTTAGGGTTTCAAACAAGGGTTTTACATTAGGGTTAGGGTTTCAAACAAGGGTTTTACATTAGGGTTAGGGTTTCAAAACAGGGGTTTTAAATTAGGGTTAGGGTTTCAAACTTGGGTTTTACATTAGGTTTAGGGTTTCAAACTAGGGTTTCAAATTAGGGTTTGGGTTTCAAATTGAGGTTTTACATTAGGATTAGGGTTACAAACTAGGGTTTTACATTAGGGTTAGGGTTTCAAACTAGGGTTTCAAATTAGGTTTGGGGTTTCAAACTAGGGTTTTACATTAGGGTTAGGGTTTCAAACTAGGGTTTTACATTAGGGTTAGGGTTTCAAAATAGGGTTTTACATTAGGGTTAGGGTTTCAAAATAGGGTTTAACATTAGGGTTAGGGTTTCAAACTAGGGTTTCAAATTAGGGTTAGGGTTGCAAACTAGGGTTTTACATTAGCGCTAGGGTTTCAAACTCGGGTTTCAAATTAGGGGTAGGGTTTCAAACTAGGGTTTTACATTACGGTTAGGGTTTCAAACTAGGGTTTAACGTTAGGGTTAGGGTTTCAAACTAGGGTTTTACATTAGGGTTAGGGTTTCAAACTAGGGTTTCAAATTAGGGTTAGGGTTTCAAAGTAGGGTTTTACATTAGGGTTAGGGTTTCAAACTAGGGTTTTACATTAGAGTTAGGGTTTCACACTAAGGTTTTACATTAGGGTTAGGGTTACAAACTAGGGTTTTACATTAGTGTTAGGGTTTCAAACTGGGGTTTCAATTTAGTGTTAGGGTTTCAAACTAGGGTTTAACATTAGGGTTAATGCTTCAAACTAGGGTTTTACATTAGGGTTAGCGTTTCAAACTAGTGTTTTACATTAGGGTTAGTGCTTCAAAATATGGTTTTACATTAGGGTTAGGGTTTCAAACTAGGGTTTTACATTAGGGTTAGGGTTTCAAACTAGGGTTTTACATTAGGGTTAGGGTTTCAAACTAGGGTTTCAATTTAGGGTTAGGGTTTCAAACTAGGGTTTATCATTAGGGTTAGGGTTTCAAACTAGGGTTTTACATTAGGGTTAGGGTTTCAAACTAGTGTTTAACATTAGGGTTAGGGTTTCAAACTAGTGTTTTACTTTAGGGTTAATGCTTCAAACTAGGGTTTTACATCAGGGTTAGCGTTTCAAACTAGGGTTTTACATTATGGTTAGTGTTTCAAACTAGGGTTTTACATTTGGGTTAGGTTTACAAACTAAGGTTTTACATTAGGGTTAGGGTTTCAAACTAGGGTTTCACATTAGAGTTAGGATTTCAAACAGGGGTTTCAAATTAGGGTTAGGGTTTCAAACAAGGGTTTCAAATTAGGGTTAGGGTTTCAAACTAGGGTTTTACATTAGGGTTAGGGTTTCAAACTAGGGTTTAACATTAGGGTTAGGGTTTCAAACTAGGGTTTCAAATTAGGGTTAGGGTTACAAAAAAGGGGTTTTACATTAGGGTTAGGGTTTCAAACTAGGGTTTCAAATTAGGGTTAGTGTTTCAAACTAGGGTTTTACATTAGGGTTAGGGTTTCAAACTAGGGTTTAACATTAGGGTTAGGGTTTCAAACTAGGGTTTCAAATTAGGGTTAGGGTTACAAACAAGGGGTTTTACATTAGGGTTAGGGTTTCAAACTAGGGTTTTACATTAGGGTTAGGGTTTCAAACTCGGGTTTAAAATTAGGGTTAGGGTTTCAAACAAGGGTTTTACATTAGGGTTAGGGTTTCAAACTAGGGTTTTACATTAGGGTTAGGGTTTCAAACTAGGGTTTTACATTAGAGTTAGGGTTACAAACTAGGGTTTTACATTAGGGTTAGGGTTTCAAACTAGGGTTTTACATTAGGGTTAGGGTTTCAAACTAGGGTTTTACATTAGGGTTAGGGTTTCAAAATAGGGTTTTACATTAGGGTTAGGGTTTCAAAATAGGGTTTAACATTAGGGTTAGGGTTTCAAACTAGGGTTTCAAATTAGGGTTAGGGTTGCAAACTAGGGTTTTACATTAGCGCTAGGGTTTCAAACTCGGGTTTCAAATTAGGGGTAGGGTTTCAAACTAGGGTTTTACATTACGGTTAGGGTTTCAAACTAGGGTTTAACGTTAGGGTTAGGGTTTCAAACTAGGGTTTTACATTAGGGTTAGGGTTTCAAACTAGGGTTTCAAATTAGGGTTAGGGTTTCAAACTAGGGTTTTACATTAGGGTTAGGGTTTCAAACTAGGGTTTTACATTAGGGTTAGGGTTTCACACTAAGGTTTTACATTAGGGTTAGGGTTACAAACTAGGGTTTTACATTAGTGTTAGGGTTTCAAACTGGGGTTTCAATTTAGGGTTAGGGTTTCAAACTAGGGTTTTACATTAGGGTTAGGGTTTCAAACTAGGGTTTAACATTGGGGTTAGGGTTTCAAACTAGGGTTTCAAATTAGGGTTAGGGTTACAAACAAGGGGTTTTACATTAGGGTTAGGGTTTCAAACTAGGGTTTTACATTAGGGTTAGGGTTTCAAACTCGGGTTTAAAATTAGGGTTAGGGTTTCAAACAAGGGTTTTACATTAGGGTTAGGGTTTCAAACTAGGGTTTCAAATTAGGGTTAGGGTTACAAACAAGGGGTTTTACATTAGGGTTAGGGTTTCAAACTAGGGTTTTACATTAGGGTTAGGGTTTCAAACTCGGGTTTAAAATAAGGGTTAGGGTTTCAAACTAGGGCTTTACATTAGGGTTAGGGTTTAAAACTAGGGTTTCAAATTAGGCTTAGGGTTTCAATCTAGGGTTTTGTTTTAGGTTTAGGGTTTCAAACAAGGGTTTTACATTAGGGTTAGGGTTTCAAACTATTGTTTTACATTAGGGTTAGGGTTTCAAACTAGGGTTTTACATTAGAATTAGGGTTACAAACTAGGGTTTTACATTAGGGTTAGGGTTTCAAACTAGGGTTTTACATTAGGGTTAGGGTTTCAAACTATGGTTTTACATTAGTGTTAGGGTTACAAACTAGGGTTTTACATTAGGGTTAGGGTTTCAAACTAGGGTTTTACCTTAGGGTTAGGGTTTCAAACTAGGGTTTAAATTTAGGGTTAGTGTTTCAAACTAGGGTTTATCATTAGGGTTAGGGTTTCAAACTAGGGTTTTACATTAGGGTTAGGGTTTCAAACTAGGGTTTTACATTAGGGTTAGGGTTTCAAAATAGGGTTTTACATTAGGGTTAGGGTTTCAAAATAGGGTTTAACATTAGGGTTAGGGTTTCAAACTAGGGTTTCAAATTAGGGTTAGGGTTGCAAACTAGGGTTTTACATTAGCGCTAGGGTTTCAAACTCGGGTTTCAAATTAGGGGTAGGGTTTCAAACTAGGGTTTTACATTACGGTTAGGGTTTCAAACTAGGGTTTAACGTTAGGGTTAGGGTTTCAAACTAGGGTTTTACATTAGGGTTAGGGTTTCAAACTAGGGTTTCAAATTAGGGTTAGGGTTTCAAACTAGGGTTTTACATTAGGGTTAGGGTTTCAAACTAGGGTTTTACATTAGGGTTAGGGTTTCACACTAAGGTTTTACATTAGGGTTAGGGTTACAAACTAGGGTTTTACATTAGTGTTAGGGTTTCAAACTGGGGTTTCAATTTAGGGTTAGGGTTTCAAACTAGGGTTTTACATTAGGGTTAGGGTTTCAAACTAGGGTTTAACATTAGGGTTAGGGTTTCAAACTAGGGTTTCAAATTAGGGTTAGGGTTACAAACAAGGGGTTTTACATTAGGGTTAGGGTTTCAAACTAGGGTTTTACATTAGGGTTAGGGTTTCAAACTCGGGTTTAAAATTAGGGTTAGGGTTTCAAACAAGGGTTTTACATTAGGGTTAGGGTTTCAAACTAGGGTTTTACATTAGGGTTAGGGTTTCAAACTAGGGTTTTACATTAGAGTTAGGGTTACAAACTAGGGTTTTACATTAGGGTTAGGGTTTCAAACTAGGGTTTTACATTAGGGTTAGGGTTTCAAACTATGGTTTTACATTAGGGTTAGGGTTACAAACTAGGGTTTTACATTAGGGTTAGGGTTTCAAACTAGGGTTTTAGATTAGGGTTAGGGTTTCAAACTGGGGTTTCAATTTAGTGTTAGGGTTTCAAACTAGGGTTTAACATTAGGGTTAATGCTTCAAACTAGGGTTTTACATTAGGGTTAGTGTTTCAAACTAGTGTTTTACATTAGGGTTAGTGCTTCAAACTAGGGTTTTACATTAGGGTTAGGGTTTCAAACTAGGGTTTTACATTAGGGTTAGGGTTTCAAACTAGGGTTTTATATTAGGGTTAGGGTTTCAAACTAGGGTTTTACATTAGGGTTAGGGTTTCAAACTAGGGTTTTACATTAGGGTTAGTGTTTCAAACTAGGGTTTTACATTTGGGTTAGGGTTAAAAACTAGGGTTTTTTATGAGGGTTAGGGTTTCAAACTAAGGTTTCACATTAGAGTTAGGATTTCAAACAGGGTTTTCAAATTAGGGTTAGGGTTTCAAAATAGGGTTTTACATTAAGGTTTGGGTTTCAAACTAGGGTTTAACATTAGGGTTAGGGTTTCAAACTAGGGTTTCAAATTAGGGTTAGGGTTACAAACAAGGGGTTTTACATTAGGGTTAGGGTTTCAAACTAGGGTTTTACATTAGGGTTAGGGTTTCAAACTCGGGTTTAAAATAAGGGTTAGGGTTTCAAACTAGGGCTTTACATTAGGGTTAGGGTTTAAAACTAGGGTTTCAAATTAGGCTTAGGGTTTCAATCTAGGGTTTTGTTTTAGGTTTAGGGTTTCAAACAAGGGTTTTACATTAGGGTTAGGGTTTCAAACTATTGTTTTACATTAGGGTTAGGGTTTCAAACTAGGGTTTTACATTAGAGTTAGGGTTACAAACTAGGGTTTTACATTAGGGTTAGGGTTTCAAACTAGGGTTTAACATTAGGGTTAGGGTTTCAAACTATGGTTTTACATTAGTGTTAGGGTTACAAACTAGGGTTTTACATTAGGGTTAGGGTTTCAAACTAGGGTTTTACCTTAGGGTTAGGGTTTCAAACTAGGGTTTAAATTTAGGGTTAGTGTTTCAAACTAGGGTTTATCATTAGGGTTAGGGTTTCAAACTAGGGTTTTACATTAGGGTTAGGTTTCAAATTAGGGTTTAACATTAGGGTGAGCGTTTCAAACTAGTGTTTTACATTAGGGTTAATGCTTCAAACTAGGGTTTTACATTAGGGTTAGGGTTTTAAACTATGGTTTCAAATTAGATTTGGGGTTTCAAACTAGGGTTTTACATTAGAGTTAGCGTTTCAAACTAGTGTTTTACATTAGGGTTAGTGCTTCAAACTAGGGTTTTACATTAGGGTTAATGCTTCAAACTAGGGTTTTACATTAGGGTTAGGGTTTCAAACTAGGGTTTTACATTAGTGTTAGGTTTTCAAACTAGGGTTTTACATTTGGGTTAGGGTTACAAACTAGGGTTTTACATTAGTGTTAGGGTTACAAACTAGGGTTTTACATTAGGGTTAGGGTTTCAAACTAGGGTTTTACCTTAGGGTTAGGGTTTCAAACTAGGGTTTAAATTTAGGGTTAGTGTTTCAAACTAGGGTTTAACATTAGGGTTAGCGTTTCAAACTAGTGTTTTACATTAGGGTTAATGCTTCAAACTAGGGTTTTACATTAGGGTTAGGGTTTTAAACTATGGTTTCAAATTAGATTTGGGGTTTCAAACTAGGGTTTTACATTAGAGTTAGCGTTTCAAACTAGTGTTTTACATTAGGGTTAGGGTTTCAAACTAGGGTTTCAAATTAGGGTTAGGGTTTCAAACTAGGGTTTTACATTAGGGTTAGGGTTTCAAACTAGGGTTTTACATTAGGGTTAGGGTTTCACACTAAGGTTTTACATTAGGGTTAGGGTTACAAACTAGGGTTTTACATTAGTGTTAGGGTTTCAAACTGGGGTTTCAATTTAGTGTTAGGGTTTCAAACTAGGGTTTAACATTAGGGTTAATGCTTCAAACTAGGGTTTTACATTAGGGTTAGCGTTTCAAACTAGTGTTTTACATTAGGGTTAGTGCTTCAAACTATGGTTTTACATTAGGGTTAGGGTTTCAAACTAGGGTTTTACATTAGGGTTAGGGTTTCAAACTAGGGTTTTACATTAGGGTTAGGGTTTCAAACTAGGGTTTCAATTTAGGGTTAGGGTTTCAAACTAGGGTTTATCATTAGGGTTAGGGTTTCAAACTAGGGTTTTACATTAGGGTTAAAGGTTTCAAACTAGTGTTTAACATTAGGGTTAGGGTTTCAAACTAGTGTTTTACTTTAGGGTTAATGCTTCAAACTAGGGTTTTACATCAGGGTTAGCGTTTCAAACTAGGGTTTTACATTATGGTTAGTGTTTCAAACTAGGGTTTTACATTTGGGTTAAGTTTACAAACTAAGGTTTTACATTAGGGTTAGGGTTTCAAACTAGGGTTTCACATTAGAGTTAGGATTTCAAACAGGGGTTTCAAATTAGGGTTAGGGTTTCAAACAAGGGTTTCAAATTAGGGTTAGGGTTTCAAACTAGGGTTTTACATTAGGGTTAGGGTTTCAAACTAGGGTTTAACATTAGGGTTAGGGTTTCAAACTAGGGTTTCAAATTAGGGTTAGGGTTACAAACAAGGGGTTTTACATTAGGGTTAGGGTTTCAAACTAGGGTTTAACATTAGGGTTAGGGTTTCAAACTAGGGTTTCAAATTAGGGTTAGGGTTTCAAACTAGGGTTTTACATTAGGGTTAGGGTTTCAAACTATGGTTTTACATTAGGGTTAGGGTTACAAACTAGGGTTTTAGATTAGGGTTAGGGTTTCAAACTGGGGTTTCAATTTAGTGTTAGGGTTTCAAACTAGGGTTTAACATTAGGGTTAATGCTTCAAACTAGGGTTTTACATTAGGGTTAGTGTTTCAAACTAGTGTTTTACATTAGGGTTAGTGCTTCAAACTAGGGTTTTACATTAGGGTTAGGGTTTCAAACTAGGGTTTTACATTAGGGTTAGGGTTTCAAACTAGGGTTTTATATTAGGGTTAGGGTTTCAAACTAGGGTTTTACATTAGGGTTAGGGTTTCAAACTAGGGTTTTACATTAGGGTTAGTGTTTCAAACTAGGGTTTTACATTTGGGTTAGGGTTACAAACTAGGGTTTTTTATGAGGGTTAGGGTTTCAAACTAAGGTTTCACATTAGAGTTAGGATTTCAAACAGGGGTTTCAAATTAGGGTTAGGGTTTCAAAATAGGGTTTTACATTAAGGTTTGGGTTTCAAACTAGGGTTTAACATTAGGGTTAGGGTTTCAAACTAGGGTTTCAAATTAGGGTTAGGGTTACAAACAAGGGGTTTTACATTAGGGTTAGGGTTTCAAACTAGGGTTTTACATTAGGGTTAGGGTTTCAAACTCGGGTTTAAAATAAGGGTTAGGGTTTCAAACTAGGGCTTTACATTAGGGTTAGGGTTTAAAACTAGGGTTTCAAATTAGGCTTAGGGTTTCAATCTAGGGTTTCAAATTAGGCTTAGGGTTTCAATCTAGGGTTTTGTTTTAGGTTTAGGGTTTCAAACAAGGGTTTTACATTAGGGTTAGGGTTTCAAACTATTGTTTTACATTAGGGTTAGGGTTTCAAGCTAGGGTTTTACATTAGAGTTAGGGTTTCAAACTAGGGTTTTACATTAGGGTTAGGGTTTCAAACTATGGTTTTACATTAGTGTTAGGGTTACAAACTAGAGTTTTACATTAGGGTTAGGGTTTCAAACTAGGGTTTTACCTTAGGGTTAGGGTTTCAAACTAGGGTTTAAATTTAGGGTTAGTGTTTCAAACTAGGGTTTATCATTAGGGTTAGGGTTTCAAACTAGGGTTTTACATTAGGGTTAGGTTTCAAATTAGGGTTTAACATTAGGGTGAGCGTTTCAAACTAGTGTTTTACATTAGGGTTAATGCTTCAAACTAGGGTTTTACATTAGGGTTAGGGTTTTAAACTATGGTTTCAAATTAGATTTGGGGTTTCAAACTAGGGTTTTACATTAGAGTTAGCGTTTCAAACTAGTGTTTTACATTAGGGTTAGTGCTTCAAACTAGGGTTTTACATTAGGGTTAATGCTTCAAACTAGGGTTTTACATTAGGGTTAGGGTTTCAAACTAGGGTTTTACATTAGTGTTAGGTTTTCAAACTAGGGTTTTACATTTGGGTTAGGGTTACAAACTAGGGTTTTACATTAGTGTTAGGGTTACAAACTAGGGTTTTACATTAGGGTTAGGGTTTCAAACTAGGGTTTTACCTTAGGGTTAGGGTTTCAAACTAGGGTTTAAATTTAGGGTTAGTGTTTCAAACTAGGGTTTAACATTAGGGTTAGCGTTTCAAACTAGTGTTTTACATTAGGGTTAATGCTTCAAACTAGGGTTTTACATTAGGGTTAGGGTTTTAAACTATGGTTTCAAATTAGATTTGGGGTTTCAAACTAGGGTTTTACATTAGAGTTAGCGTTTCAAACTAGTGTTTTACATTAGGGTTAGGGTTTCAAACTAGGGTTTCAAATTAGGGTTAGGGTTTCAAACTAGGGTTTTACATTAGGGTTAGGGTTTCAAACTAGGGTTTTACATTAGGGTTAGGGTTTCACACTAAGGTTTTACATTAGGGTTAGGGTTACAAACTAGGGTTTTACATTAGTGTTAGGGTTTCAAACTGGGGTTTCAATTTAGTGTTAGGGTTTCAAACTAGGGTTTAACATTAGGGTTAATGCTTCAAACTAGGGTTTTACATTAGGGTTAGCGTTTCAAACTAGTGTTTTACATTAGGGTTAGTGCTTCAAACTATGGTTTTACATTAGGGTTAGGGTTTCAAACTAGGGTTTTACATTAGGGTTAGGGTTTCAAACTAGGGTTTTACATTAGGGTTAGGGTTTCAAACTAGGGTTTCAATTTAGGGTTAGGGTTTCAAACTAGGGTTTATCATTAGGGTTAGGGTTTCAAACTAGGGTTTTACATTAGGGTTAAAGGTTTCAAACTAGTGTTTAACATTAGGGTTAGGGTTTCAAACTAGTGTTTTACTTTAGGGTTAATGCTTCAAACTAGGGTTTTACATCAGGGTTAGCGTTTCAAACTAGGGTTTTACATTATGGTTAGTGTTTCAAACTAGGGTTTTACATTTGGGTTAAGTTTACAAACTAAGGTTTTACATTAGGGTTAGGGTTTCAAACTAGGGTTTCACATTAGAGTTAGGATTTCAAACAGGGGTTTCAAATTAGGGTTAGGGTTTCAAACAAGGGTTTCAAATTAGGGTTAGGGTTTCAAACTAGGGTTTTACATTAGGGTTAGGGTTTCAAACTAGGGTTTAACATTAGGGTTAGGGTTTCAAACTAGGGTTTCAAATTAGGGTTAGGGTTACAAACAAGGGGTTTTACATTAGGGTTAGGGTTTCAAACTAGGGTTTAACATTAGGGTTAGGGTTTCAAACTAGGGTTTCAAATTAGGGTTAGGGTTTCAAACTAGGGTTTTACATTAGGGTTAGGGTTTCAAACTATGGTTTTACATTAGGGTTAGGGTTACAAACTAGGGTTTTAGATTAGGGTTAGGGTTTCAAACTGGGGTTTCAATTTAGTGTTAGGGTTTCAAACTAGGGTTTAACATTAGGGTTAATGCTTCAAACTAGGGTTTTACATTAGGGTTAGTGTTTCAAACTAGTGTTTTACATTAGGGTTAGTGCTTCAAACTAGGGTTTTACATTAGGGTTAGGGTTTCAAACTAGGGTTTTACATTAGGGTTAGGGTTTCAAACTAGGGTTTTATATTAGGGTTAGGGTTTCAAACTAGGGTTTTACATTAGGGTTAGGGTTTCAAACTAGGGTTTTACATTAGGGTTAGTGTTTCAAACTAGGGTTTTACATTTGGGTTAGGGTTACAAACTAGGGTTTTTTATGAGGGTTAGGGTTTCAAACTAAGGTTTCACATTAGAGTTAGGATTTCAAACAGGGGTTTCAAATTAGGGTTAGGGTTTCAAAATAGGGTTTTACATTAAGGTTTGGGTTTCAAACTAGGGTTTAACATTAGGGTTAGGGTTTCAAACTAGGGTTTCAAATTAGGGTTAGGGTTACAAACAAGGGGTTTTACATTAGGGTTAGGGTTTCAAACTAGGGTTTTACATTAGGGTTAGGGTTTCAAACTCGGGTTTAAAATAAGGGTTAGGGTTTCAAACTAGGGCTTTACATTAGGGTTAGGGTTTAAAACTAGGGTTTCAAATTAGGCTTAGGGTTTCAATCTAGGGTTTTGTTTTAGGTTTAGGGTTTCAAACAAGGGTTTTACATTAGGGTTAGGGTTTCAAACTATTGTTTTACATTAGGGTTAGGGTTTCAAGCTAGGGTTTTACATTAGAGTTAGGGTTTCAAACTAGGGTTTTACATTAGGGTTAGGGTTTCAAACTATGGTTTTACATTAGTGTTAGGGTTACAAACTAGAGTTTTACATTAGGGTTAGGGTTTCAAACTAGGGTTTTACCTTAGGGTTAGGGTTTCAAACTAGGGTTTAAATTTAGGGTTAGTGTTTCAAACTAGGGTTTATCATTAGGGTTAGGGTTTCAAACTAGGGTTTTACATTAGGGTTAGGTTTCAAATTAGGGTTTAACATTAGGGTGAGCGTTTCAAACTAGTGTTTTACATTAGGGTTAATGCTTCAAACTAGGGTTTTACATTAGGGTTAGGGTTTTAAACTATGGTTTCAAATTAGATTTGGGGTTTCAAACTAGGGTTTTACATTAGAGTTAGCGTTTCAAACTAGTGTTTTACATTAGGGTTAGTGCTTCAAACTAGGGTTTTACATTAGGGTTAATGCTTCAAACTAGGGTTTTACATTAGGGTTAGGGTTTCAAACTAGGGTTTTACATTAGTGTTAGGTTTTCAAACTAGGGTTTTACATTTGGGTTAGGGTTACAAACTAGGGTTTTACATTAGGGTTAGGGTTTCAAACAAGGGTTTTACATTAGGGTTAGGGTTTCAAACTAGGGTTTAACATTAGGGTTAGGGTTTCAAACTAGGGTTTTACATTAGGGTTAGGGTTACAAACTAGGGTTCAACATTAGGATTAGGGTTTCAAACTAGGGTTTTACATTAGGGTTAGGGTTTCAAACTAGGGTTTCAAATTAGGCTTAGGGTTTCAATCTAGGGTTTTGTTTTAGGGTTAGGGTTTCAAACTAGGGTTTTACATTAGGTTTAGGGTTTCAAACTAGGGTTTTACATTAGGGTTAGGGTTACAAACTAGGGTTTTACATTAGGGTTAGGGTTTCAAAGTAGGGTTTCAATTTAGGGTTAGGGTTTCAAACTATGGTTTTACATTAGGGTTAATGCTTCAAACTAGGGTTTTACATTAGGGTTGGGTTTCAAACTAGGGCTTTACATTTGGGTTAGGGTTACAAACAAGGGTTTTACATTAGGGTTAGGGTTTCAAACTAGGGTTTTGCATTAGGGTTAGGGTTTCAAACTAGGGTTTATCATTAGGGTTAGGGTTTCAAACTAGGGTTTTACATTAGGGTTAGGGTTACAAACTAGGGTTTTACATTACGGTTAGGGTTTCAAACTAGGGTTTTACATTAGGGTTAATGCTTCAAACTAGGGTTTTACATTAGGGTTACGCTTTCAAACTAGGGTTTTACATTAGGGTTAGGGTTTCAAACTAGGGTTTAAAATTAGGGTTAGAGTTTCAAACTAGGGTTTTACATTAGGGTTACTGCTTCAAACTAGGGTTTTACATTAGGGTTAGGGTTTCAAACAAGGGTTTTACATTAGGGTTAGGGTTTCAAACTAGGGTTTAAGATTAGGGTTAGGGTTCCAAACTAGGGTTTTACATTAGTGTTAAGGTTACAAACTAGGGTTTTACATTAGGGTTAGGGTTTCAAACTAGGGTTTCAAATTAGGGTTAGGGTTTCAAACTAGGCTTTCTAATTAGGGTTAGGGTTTTAAACTAGGGTTTATCATTAGGGTTAGGGTTTCAAACTAGGGTTTAACATTAGGGTTAGGGTTTCAAACTAGGGTTTCTAATTAGGGTTAGGGTTTCAAACTAGGGTTTTATATTAGGGTTAGGGTTTCAAACTAGGGTTTCAAATTAGGGTAAGGGTTTCAAACAAGGGTTTTACATTAGGGTTAGGGTTTCAAACAAGGGTTTTACATTAGGGTTAGGGTTTCAAAAAAGGGGTTTTAAATTAGGGTTAGGGTTTCAAACTTGGGTTTTACATTAGGTTTAGGGTTTTAAACTAGGGTTTCAAATTAGGGTTTGGGTTTCAAACTAGTGTTTTACATTAGGGTTAGGGTTTCAAACTAGGGTTTTACATTAGGGTTAGGGTTTCACACTAAGGTTTTACATTAGGGTTAGGGTTACAAACTAGGGTTTTACATTAGGGTTAGGGTTACAAACTAGGGTTTTACATTAGGGTTAGGGTTTCAAACTAGGGTTTCAAATTAGGTTTGGGGTTTCAAACTTGGGTTTTACATTAGGGTTAGGGTTAGGGTTTCAAACTAGGGTTTTACATTAGGGTTAGGGTTTCAAAATAGGGTTTAACATTAGGGTTAGGGTTTCAAACTAGGGTTTCAAATTAGGGTTAGGGTTGCAAACTAGGGTTTTACATTAGCGCTAGGGTTTCAAACTCGGGTTTCAAATTAGGGGTAGGGTTTCAAACTAGGGTTTTACATTACGTTAGGGTTTCAAACTAGGGTTTAACGTTAGGGTTAGGGTTTCAAACTAGGGTTTTACATCAGGGTTAGGGTTTCAAACTAGGGTTTCAAATTAGGGTTAGGGTTTCAAACTAGTCTTTTACATTAGGGTTAGGGTTTCAAACTAGGGTTTTACATTAGGGTTAGGGTTTCACACTAAGGTTTTACATTAGGGTTAGGGTTACAAACTAGGGTTTAAATTTAGGGTTAGAGTTTCAAACTAGGGTTTATCATTAGGGTTAGGGTTTCAAACTAGGGTTTTACATTAGGTTTAGGGTTTCAAATTAGGGTTTAACATTAGGGTTAGCGTTTCAAACTAGTGTTTTACATTAGGGTTAATGCTTCAAACTAGGGTTTTACATTAGGGTTAGGGTTTTAAACTATGGTTTCAAATTAGATTTGGGGTTTCAAACTAGGGTTTTACATTAGAGTTAGAGTTTCAAACTAGGGTTTTACATTAGGGTTACTGCTTCAAACTAGGGTTTTACATTAGGGTTAGGGTTTCAAACAAGGGTTTTACATTAGGGTTAGGGTTTCAAACTAGCGTTTAACATTAGGGTTAGGGTTCCAAACTAGGGTTTTACATTAGTGTTAAGGTTACAAACTAGGGTTTTACATTAGGGTTAGGGTTTCAAACTACGGTTTCAAATTAGGGTTAGGGTTTCAAACTAGGGTTTAAATTTAGGGTTAGTGTTTCAAACTAGGGTTTATCATTAGGGTTAGGGATTCAAACTAGGGTTTTACATTAGGGTTAGGTTTCAAATTAGGGTTTAACATTAGGGTTAGCGTTTCAAACTAGTGTTTTACATTAGGGTTAGGGTTTCAAACAAGGGTTTTACATTAGGGTTAGGGTTTCAAAACAGGGGTTTTAAATTAGGGTTAGGGTTTCAAACTTGGGTTTTACATTAGGTTTAGGGTTTCAAACTAGGGTTTCAAATTAGGGTTTGGGTTTCAAATTGAGGTTTTACATTAGGATTAGGGTTACAAACTAGGGTTTTACATTAGGGTTAGGGTTTCAAACAAGGGTTTTACATTAGGGTTAGGGTTTCAAACTAGGGTTTAACATTAGGGTTAGGGTTTCAAACTAGGGTTTTACATTAGGGTTAGGGTTACAAACTAGGGTTCAACATTAGGATTAGGGTTTCAAACTAGGGTTTTACATTAGGGTTAGGGTTTCAAACTAGGGTTTCAAATTAGGCTTAGGGTTTCAATCTAGGGTTTTGTTTTAGGGTTAGGGTTTCAAACTAGGGTTTTACATTAGGTTTAGGGTTTCAAACTAGGGTTTTACATTAGGGTTAGGGTTACAAACTAGGGTTTTACATTAGGGTTAGGGTTTCAAAGTAGGGTTTCAATTTAGGGTTAGGGTTTCAAACTAGGGTTTTACATTAGGGTTAATGCTTCAAACTAGGGTTTTACATTAGGGTTGGGTTTCAAACTAGGGCTTTACATTTGGGTTAGGGTTACAAACAAGGGTTTTACATTAGGGTTAGGGTTTCAAACTAGGGTTTTGCATTAGGGTTAGGGTTTCAAACTAGGGTTTATCATTAGGGTTAGGGTTTCAAACTAGGGTTTTACATTAGGGTTAGGGTTACAAACTAGGGTTTTACATTACGGTTAGGGTTTCAAACTAGGGTTTTACATTAGGGTTAATGCTTCAAACTAGGGTTTTACATTAGGGTTACGCTTTCAAACTAGGGTTTTACATTAGGGTTAGGGTTTCAAACTAGGGTTTAAAATTAGGGTTAGAGTTTCAAACTAGGGTTTTACATTAGGGTTACTGCTTCAAACTAGGGTTTTACATTAGGGTTAGGGTTTCAAACAAGGGTTTTACATTAGGGTTAGGGTTTCAAACTAGGGTTTAAGATTAGGGTTAGGGTTCCAAACTAGGGTTTTACATTAGTGTTAAGGTTACAAACTAGGGTTTTACATTAGGGTTAGGGTTTCAAACTAGGGTTTCAAATTAGGGTTAGGGTTTCAAACTAGGCTTTCTAATTAGGGTTAGGGTTTTAAACTAGGGTTTATCATTAGGGTTAGGGTTTCAAACTAGGGTTTAACATTAGGGTTAGGGTTTCAAACTAGGGTTTCTAATTAGGGTTAGGGTTTCAAACTAGGGTTTTATATTAGGGTTAGGGTTTCAAACTAGGGTTTCAAATTAGGGTAAGGGTTTCAAACAAGGGTTTTACATTAGGGTTAGGGTTTCAAACAAGGGTTTTACATTAGGGTTAGGGTTTCAAAAAAGGGGTTTTAAATTAGGGTTAGGGTTTCAAACTTGGGTTTTACATTAGGTTTAGGGTTTTAAACTAGGGTTTCAAATTAGGGTTTGGGTTTCAAACTAGTGTTTTACATTAGGGTTAGGGTTTCAAACTAGGGTTTTACATTAGGGTTAGGGTTTCACACTAAGGTTTTACATTAGGGTTAGGGTTACAAACTAGGGTTTTACATTAAGGGTTAGGGTTACAAACTAGGGTTTTACATTAGGGTTAGGGTTTCAAACTAGGGTTTCAAATTAGGTTTGGGGTTTCAAACTTGGGTTTTACATTAGGGTTAGGGTTAGGGTTTCAAACTAGGGTTTAACATTAGGGTTAGGGTTTCAAACTAGGGTTTCAAATTAGGGTTAGGGTTGCAAACTAGGGTTTTACATTAGCGCTAGGGTTTCAAACTCGGGTTTCAAATTAGGGGTAGGGTTTCAAACTAGGGTTTTACATTACGTTAGGGTTTCAAACTAGGGTTTAACGTTAGGGTTAGGGTTTCAAACTAGGGTTTTACATCAGGGTTAGGGTTTCAAACTAGGGTTTCAAATTAGGGTTAGGGTTTCAAACTAGTCTTTTACATTAGGGTTAGGGTTTCAAACTAGGGTTTTACATTAGGGTTAGGGTTTCACACTAAGGTTTTACATTAGGGTTAGGGTTACAAACTAGGGTTTAAATTTAGGGTTAGAGTTTCAAACTAGGGTTTATCATTAGGGTTAGGGTTTCAAACTAGGGTTTTACATTAGGTTTAGGGTTTCAAATTAGGGTTTAACATTAGGGTTAGCGTTTCAAACTAGTGTTTTACATTAGGGTTAATGCTTCAAACTAGGGTTTTACATTAGGGTTAGGGTTTTAAACTATGGTTTCAAATTAGATTTGGGGTTTCAAACTAGGGTTTTACATTAGAGTTAGAGTTTCAAACTAGGGTTTTACATTAGGGTTACTGCTTCAAACTAGGGTTTTACATTAGGGTTAGGGTTTCAAACAAGGGTTTTACATTAGGGTTAGGGTTTCAAACTAGCGTTTAACATTAGGGTTAGGGTTCCAAACTAGGGTTTTACATTAGTGTTAAGGTTACAAACTAGGGTTTTACATTAGGGTTAGGGTTTCAAACTACGGTTTCAAATTAGGGTTAGGGTTTCAAACAAGGGTTTTACATTAGGGTTAGGGTTTCAAAACAGGGGTTTTAAATTAGGGTTAGGGTTTCAAACTTGGGTTTTACATTAGGTTTAGGGTTTCAAACTAGGGTTTCAAATTAGGGTTTGGGTTTCAAACAAGGGGTTTTACATTAGGGTTAGGGTTTCAAACTAGGGTTTTACCTTAGGGTTAGGGTTTCAAACTAGGGTTTAAATTTAGGGTTAGTGTTTCAAACTAGGGTTTATCATTAGGGTTAGGGATTCAAACTAGGGTTTTACATTAGGGTTAGGTTTCAAATTAGGGTTTAACATTAGGGTTAGCGTTTCAAACTAGTGTTTTACATTAGGGTTAGGGTTTCAAACAAGGGTTTTACATTAGGGTTAGGGTTTCAAAACAGGGGTTTTAAATTAGGGTTAGGGTTTCAAACTTGGGTTTTACATTAGGTTTAGGGTTTCAAACTAGGGTTTCAAATTAGGGTTTGGGTTTCAAATTGAGGTTTTACATTAGGATTAGGGTTACAAACTAGGGTTTTACATTAGGGTTAGGGTTTCAAACTAGGGTTTCAAATTAGGTTTGGGGTTTCAAACTAGGGTTTTACATTAGGGTTAGGGTTTCAAACTAGGGTTTTACATTAGGGTTAGGGTTTCAAAATAGGGTTTTACATTAGGGTTAGGGTTTCAAAATAGGGTTTAACATTAGGGTTAGGGTTTCAAACTAGGGTTTCAAATTAGGGTTAGGGTTGCAAACTAGGGTTTTACATTAGCGCTAGGGTTTCAAACTCGGGTTTCAAATTAGGGGTAGGGTTTCAAACTAGGGTTTAACGTTAGGGTTAGGGTTTCAAACTAGGGTTTTACATTAGGGTTAGGGTTTCAAACTAGGGTTTCAAATTAGGGTTAGGGTTTCAAACTAGGGTTTTACATTAGGGTTAGGGTTTCAAACTAGGGTTTTACATTAGGGTTAGGGTTTCACACTAAGGTTTTACATTAGGGTTAATGTTTCAAACTAGGGTTTTACATTAGGGTTAGGGTTTCAAACTAGGGTTTCAAATTAGGGTTAGGGTTACAAACTAGGGTTTTACATTAGTGTTAGGGTTTCAAACTGGGGTTTCAATTTAGTGTTAGGGTTTCAAACTAGGGTTTAACATTAGGGTTAATGCTTCAAACTAGGGTTTTACATTAGGGTTAGCGTTTCAAACTAGTGTTTTACATTAGGGTTAGTGCTTCAAACTATGGTTTTACATTAGGGTTAGGGTTTCAAACTAGGGTTTTACATTAGGGTTAGGGTTTCAAACTAGGGTTTTACATTAGGGTTAGGGTTTCAAACTAGGGTTTCAATTTAGGGTTAGGGTTTCAAACTAGGGTTTATCATTAGGGTTAGGGTTTCAAACTAGGGTTTTACATTAGGGTTAGGGTTTCAAACTAGTGTTTAACATTAGGGTTAGGGTTTCAAACTAGTGTTTTACTTTATGGTTAATGCTTCAAACTAGGGTTTTACATCAGGGTTAGCGTTTCAAACTAGGGTTTTACATTATGGTTAGTGTTTCAAACTAGGGTTTTACATTTGGGTTAGGTTTACAAACTCAGGTTTTACATTAGGGTTAGGGTTTCAAACTAGGGTTTCACATTAGAGTTAGGATTTCAAACAGGGGTTTCAAATTAGGGTTAGGGTTTCAAACTAGGGTTTTACATTAGGGTTAGGGTTTCAAACTAGGGTTTAACATTAGGGTTAGGGTTTCAAACTAGGGTTTCACATTAGGGTTAGGGTTTCAAAATAGGTTTTAACATTAGGGTTAGGGTTTCAAACTAGGGTTTCAAATTAGGGTTAGGGTTGCAAACTAGGGTTTTACATTAGCGCTAGGGTTTCAAACTCGGGTTTCAAATTAGGGGTAGGGTTTCAAACTAGGGTTTTACATTACGGTTAGGGTTTCAAACTAGGGTTTAACGTTAGGGTTAGGGTTTCAAACTAGGGTTTTACATTAGGGTTAGGGTTTCAAACAAGGGGTTTTACATTAGGGTTAGGGTTTCAAACTAGGGTTTTACATTAGGGTTAGGGTTTCAAACTCGGGTTTAACATTAGGGTTAGGGTTTCAAACTAGTGTTTTACTTTATGGTTAATGCTTCAAACTAGGGTTTTACATCAGGGTTAGCGTTTCAAACTAGGGTTTTACATTATGGTTAGTGTTTCAAACTAGGGTTTTACATTAGGGTTAGGGTTTCAAAATAGGGTTTAACATTAGGGTTAGGGTTTCACACTAAGGTTTTACATTAGGGTTAGGGTTTCAAAATAGGGTTTAACATTAGGGTTAGGGTTTCAAACTAGGGTTTCAAATTAGGGTTAGGGTTGCAAACTAGGGTTTTACATTAGCGCTAGGGTTTCAAACTCGGGTTTCAAATTAGGGGTAGGGTTTCAAACTAGGGTTTTACATTACGGTTAGGGTTTCAAACTAGGGTTTAACGTTAGGGTTAGGGTTTCAAACTAGGGTTTTACATTAGGGTTAGGGTTTCAAACTAGGGTTTCAAATTAGGGTTAGGGTTTCAAACTAGGGTTTTACATTAGGGTTAGGGTTTCAAACTAGGGTTTTACATTAGGGTTAGGGTTACAAACTAGGGTTTTACATTAGGGTTAGGGTTTCAAACTAGGGTTTTAGATTAGGGTTAGGGTTTCAAACTGGGGTTTCAATTTAGTGTTAGGGTTTCAAACTAGGGTTTAACATTAGGGTTAATGCTTCAAACTAGGGTTTTACATTAGGGTTAGTGTTTCAAACTAGTGTTTTACATTAGGGTTAGTGCTTCAAACTAGGGTTTTACATTAGGGTTAGGGTTTCAAACTAGGGTTTTACATTAGGGTTAGGGTTTCAAACTAGGGTTTTACATTAGGGTTAGGGTTTCAAACTAGGGTTTTACATTAGGGTTAGGGTTTCAAACTAGGTTTTTACATTAGGGTTAGTGTTTCAAACTAGGGTTTTACATTTGGGTTAGGGTTACAAACTAGGGTTTTTTATGAGGGTTAGGGTTTCAAACTAAGGTTTCACATTAGAGTTAGGATTTCAAACAGGGGTTTCAAATTAGGGTTAGGGTTTCAAACTAGGGTTTTATATTAAGGTTTGGGTTTCAAACTAGGGTTTAACATTAGGGTTAGGGTTTCAAACTAGGGTTTCAAATTAGGGTTAGGGTTACAAACAAGGGGTTTTACATTAGGGTTAGGGTTTCAAACTAGGGTTTTACATTAGGGTTAGGGTTTCAAACTCGGGTTTAAAATAAGGGTTAGGGTTTCAAACTAGGGCTTTACATTAGGGTTAGGGTTTAAAACTAGGGTTTCAAATTAGGCTTAGGGTTTCAATCTAGGGTTTTGTTTTAGGTTTAGGGTTTCAAACAAGGGTTTTACATTAGGGTTAGGGTTTCAAACTATTGTTTTACATTAGGGTTAGGGTTTCAAACTAGGGTTTTACATTAGGGTTAGGGTTTCAAACTAGGGTTTTACATTAGGGTTAGGGTTTCAAACTAGGGTTTTACATTAGGGTTAGGGTTTCAAACTATGGTTTTACATTAGGGTTAGGGTTACAAACTAGGGTTTTACATTAGGGTTAGGGTTTCAAACTAGGGTTTTACCTTAGGGTTAGGGTTTCAAACTAGGGTTTAAATTTAGGGTTAGTGTTTCAAACTAGGGTTTTACATTAGGGTTAGGTTTCAAATTAGGGTTTAACATTAGGGTTAGCGTTTCAAACTAGTGTTTTACATTAGGGTTAATGCTTCAAACTAGGGTTTTACATTAGGGTTAGGGTTTTAAACTATGGTTTCAAATTAGATTTGGGGTTTCAAACTAGGGTTTTACATTAGAGTTAGCGTTTCAAACTAGTGTTTTACATTAGGGTTAGTGCTTCAAACTAGGGTTTTACATTAGGGTTAATGCTTCAAACTAGGGTTTTACATTAGGGTTAGGGTTTCAAACTAGGGTTTTACATTAGTGTTAGGTTTTCAAACTAGGGTTTTACATTTGGGTTAGGGTTACAAACTAGTGTTTTACATTAGGGTTAGGGTTTCAAACAAGGGTTTTACATTAGGGTTAGGGTTACAAACTAGGGTTCAACATTAGGATTAGGGTTTCAAACTAGGGTTTTACATTAGGGTTAGGGTTTCAAACTAGGGTTTCAAATTAGGCTTAGGGTTTCAATCTAGGGTTTTGTTTTAGGGTTAGGGTTTCAAACAAGGGTTTTACATTAGGGTTAGGGTTTCAAACTAGGGTTTTACATTAGGTTTAGGGTTTCAAACTAGGGTTTTACATTAGGGTTAGGGTTTCAAACTAGGGTTTCAATTTAGGGTTAGGGTTTCAAACTAGGGTTTATCATTAGGGTTAGGGTTTCAAACTAGGGTTTTACATTAGGGTTAGGGTTTCAAACTAGGGCTTATAATTAGGGTTAGGGTTTCAAACTAGTGTTTTACATTAGGGTTAATGCTTCAAACTAGGGTTTTACATTAGGGTTGGGTTTCAAACTAGGGCTTTACATTTGGGTTAGGGTTACAAACAAGGGTTTTACATTAGGGTTAGGGTTTTGCATTAGGGTTAGGGTTTCAAACTAGGGTTTATCATTAGGGTTAGGGTTTCAAACTAGGGTTTTACATTAGGGTTAGGGTTACAAACTAGGGTTTTACATTACGGTTAGGGTTTCAAACTAGGGTTTAACGTTAGTGTTAGTGTTTCAAACTAGGCTTTTACATTAGGGTTAATACTTCAAACTAGGGTTTTACATTAGGGTTACACTTTCAAACTAGGGTTTTACATTAGGGTTAGGTTTTCAAACTAGGGTTTAAAATTAGGGTTAGAGTCTCAAACTAGGGTTTTACATTAGGGTTACTGCTTCAAACTAGGGTTTTACATTAGGGTTAGGGATTCAAACTAGGGTTTAACATTAGGGTTAGGGTTCCAAACTAGGGTTTTACATTAGTGTTAAGGTTACAAACTAGGGTTTTACATTAGGGTTAGGGTTTCAAACTAGGGTTTCAAATTAGGGTTAGGGTTTCAAACTAGGCTTTCTAATTAGGGTTAGGGTTTTAAACTAGGGTTTATCATTAGGGTTAGGGTTTCAAACTAGGGTTTTACATTAGGGTTAGGGTTTCAAACTAGGGTTTCTAATTAGGGTTAGGGTTTCAAACTAGGGTTTTATATTAGGGTTAGGTTTTCAAACTAGGGTTTCAAATTAGGGTTAGGGTTTCAAACAAGGGTTTTACATTAGGGTTAGGGTTTCAAAACAGGGGTTTTAAATTAGGGTTAGGGTTTCAAACTAGGGTTTTACATTAGGGTTAGGGTTTCAAACTATGGTTTTACATTAGGGTTAGGGTTACAAACTAGGGTTTTACATTAGGGTTAGGGTTTCAAACTAGGGTTTTAGATTAGGGTTAGTGTTTCAAACTAGGGTTTTACATTTGGGTTAGGGTTACAAACTAGGGTTTTTTATGAGGGTTAGGGTTTCAAACTAAGGTTTCACATTAGAGTTAGGATTTCAAACAGGGGTTTCAAATTAGGGTTAGGGTTTCAAACTAGGGTTTTATATTAAGGTTTGGGTTTCAAACTAGGGTTTAACATTAGGGTTAGGGTTTCAAACTAGGGTTTCAAATTAGGGTTAGGGTTACAAACAAGGGGTTTTACATTAGGGTTAGGGTTTCAAACTAGGGTTTTACATTAGGGTTAGGGTTTCAAACTCGGGTTTAAAATAAGGGTTAGGGTTTCAAACTAGGGCTTTACATTAGGGTTAGGGTTTAAAACTAGGGTTTCAAATTAGGCTTAGGGTTTCAATCTAGGGTTTTGTTTTAGGTTTAAGGTTTCAAACAAGGGTTTTACATTAGGGTTAGGGTTTCAAACTATTGTTTTACATTAGGGTTAGGGTTTCAAACTAGGGTTTTACATTAGAGTTAGGGTTACAAACTAGGGTTTTACATTAGGGTTAGGGTTTCAAACTAGGGTTTTACATTAGGGTTAGGGTTTCAAACTATGGTTTTACATTAGGGTTAGGGTTACAAACTAGGGTTTTACATTAGGGTTAGGGTTTCAAACTAGGGTTTTACCTTAGGGTTAGGGTTTCAAACTAGGGTTTAAATTTAGGGTTAGTGTTTCAAACTAGGGTTTTACATTAGGGTTAGGTTTCAAATTAGGGTTTAACATTAGGGTTAGCGTTTCAAACTAGTGTTTTACATTAGGGTTAATGCTTCAAACTAGGGTTTTACATTAGGGTTAGGGTTTTAAACTATGGTTTCAAATTAGATTTGGGGTCTCAAACTAGGGTTTTACATTAGAGTTAGCGTTTCAAACTAGTGTTTTACATTAGGGTTAGTGCTTCAAACTAGGGTTTTACATTAGGGTTAATGCTTCAAACTAGGGTTTTACATTAGGGTTAGGGTTTCAAACTAGGGTTTTACATTAGTGTTAGGTTTTCAAACTAGGGTTTTACATTTGGGTTAGGGTTACAAACTAGTGTTTTACATTAGGGTTAGGGTTTCAAACAAGGGTTTTACATTAGGGTTAGGGTTACAAACTAGGGTTCAACATTAGGATTAGGGTTTCAAACTAGGGTTTTACATTAGGGTTAGGGTTTCAAACTAGGGTTTCAAATTAGGCTTAGGGTTTCAATCTAGGGTTTTGTTTTAGGGTTAGGGTTTCAAACAAGGGTTTTACATTAGGGTTAGGGTTTCAAACTAGGGTTTTACATTAGGTTTAGGGTTTCAAACTAGGGTTTTACATTAGGGTTAGGGTTTCAAACTAGGGTTTCAATTTAGGGTTAGGGTTTCAAACTAGGGTTTATCATTAGGGTTAGGGTTTCAAACTAGGGTTTTACATTAGGGTTAGGGTTTCAAACTAGGGCTTATAATTAGGGTTAGGGTTTCAAACTAGTGTTTTACATTAGGGTTAATGCTTCAAACTAGGGTTTTACATTAGGGTTGGGTTTCAAACTAGGGCTTTACATTTGGGTTAGGGTTACAAACAAGGGTTTTACATTAGGGTTAGGGTTTTGCATTAGGGTTAGGGTTTCAAACTAGGGTTTATCATTAGGGTTAGGGTTTCAAACTAGGGTTTTACATTAGGGTTAGGGTTACAAACTAGGGTTTTACATTACGGTTAGGGTTTCAAACTAGGGTTTAACGTTAGTGTTAGTGTTTCAAACTAGGCTTTTACATTAGGGTTAATACTTTAAACTAGGGTTTTACATTAGGGTTACACTTTCAAACTAGGGTTTTACATTAGGGTTAGGTTTTCAAACTAGGGTTTAAAATTAGGGTTAGAGTCTCAAACTAGGGTTTTACATTAGGGTTACTGCTTCAAACTAGGGTTTTACATTAGGGTTAGGGATTCAAACAAGGGTTTTACATTAGGGTTAGGGTTTCAAACTAGGGTTTAACATTAGGGTTAGGGTTCCAAACTAGGGTTTTACATTAGTGTTAAGGTTACAAACTAGGGTTTTACATTAGGGTTAGGGTTTCAAACTAGGGTTTCAAATTAGGGTTAGGGTTTCAAACTAGGCTTTCTAATTAGGGTTAGGGTTTTAAACTAGGGTTTATCATTAGGGTTAGGGTTTCAAACTAGGGTTTTACATTAGGGTTAGGGTTTCAAACTAGGGTTTCTAATTAGGGTTAGGGTTTCAAACTAGGGTTTTATATTAGGGTTAGGTTTTCAAACTAGGGTTTCAAATTAGGGTTAGGGTTTCAAACAAGGGTTTTACATTAGGGTTAGGGTTTCAAAACAGGGGTTTTAAATTAGGGTTAGGGTTTCAAACTTGGGTTTTACATTAGGTTTAGGGTTTCAAACTAGGGTTTCAAATTAGGGTTTGGGTTTCAAATTGAGGTTTTACATTAGGATTAGGGTTACAAACTAGGGTTTTACATTAGGGTTAGGGTTACAAACTAAGGTTTTACATTAGGGTTAGGGTTTCAAACTAGGGTTTCAAATTAGGTTTGGGGTTTCAAACTAGGGTTAGGGTTAGGGTTTCAAACTAGGGTTTTACATTAGGGTTAGGGTTTCAAAATAGGGTTTAACATTAGGGTTAGGGTTTCAAACTAGGGTTTCAAATTAGGGTTAGGGTTGCAAACTAGGGTTTTACATTAGCGCTAGGGTTTCAAACTCGGGTTTCAAATTAGGGGTAGGGTTTCAAACTAGGGTTTTACATTACGGTTAGGGTTTCAAACTAGGGTTTAACGTTAGGGTTAGGGTTTCAAACTAGGGTTTTACATCAGGGTTAGGGTTTCAAACTAGGGTTTCAAATTAGGGTTAGGGTTTCAAACTAGTGTTTTACATTAGGGTTAGGGTTTCAAACTAGGGTTTTACATTAGGGTTAGGGTTTCACACTAAGGTTTTACATTAGGGTTAGGGTTACAAACTAGGGTTTAAATTTAGGGTTAGTGTTTCAAACTAGGGTTTATCATTAGGGTTAGGGTTTCAAACTAGGGTTTTACATTAGGGTTAGGGTTTCAAATTAGGGTTTAACATTAGGGTTAGCGTTTCAAACTAGTGTTTTACATTAGGGTTAATGCTTCAAACTAGGGTTTTACATTAGGGTTAGGGTTTTAAACTATGGTTTCAAATTAGATTTGGGGTTTCAAACTAGGGTTTTACATTAGAGTTAGCGTTTCAAACTAGTGTTTTACATTAGGGTTAGTGCTTCAAACTAGGGTTTTACATTAGGGTTAATGCTTCAAACTAGGGTTTTACATTAGGGTTAGGGTTTCAAACTAGGGTTTTACATTAGTGTTAGGTTTTCAAACTAGGGTTTTACATTTGGGTTAGGGTTACCAACTAGGGTTTTACATTAGGGTTAGGGTTTCAAACAAGGGTTTTACATTAGGGTTAGGGTTTCAAACTAGGGTTTAACATTAGGGTTAGGGTTTCAAACTAGGGTTTTACATTAGGGTTAGGGTTACAAACTAGGGTTCAACATTAGGATTAGGGTTTCAAACTAGGGTTTTACATTAGGGTTAGGGTTTCAAACTAGGGTTTCAAATTAGGCTTAGGTTTTCAATCTAGGGTTTTGTTTTAGGGTTAGGGTTTCAAACAAGGGTTTTACATTAGGGTTAGGGTTTCAAACTAGGGTTTTACATTAGGTTTAGGGATTCAAACTAGGGTTTTACATTAGGGTTAGGGTTACAAACTAGGGTTTAACATTAGGGTTAGGGTTTCAAACTAGGGTTTCAAATTAGGGTTAGGGTTGCAAACTAGGGTTTTACATTAGCGCTAGGGTTTCAAACTCGGGTTTCAAATTAGGGGTAGGGTTTCAAACTAGGGTTTTACATTACGGTTAGGGTTTCAAACTAGGGTTTAACGTTAGGGTTAGGGTTTCAAACTAGGGCTTTACATTAGGGTTAGGGTTTCAAACTAGGGTTTCAAATCAGGGTTAGGGTTTCAAACTAGGGTTTTACATTAGGGTTAGGGTTTCAAACTAGGGTTTTACATTAGGGTTAGGGTTTCACACTAAGTTTTTACATTAGGGTTAGGGTTACAAACTAGGGTTTTACATTAGTGTTAGGGTTTCAAACTGGGGTTTCAATTTAGTGTTAGGGTTTCAAACTAGGGTTTAACATTAGGGTTAATGCTTCAAACTAGGGTTTTACTTTAGGGTTAATGCTTCAAACTAGGGTTTTACATAAGGGTTAGCGTTTCAAACTAGGGTTTTACATTATGGTTAGTGTTTCAAACTAGTGTTTTACATTTGGGTTAGGTTTACAAACTAGGGTTTTACATTAGGGTTAGGGTTTCAAACTAGGGTTTCACATTAGAGTTAGGATTTCAAACAGGGGTTTCAAATTAGGGTTAGGGTTTCAAACAAGGGTTTCAAATTAGGGTTAGGGTTTCGAACTAGGGTTTTACATTAGGGTTAGGGTTTCAAACTAGGGTTTAACATTAGGGTTAGGGTTTCAAACTAGGGTTTCAAATTAGGGTTAGGGTTACAAACAAGGGGTTTTACATTACGGTTAGGGTTTCAAACTAGGGTTTCAAATTAGGGTTAGGGTTTCAAACTAGGGTTTTACATTAGGGTTAGGGTTTCAAACTAGGGTTTAACATTAGGGTTAGGGTTTCAAACTAGGGTTTCAAATTAGGGTTAGGGTTACAAACAAGGGGTTTTACATTAGGGTTAGGGTTACAAACAAGGGGTTTTACATTAGGGTTAGGGTTTCAAACTAGGGTTTTACATTAGGGTTAGGGTTTCAAACTAGGGTTTTACATTAGGGTTAGGGTTTCAAACTCCGGTTTAAAATTAGGGTTAGGGTTTCAAACAAGGGTTTTACATTAGGGTTAGGGTTTCAAACTAGGGTTTTACATTAGGGTTAGGGTTTCAAACTAGGGTTTTACATTAGAGTTAGGGTTACAAACTAGGGTTTTACATTAGGGTTAGGGTTTCAAACTAGGGTTTTACATTAGGGTTAGGGTTTCAAACTATGGTTTTACATTAGGGTTAGGGTTACAAACTAGGGTTTAACATTAGGGTTAGGGTTTCAAACTAGGGTTTTACATTAGGGTTAGTGTTTCAAACTAGCGTTTTACATTTGGGTTAGGGTTACAAACTAGGGTTTTTTATGAGGGTTAGGGTTTCAAACTAAGGTTTCACATTAGAGTTAGGATTTCAAACAGGGGTTTCAAATTAGGGTTAGGGTTTTACAATAAGTTTTGGGTTTCAAACTAGGGTTTAACATTAGGGTTAGGGTTTCAAACTAGGGTTTCAAATTAGGGTTAGGGTTACAAACAAGGGGTTTTACATTAGGGTTAGGGTTTCAAACTAGGGCTTTACATTAGGGTTAGGGTTTAAAACTAGGGTTTCAAATTAGGCTTAGGGTTTCAATCTAGGGTTTTGTTTTAGGTTTAGGGTTTCAAACAAGGGTTTTACATTAGGGTTAGGGTTTCAAACTATTGTTTTACATTAGGGTTAGGGTTTCAAACTAGGGTTTTACATTAGAGTTAGGGTTACAAACTAGGGTTTTACATTAGGGTTAGGGTTTCAAACTAGGGTTTTACATTAGGGTTAGGGTTTCAAAATATGGTTTTACATTAGGGTTAGGGTTACAAACTAGGGTTTTACATTAGGGTTAGGGTTTCAAACTAGGGTTTTACCTTAGGGTTAGGGTTTCAAACTAGGGTTTAAATTTAGGGTTAGTGTTTCAAACTAGGGTTTATCATTAGGGTTAGGGTTTCAAACTAGGGTTTTACATTAGGGTTAGGTTTCAAATTAGGGTTTAACATTAGGGTTAGCGTTTCAAACTAGTGTTTTACATTAGGGTTAATGCTTCAAACTAGGGTTTTACATTAGGGTTAGGGTTTTAAACTATGGTTTCAAATTAGATTTGGGGTTTCAAACTAGGGTTTTACATTAGAGTTAGCGTTTCAAACTAGTGTTTTACATTAGGGTTAGTGCTTCAAACTAGGGTTTTACATTAGGGTTAATGCTTCAAACTAGGGTTTTACATTAGGGTTAGGGTTTCAAAATAGGGTTTTACATTAGTGTTAGGTTTTCAAACTAGGGTTTTACATTTGGGTTAGGGTACAAACTAGGGTTTTACATTAGGGTTAGGGTTTCAAACAAGGGTTTTACATTAGGGTTAGGGTTTCAAACTAGGGTTTAACATTAGGGTTAGGGTTTCAAACTAGGGTTTTACATTAGGGTTAGGGTTACAAACTAGGGTTCAACATTAGGATTAGGGTTTCAAACTAGGGTTTTACATTAGGGTTAGGGTTTCAAACGGGTTTCAAATTAGGCTTAGGGTTTCAATCTAGGGTTTTGTTTTAGGGTTAGGGTTTCAAACAAGGGTTTTACATTAGGGTTAGGGTTTCAAACTAGGGTTTTACATTAGGTTTAGGGTTTCAAACTAGGGTTTTACATTAGGGTTAGGGTTACAACCTAGGGTTTTACATTAGGGTTAGGGTTTAAAACTAGGGTTTCAAATTAGGCTTAGGGTTTCAATCTAGGGTTTTGTTTTAGGGTTAGGGTTTCAAACAAGGGTTTTACATTAGGGTTAGGGTTTCAAACTATTGTTTTACATTAGGGTTAGGGTTTCAAACTAGGGTTTTACATTAGAGTTAGGGTTACAAACTAGGGTTTTACATTAGGGTTAGGGTTTCAAACTAGGGTTTTACATTAGAGTTAGGGTTTCAAACTATGGTTTTACATTAGGGTTAGGGTTACAAACTAGGGTTTTACATTAGGGTTAGGGTTTCAAACTAGGGTTTTACCTTAGGGTTAGGGTTTCAAATTAGGGTTTAACATTAGGGTTAGCGTTTCAAACTAGTGTTTTACATTAGGGTTAATGCTTCAAACTAGGGTTTTACATTAGGGTTAGGGTTTTAAACTATGGTTTCAAATTAGATTTGGGGTTTCAAACTAGGGTTTTACATTAGAGTTAGCGTTTCAAACTAGTGTTTTGCATTAGGTTTAGGGTTTCAAACTAGGGTTTATCATTAGGGTTAGGGTTTCAAACTAGGGTTTTACATTAGGGTTAGGGTTCCAAACTAGGGTTTTACATTACGGTTAGGGTTTCAAACTAGGGTTTAACGTTAGGGTTAGGGTTTCAAACTAGGGTTTTACATTAGGGTTAATGCTTCAAACTAGGGTTTTACATTAGGGTTACGCTTTCAAACTAGGGTTTTACATTAGGGTTAGGGTTTCAAACTAGGGTTTCAAATTAGGGTTAGAGTTTCAAACTAGGGTTTTACATTAGGGTTACTGCTTCAAACTAGGGTTTTACATTAGGGTTAGGGTTTCAAACAAGGGTTTTACATTAGGGTTAGGGTTTCAAACTAGGGTTTAACATTAGGGTTAGGGTTCCAAACTAGGGTTTTACATTAGGGTTAGGGTTTCAAACTAGGGCTTTACATTAGGGTTAGGGTTTAAAACTAGGGTTTCAAATTAGGCTTAGGGTTTCAATCTAGGGTTTTGTTTTAGGTTTAGGGTTTCAAACAAGGGTTTTACATTAGGGTTAGGGTTTCAAACTATTGTTTTACATTAGGGTTAGGGTTTCAAACTAGGGTTTTACATTAGAGTTAGGGTTACAAACTAGGGTTTTACATTAGGGTTAGGGTTTCAAACTAGGGTTTTACATTAGGGTTAGGGTTTCAAAATATGGTTTTACATTAGGGTTAGGGTTACAAACTAGGGTTTTACATTAGGGTTAGGGTTTCAAACTAGGGTTTTACCTTAGGGTTAGGGTTTCAAACTAGGGTTTAAATTTAGGGTTAGTGTTTCAAACTAGGGTTTATCATTAGGGTTAGGGTTTCAAACTAGGGTTTTACATTAGGGTTAGGTTTCAAATTAGGGTTTAACATTAGGGTTAGCGTTTCAAACTAGTGTTTTACATTAGGGTTAATGCTTCAAACTAGGGTTTTACATTAGGGTTAGGGTTTTAAACTATGGTTTCAAATTAGATTTGGGGTTTCAAACTAGGGTTTTACATTAGAGTTAGCGTTTCAAACTAGTGTTTTACATTAGGGTTAGTGCTTCAAACTAGGGTTTTACATTAGGGTTAATGCTTCAAACTAGGGTTTTACATTAGGGTTAGGGTTTCAAAATAGGGTTTTACATTAGTGTTAGGTTTTCAAACTAGGGTTTTACATTTGGGTTAGGGTACAAACTAGGGTTTTACATTAGGGTTAGGGTTTCAAACAAGGGTTTTACATTAGGGTTAGGGTTTCAAACTAGGGTTTAACATTAGGGTTAGGGTTTCAAACTAGGGTTTTACATTAGGGTTAGGGTTACAAACTAGGGTTCAACATTAGGATTAGGGTTTCAAACTAGGGTTTTACATTAGGGTTAGGGTTTCAAACGGGTTTCAAATTAGGCTTAGGGTTTCAATCTAGGGTTTTGTTTTAGGGTTAGGGTTTCAAACAAGGGTTTTACATTAGGGTTAGGGTTTCAAACTAGGGTTTTACATTAGGTTTAGGGTTTCAAACTAGGGTTTTACATTAGGGTTAGGGTTACAACCTAGGGTTTTACATTAGGGTTAGGGTTTAAAACTAGGGTTTCAAATTAGGCTTAGGGTTTCAATCTAGGGTTTTGTTTTAGGGTTAGGGTTTCAAACAAGGGTTTTACATTAGGGTTAGGGTTTCAAACTATTGTTTTACATTAGGGTTAGGGTTTCAAACTAGGGTTTTACATTAGAGTTAGGGTTACAAACTAGGGTTTTACATTAGGGTTAGGGTTTCAAACTAGGGTTTTACATTAGGGTTAGGGTTTCAAACTATGGTTTTACATTAGGGTTAGGGTTACAAACTAGGGTTTTACATTAGGGTTAGGGTTTCAAACTAGGGTTTTACCTTAGGGTTAGGGTTTCAAATTAGGGTTTAACATTAGGGTTAGCGTTTCAAACTAGTGTTTTACATTAGGGTTAATGCTTCAAACTAGGGTTTTACATTAGGGTTAGGGTTTTAAACTATGGTTTCAAATTAGATTTGGGGTTTCAAACTAGGGTTTTACATTAGAGTTAGCGTTTCAAACTAGTGTTTTGCATTAGGTTTAGGGTTTCAAACTAGGGTTTATCATTAGGGTTAGGGTTTCAAACTAGGGTTTTACATTAGGGTTAGGGTTCCAAACTAGGGTTTTACATTACGGTTAGGGTTTCAAACTAGGGTTTAACGTTAGGGTTAGGGTTTCAAACTAGGGTTTTACATTAGGGTTAATGCTTCAAACTAGGGTTTTACATTAGGGTTACGCTTTCAAACTAGGGTTTTACATTAGGGTTAGGGTTTCAAACTAGGGTTTCAAATTAGGGTTAGAGTTTCAAACTAGGGTTTTACATTAGGGTTACTGCTTCAAACTAGGGTTTTACATTAGGGTTAGGGTTTCAAACAAGGGTTTTACATTAGGGTTAGGGTTTCAAACTAGGGTTTAACATTAGGGTTAGGGTTCCAAACTAGGGTTTTACATTAGTGTTAAGGTTACAAACTAGGGTTTTACATTAGGGTTAGGGTTTCAAACTAGGGTTTCAAATTAGGGTTAGGGTTTCAAACTAGGGTTTCAAATTAGGGTTAGGGTTTTAAACTAGGGTTTATCATTAGGGTTAGGGTTTCAAACTAGGGTTTTACATTAGGGTTAGGGTTTCAAACTAGGCTTTCTAATTAGGGTTAGGGTTTTAAACTAGGGTTTATCATTAGGGTTAGGGTTTCAAACTAGGGTTTTACATTAGGGTTAGGTTTTCAAACTAGGGTTTCTAATTAGGGTTAGGGTTTCAAACTAGGGTTTTATATTAGGGTTAGGGTTTCAAACTAGGGTTTCAAATTAGGGTTAGGGTTTCAAACAAGGGTTTTACATTAGGGTTAGGGTTTCAAACAAGGGTTTTACATTAGGGTTAGGGTTTCAAAACAGGGGTTTTAAATTAGGGTTAGGGTTTCAAACTTGGGTTTTACATTAGGTTTAGGGTTTCAAACTAGGGTTTCAAATTAGGGTTTGGGTTTCAAATTGAGGTTTTACATTAGGATTAGGGTTACAAACTAGGGTTTTACATTAGGGTTAGGGTTTCAAACTAGGGTTTCAAATTAGGTTTGGGGTTTCAAACTAGGGTTTTACATTAGGGTTAGGGTTTCAAACTAGGGTTTTACATTAGGGTTAGGGTTTCAAAATAGGGTTTTACATTAGGGTTAGGGTTTCAAAATACGGTTTAACATTAGGGTTAGGGTTTCAAACTAGGGTTTTACATTACGGTTTGGGTTTCAAACTAGGGTTTAACGTTAGGGTTAGGGTTTCAAACTAGGGTTTTACATTAGGGTTAGGGTTTCAAACTAGGGTTTCAAATTAGGGTTAGGGTTTCAAACTAGGGTTTTACATTAGGGTTAGGGTTTCAAACTAGGGTTTTACATTAGGGTTAGGGTTTCACACTAAGGTTTTACATTAGGGTTAGGGTTACAAACTAGGGTTTTACATTAGGGTTAGGGTTTCAAACTAGGGTTTCACATTAGAGTTAGGATTTCAAACAGGGGTTTCAAATTAGTGTTAGGGTTTCAAACAAGGGTTTCAAATTAGGGTTTGGGTTTCAAACTAGGGTTTTACATTAGGGTTAGGGTTTCAAACTAGGGTTTAACATTCGGGTTAGGGTTTAAAACTAGGGTTTCAAATTAGGGTTAGGGTTACAAACAAGGGGTTTTACATTAGGGTTAGGGTTTCAAACTAGGGTTTCAAATTAGGGTTAGGGTTTCAAACTAGGGTTTTACATTAGGGTTAGGGTTTCAAACTAGGGTTTAACATTAGGGTTAGGGTTCCAAACTAGGGTTTCAAATTAGGGTTAGGGTTACAAACAAGGGGTTTTACATTAGGGTTAGGGTTTCAAACTAGGGTTTTACATTAGGGTTAGGGTTTCAAACTCGGGTTTAAAATTAGGGTTAGGGTTTCAAACAAGGGTTTTACATTAGGGTTAGGGTTTCAAACTAGGGTTTTACATTAGGGTTAGGGTTTCAAACTAGGGTTTTACATTAGAGTTAGGGTTACAAACTAGGGTTTTACATTAGGGTTAGGGTTTCAAACTAGGGTTTTACATTAGGGTTAGGGTTTCAAACTATGGTTTTACATTAGGGTTAGGGTTACAAACTAGGGTTTTACATTAGGGTTAGGGTTTCAAACTAGGGTTTTACATTAGGGTTAGGATTTCAAACTGGGGTTTCAATTTAGTGTTAGGGTTTCAAACTAGGGTTTATCATTAGGGTTAATGCTTCAAACTAGGGTTTTACATTAGGGTTAGTGTTTCAAACTAGTGTTTTACATTAGGGTTAGTGCTTCAAACTAGGGTTTTACATTAGGGTTAGGGTTTCAAACTAGGGTTTTACATTAGGGTTAGGGTTTCAAACTAGGGTTTTACATTAGGGTTAGGGTTTCAAACTAGGGTTTTACATTAGGGTTAGGGTTTCAAACTAGGGTTTTACATTTGGGTTAGGTTTACAAACTAGGGTTTTACATTTGGGTTAGGGTTACAAACTAGGGTTTTTTTATGAGGGTTAGGGTTTCAAACTAAGGTTTCACTTTAGAGTTAGGATTTCAAACAGGGGTTTCAAATTAGGGTTAGGGTTTCAAACTAGGGTTTTACATTAAGGTTTGGGTTTCAAACTAGGGTTTAACATTAGGGTTAGGGTTTCAAACTAGGGTTTCAAATTAGGGTTAGGGTTACTAACAAGGGGTTTTACATTAGGGTTAGGGTTTCAAACTAGGGTTTTACATTAGGGTTAGGGTTTCAAACTCGGGTTTAAAATAAGGGTTAGGGTTTCAAACTAGGGCTTTACATTAGGGTTAGTGTTTAAAACTAGGGTTTCAAATTAGGCTTAGGGTTTCAATCTAGGGTTTTGTTTTAGGTTTAGGGTTTCAAACAAGGGTTTTACATTAGGGTTAGGGTTTCAAACTATTGTTTTACATTAGGGTTAGGGTTTCAAACTAGGGTTTTACATTAGAGTTAGGGTTACAAACTAGGGTTTTACATTAGGGTTAGGGTTTCAAACTAGGGTTTTACATTAGGGTTAGGGTTTCAAACTATGGTTTTACATTAGGGTTAGGGTTACAAACTAGGGTTTCAAATTAGGGTAAGGGTTTCAAACTAGGGTTTCAAATTAGGCTTAGGGTTTCAATCTAGGGTTTTGTTTTAGGGTTAGGGTTTCAAACAAGTTTTTTACATTAGGGTTAGGGTTTCAAACTAGGGTTTTACATTAGGTTTAGGGTTTCAAACTTGGGTTTTACATTAGGGTTAGGGTTACAAACTAGGGTTTTACATTAGGGTTAGGGTTTCAAACTAGGGTTTTAAATTAGGGTTAGGGTTTCAAACTAGGGTTTCAATTTAGGGTTAGGGTTTCAAACTAGGGTTTATCATTAGGGTTAGGGTTTCAAACTAGGGTTTTACATTAGGGTTAGGGTTTCAAACTAGGGCTTATAATTAGGGTTAGGGTTTCAAACTAGTGTTTTACATTAGGGTTAATGCTTCAAACTAGGGTTTTACATTAGGGTTGGGTTTCAAACTAGGGCTTTACATTTGGGTTAGGGTTACAAACAAGGGTTTTACATTAGGGTTAGGGTTTCAAACTAGGGTTTTGCATTAGGGTTAGGGTTTCAAACTAGGGTTTATCATTAGGGTTCGGGTTTCAAACTAGGGTTTTACCTTAGGGTTAGGGTTTCAAACTAGGGTTTAACATTAGGGTTAGGGTTACAAACTAGGGTTTTACATTACGGTTAGGGTTTCAAACTAGGGTTTTACATTAGGGTAAGAGTTTCAAACTAGGGTTATAATTTAGGGTTATTGCTTCAAACTAGGGTTTTACATTAGGGTTAGGGTTTCAAACTATGGTTTTACATTAGGGTTAGGGTTACAAACTAGGGTTTTACATTAGGGTTAGGGTTTCAAACTAGGGTTTTACCTTAGGGTTAGGGTTTCAAACTAGGGTTTAAAATTAGGGTTAGGGTTTCAAACTAGGGTTTATCATTAGGGTTAGGGTTTCAAACTAGGGTTTTACATTAGGGTTAGGGTTTCAAATTAGGGTTTAACATTAGGGTTAGCGTTTCAAACTAGTGTTTTACATTAGGGTTAATGCTTCAAACTAGGGTTTTACATTAGGTTTAGGGTTTTAAACTATGGTTTCAAATTAGATTTGGGGTTTCAAACTAGGGTTTTACATTAGGGTTAGCGTTTCAAACTAGTGTTTTACATTAGGGTTAGTGCTTCAAACTAGGGTTTTACATTAGGGTTAGGGTTTCAAACTAGGGTTTTACATTTGCGTTAGGGTTTCAAACTAGGGTTTTACATTAGGGTTAGTGTTTCAAACTAGGGTTTTACATTAGG